>NW_027176109.1:539015-816515 GCF_023055335.1 Clinocottus analis
AAAGCAGGAGCGTAGTTCTATATCAGAACAATTCCTTTGAACTAGTTAAAATCTGCATTCCAACCAGACCACATAACACGACTTACAACAGCTGAAATGTGTCACTTGATATGAGTACCGCCAAGGGGATTTTTTGTTGTATGCAGCTCGCTTTTAAAGACATCCAGCTAGCAGTAAATTGTTTGTAGAAGGAAAGACTTCCAACCCAGTTAAGTCTGATGACTGCCGGCGGTTTGACGGCGATGCCGCCCGTCATCCGGCTCCACAGAACGCAGCAGAAAGACTTTTACTGTAAATCTCTTCAACGTGAAGCGCTTTGATGCCCGCTAACACCTTGATGCACCGAGCCGCTTCTTCTCCACGGCGGCTCAGCCACAGACTCAACAGCTCCGCCTTTAATAGGAGACTCCTCACACTGAGATGGCAACGGTATACACACACAGACACACAAACACACACACACACACACACACACACACACACACTGCTAGAGTTTAACTTCAAGCATCGGCGAACGCATGTCAGCCTCGCTCAGGAGGGCAGTCGGCGCTTCTGTAGCGGCGTGTTGAGACAGGATGTTAGAAGAACACAGGTATTAAACTTAGGTATTTTAGGCAGCTCCGTGTCTGTAGAGTTTCATGGGGAGGCTCGAACAACACACACACACACACACACACACACACACACACACACACACACACATATAGGTAAACACACACATGAACACACTAACAGTGATGAAGGTTTCTAGCTGTGTGGAGCGTTCCTCTCTGACGCACACACAGCCTGTCACAGTTGTAAATCTGGAGGTGAAGATCCTTATATCTGAAGGCTATGCAGGGACACACACACACACACACACACACACACACACACACACACACACACACACACACACACAGTAAAGAGGATTGTTGTCTCTGTTAACAGTGTTCAGTGCTCTTCCTCCTGACTGCATGTCTTCACAGGGAGATCTGTTTGAAGAACACAGCCGACCAGACATCAGAAATGCTCTGTAACACACACACACACACACACACACACACACACACACACACACACACACACACACACACACACACACACACACGCACACACGCACACACACACAGATGCATCCACAGATCCTAAACCACAAACCCGCACAAAGCTTTGGCTCCAGCAGGTAGATTTAGCAGCCAGGGTCTCGCTAATACCCGAGCTTTTCATCCATCTATATAATGCGTTCCCTCGTTTAATGATTTCTCGTCCTCCCTCGCGCTTTCTCTCACTTCATCCAATCTCTCAGCGGGTTTCTTCCACGCAGGGAGAAAGCTGCGTAAAGCAAAAAAACAAAAAAGCAAGCCCACAACGACTAATTGTCCCGCTCAGATTTACAGCTGCAGCAGTGTTGAACTTGCTCTGTGTGTGTGTGTGTGTGTGTGTGTGTGTGTGTGTGTGTGTGTGTGTGTGTGTGTGTCCGCACGCACACGCGATGCTGGAGTGTGTGTGTGTGAGACGAGTGTGCAATTACATGTGGTAGAGCGTGTGTGTGTTATTGTTTTTGAGGGATCAGACATGTTTTTTTTCCTGGGTTGGCAATAAATGAGAACACAAGAAAGACAGTTATATTTTCCCCCGAGGACGAGAGAGAGAGAAAAATACAGAATCCGTCTCAACTTTGAACTCGTTCTCTCTCTCTCTCTCTCTCTCTCTCTCTCTCTCTCTCTCTCTCTCTCTCTCTCTCTCTCTCTCTCTCTCTCTCTCTCTCTCTCTCTCTCTCTCTCTCTCTCTCTCTCTCTCTGTCATTTCTCCAGTCGACAAGTGAAGCTGACTAGCAGAATGCTGCGGGGCATCGTGTAGCATCAAATACACAGCATTAGTGATAACGACACCAGTTTATCGAGAAAACCACGAGCAGCTGCCGGTGGGATGGGAGCTCTGAGTGTGTGTGTGTGTGTGTGTGTGTGTGTGTGTGTGTGTGTGTGTGAGCATGCATAGGGGAGGAAACATCTTGTTGTCTCCCAGGTGGTGTGGTCTGGAAAGCAGATGTTTACTGCACTCACTTTCATCTTTGTTTTTTCTACACAAAGCAAAAAGGTCAGGTAGATGTAAACTCTAAACATGGCGCCCAAATGCATGGGCTCTGCACGCTAACAGACACACAAGGGACCCCGGCATACTTCTTCTTTTCTTTTTGCACTATTCATTCAGAAGCTCAGATACGTACTGATCTGGGTCTTCTCGCGACACATTCCTCGCCTCCTTTGTTTGCTTGAACATAGCTATTTAACTCAAGGAAGATCTGAAATCCCAGTTCTTTGGAAGTCTCATTACACCCCGATAAGCCGCCTTCCCGCTCTTTCTCGCGATGAATGGTTCGAGGTAATGCATTCATTTCCTGTCGGGGGGGATTTGGGAGAAATTACGCACAAAGACATCCTCTCACTAATGAAGATGTAAAGACAGGGAGTTCAAGTAATCTGGGCTTCGCACCAAGACCTGGAAACACAGTCCTGTAGGCACTTCACTGTGTGTAGGTGTGCTTGTGCATGTGTGTATCTGCATTATTCGAGCGTGCCCACCTATGCTTGTGTCTGTGTGTAACATGGTTGCAGGACTGCATGTGTATGTACCTGCTATGTTCCTAGCGAGCTAGCGCTGTCTTTACTATTATTCTAACCTATTAATTAACCTTCCTACTGTCTGCACCGACACGTTTTAGGTTTTAAATGCACAAAGGATCCACATGAAATGTGTTTATTGCGTCAAGGCTTTTGGACTTTGACTAAATAATACAAAAAATTCACTAAATTATAAAACGCTCTGGTTGAAACGATGACGTTTGTGTTAGTTAAAAACATAAAGTTTGCTTGATTGGTTGTTGTCATCCTAACAAAGAAAAGGCCCAGAGGCCCACACCAAAAATATTAAAACATAACAATATGTTCATGGATAAGGAAGCTTCACGAGGTCACCAAGAGATGAGGAACAACTTGATGATACATCATTGTTTTACTGTATTTCACAGCTGCTTTAAGACACGGGTCAAAACCAAAGCTAACATAAGAGCTGCTAACATAAAGCTAACACAAGAGATACTAACAGAAGGCTAACACATGAGCTGCTAACGGAAAGCTAACACAAGAGCTACTAACATAGAGCTAACACAAGAGATGCTAACACAAAGCTAACACAAGAGATGCTAACAGAAAGTTAACACATGAGCTGCTAACAGAAAGCTAACACAAGAGCTACTAACATAGAGCTAACACGAGAGCTGCTAACAGAAAGCTGACACTAGCGCTGCTAACAGAGAGCTAACACAAGAGGAAGGTTAGGAGTCACTTCTTTCGTATGAAGGGATTAGCGTCACACAGTAAACTCTCTCTGGACTCTCAGCCCGGCGCTGCAGTGATTAGCGGAGGCGTGACTGCGCGCAACAACCTAAACGTGTCAATGAGCGCGCGCCATTAATCGACGCTGCTCGCCATTAACCCGAGGGAGCCTCTGCTGCCATAGGAACAGGATTAAGCCGCCCGTGTGTCTCTCCCGCTCTTCTGCTTCCAGGAAACACAATGACTGCAGCCTCGGCCTTTGTTGTCTAACAGGGATTTTGACGATGCCGAGACAACGAGGCCGGCGAGCGGCGCGCGGCCCAGACGAGCTTTTTAGCAGCAGTTGTTTTTCTTTTCTTTGTTCTCCATTTTATTCTCTGTAATCTCTTCTTTCCCTGCGCCTGCTTCTCCCCTCCCATGTCCTCTCTCTCTCTCTGTCAAAGGCTCTCTTATTCATCTATCTTTCTCTTCCTCCTCATCCCTTCTTCCGTCTCTTCTTCCTCGTGTCTCCGTCTTCCTCCCGCCGTCGTGTCAAGCGGCTCGCCAAATAATTAGACAGGACGTTTGTTTGAAAACACATTCATAGGAGGGTATTATCCTCTCTCTCTCTAGCAGACATCATTTTAATCAGACCATGACAACAGGATGTTTTAGGAGTCTGCAGATAGACACAAAGAGGAAGGCAGATAGGAAGAGGGAACTGGAGAGAGGACAGCGGCGTTTGGAAGTCATTTAACTATTGTGTTGTGACAATATTTGCTGGATTTCCTCAGAGCATGCTCGATAGATATCGTATCCGTGCTGCCTCTCCTCCACACGCCCACAGCTGACAATTTCAATGGAGCATAACTGCATTTTGCAGGTATGAAATAGTCAGCAGATGTTTTTCAAGAAAACTCACACTTCTGGTAAGATACAAATCTTGGATGGCAGATGATTTATTTATTTTTTTTCCCAATAGCTGGCAACTTTATTTTCTATGTCTATTGGAAAACTTCTGGAAGAGACAGTGTGCTCATCAGATGTCACGGTGGCCATTAACACTGAACTCCTCATTGGACCTCTTATGACTGGTCTCATGATGGACTCTATCACTTTATGAATGATATAAATGTTCACCACTAAACCTTTTTCAGGACAGGCGTGTAATAAACCATTAAATGGATGTTTGACAGGCTCGTTAATAGAACATTACCAAAGAACACAATGTAGCGGTTACAGTACCTTTACTGTTACAATGTAAACTGTACTGTGGTTACACTGTAACAGTAAAGTAACTGTAACGGTTACAGTACTTTACTGTTAGAATGTAACAGTTACAGTACCTTTACTGTTACAATGTAGCGGTTACAGTACCTTTACTGTTACAATGTAGCGGTTACAGTACCTTTACTGTTACAATGTAGCGGTTACAGTACCTTTACAGCTACAATGTAGCGGTTACAGTACCTTTACAGCTACAATGTAACCACAGAACAGCTTACACTGTAACAGTAAAGGCATGTGTGTGTATTAAAGTTCAAATACATCAGTTAATATTGTTAATATTGACTATATTATCAGTGTAATGTTTTCCAATAGTTGGCTTTTTGTCTGCAGTTCCATTTTGACCCAGCAGGGGGCGACCTCATATTACGGTATGTCGGCTCAGCGGCTGTGAGGTTATGCAGCAGCTGATTCAGCAGGCTGAGACTCGGATGAAGGGCTTAAGTTGTTTTTTCCTGCTCTGATACGGGTTTGGCTCTCACATGCTGCACTTTTATTTAATTATTTGGCTTATTGCAATATTTCAGTGTTCAATGCTTCATCATTTGCATTGAAATATGAGCTAGAATGAAAAAGAGCAACATCTGCGACGTTAAATACTGTTATAAAGAAATGATCCGAGCATAATGGCACAAACAGAACGGACACGGTTTCTGGGATGGAAGACTTTTTGGTGTTTTTTTTTTCTACAATATGTGACAGTGAAAAGTGCTGCGACGTGGAGGAAAGACCCAGAAAATAAAGAGCGGGTTTAAAAAACTTACCGTCGGTTGCATAACATACTGTTGATGTGGCATCCATGATGTACTCTGGACCTGTGGAGACCAGAGATCACCATGAGATGAGCAGCAAAAATAAACAATAAACCAAGACACAACGAAGTAGAAACAGAAATAAAGAAGAGAAAATAAAGAAGGACGCGACAGGGATGAGTAGGAGGATGCAGGAGGGAGGTCAGGGAGGGAGATGAGAGGGAGATAAAAAAAAGATTGTTATAAGTGGTTAACGAATTGAAAAAGAGGGAACACAAAAGAAGGACAATTGGAAGGCAGAATGACAGGAAGGGAGCCAAAATGAGAAAAAGCCAAAGAGAAGAGGAGAGAAAATGAATCATTAGCTCAAGTCTTTACATCCCATTGCAGAGCCTCGGTCCCGGCGGCGAGTGTGTCCTAAAGAATATTACAGCCGTCCACTATACAGTACGTTATGCTGTAATTATGAGAGGATATGAAGACCACAGAGAGCAATACACTCTAATAATTACTGCTGCACAGCGGACGGTTTCATCATCAAAGCCCGGGCTCGGCCACAAATCACCACTTTCATCTCCTGCTGCACAACCCAACACGTCAAAAGCAAAACCAAAAGGCCTTTTGTCCCGTGTCAAATATGACACGCAGTAATTATAGAAGTGCACGTGGATGTTCGCTTACCTGCGTCTGTCTACGGGCGAGTTAAAGAAGTGCAAGCTGTTAGTTTTTCCCTCAAGAAGCAGAACGTGCATGAGTCTCTGTGCGTCTTTGTCTTTCTCGTTTTCCCCGCCGCGGACGAGAAAAGACAAACGTTTTTTTTTAAAGCCGCACACGTGTTCGACAAACCGAGGATCAAGCACCGAGTCGATCTCTCGAAGAACTGCAGCGGCAAAAACCGGCTTTGACATGAATGGGTTGAGGGTTTGTGGGAGACAGAGGATGCGACACGTGGGAACAGATCCAGACAAAAGAAGGATTTGTGCCTCAGAATGAAAGATGGATGGGGGGGAGAGCAGCGATACGAGCCTGTGTTTTATCATCGCTAAGCTAAGAACTGTCGAGAACCAGAGAGCTGATTTCATTTATGTGCTTCTGAGAAAAAGACAAGCTCCACTTGCTTTGGCCTGCGCCTCCAGGGACGACACACAGGGCAACAGTGAAAACACGAGTTAACACAACATGTTAAATTCATTTGGAAACCAGAGAGCAAGCTGTGGACGTGAGCGAGGGAAATTATGAACTCCATATTCCATAATCATTGATCCCAATTAAGTTGTTAACTCCTTTTTTTCTTCTTCTTCTCTGGGCAAGACAATCCCATGACCCTTTGAGCCCTACTGGCTCTAATTAGAGGCTCTTATATATCAGTTCACAAGGTATAAATCAAGAAAAAAACATGGTAAAGATGCAAAAAAAATATGTTAGCTATCAAATTAAACATAAAAATCAGGGCTATAATAATAAATAATCCCCATGTGCAACCTATAAACACAACTCAAACTATAAATACGTTTAGGGTGAGTGCTTAAAGTGCTTCAGATTTATGTTGCACTCAGCACAAAGCCCCATTTGTTACAGGAGACAGAACTCTCTGGGGTCACTAATATATACTTACATTTTCTTAAAAGGCTGAGTAATTTTCTCAAACAGCTGCCCGCTGTAAATTTTTTGTGAACATCACTTAATAACCACAAGAAGATTGGCTCGGGGCTATTTCCGCTGCGTATTAATGCACATTTTGGTGTGCCAGTAAATATGTACAGCAGCGGGATTAGTGCATGTGTGTGTGTGACTCTGAATAAACTACACAACTTGTGTTGATGGTAATGAACGCCACAGCGTGACTCATCGATGATGTATAGCAAATACACCGTTTCAGGCTCTGTCGACACAGATAATACTTCAATTCATTGTTGGTTTTAAGGCTTTTTTTTATAGCATTGGTTTGCATAAATAATTACTCATCCTTTCCAACCACAGTTTTATTTTACGACTCGTAAACTGAAGCTTTGCTCCTCGTGTATCTCTACACGGTTGCAGACGTTTCCTATCAGACTGTATCGGGTCATTGGAGCCGCGTCTGAACATTGGTTGCTTTGTTGAGTCTGTCGGAGACATTTACCAGCGTCAACACGCATGCGATTGCAGGAAAGGAAAAGACAAAACAACCTCCTGAAGAACACGGAATTTGGAAAGAAAGCAACATAAGAAAATCATCTTTTCAGCTAAAGACTTATTAATCAGAACACGCAACTTCAAGCTGGCCTTCTTTTGCTCATCTCGCAGGATTATTTTCAAGCCCGGGCGAAACCCACCAAAACTTCAGAAAGATGCGGCACACACCTGATACGTGGAGACGGGGGAAGCGGCGATGAAGGGCGTGATGGACGTCTGTGCAATCATCCGATTGGTGGAGATGCTGTACGGCGACGAGTAGAACCTACGAAGAAAAACAGAAAAGGGTTACAAATTTCCAATTTCCAAATTTCCAAGCCGGGGTGACAGCCGAACTGAGAGCACGTTAGCACGTTAGCATGACGGTGCAGACGTGCGACGTCAATCGAGAGGCTTCTCTGCACATAAAGCTTCTTGTTTAGCGCTTCACGTGTAGCCACATGTGCAAAGGTGCACGTTAGCATGTTAGCATGACAGTGCAGAGGTACGACGTCAATCGAGAGGCTTCTCTGCACATAAAGCTTCTTGTTTAGCGCTTCACGTGTAGCCACATGCAAAGGTGCACGTAGCCACATGTGTAAAGGTGCACGTTAGCATGTTAGCATGACAGCGCAGACGTGTGGCATCAATCGAGAGTCTTCTCTGTGCATACAGCTTCTTGTTTAGCGCTTCACGTGTAGCCATGTGCAAAGGTTCACGTAGCACATGGGCAATGGTGCATGTTAGCACGTTAGCATGACAATGCAGACGTCTGGCGTCAATCAAGAGGCTTCTCCGCACATATAGCTCCTTGTTTAGCGTGTAGCCACATGTGCAAAGGCGCAAATGAGCCTATTTGTGCCTCTGTTGCCTTCTACCGCCCCGCGCACCTCAAGACGCTGCTGACAAAATGGATCAGACATCAGACATCATCAAGGCCGTCATGGAAACAATACATTTAGCAGCTTCACTCTGCGCCGCGCCATCAAAGACGTCTCGGAACGACGAGACTCGACGCTCACCGGAGCGCACGCCGCGTTACAAAGGCGTCTGCTCCGCTGCCAATGCGCGACAATGAATTATCACCTTAACGTGTGAGTGGGTGGAATATTGCAACACGGCTCTTTTATTGTGAGAGAAAGTAGAGAAAGCTGCGTCTGTAACGCCTGCGTTTTTTGTACGTCTCTCCCTTTGTTTGCCCTTCTGATTTAGCCCTATTAGCTCTTTTCTTTTTTTGCTTTTACCCCTTCAACCGAGCAGCGTGTGGAAGGCTTGTGGCTCGCAGTGCTTTATTTATCATTGTGTACCTAGAGAGGACATGTTTCATCCGCCAGGCCATGTTGCTGCGCCCGATCGATCCCAAAGTGTCTGTTGACTGAATAATGGAGAAAGGGAGGGGAGGAGAGTGGCAGAGACAGAGAGGCCTCCCTTATCTATCACCAACATTGCCCCCCCCCCCCCCCCGCCCGCTACCCATTGTATGAAAAAAAAGCTGATTTACCACGACTCAAGCGTCGTTTAATTGTTGGTTTACTTTGAACATTGGTGGATGCCGTTGGTTTCCAGCTGCCTGCGATAAGCTCCAGAGTGCGATTGTGCTTTTTACACGGACACCCAGCAGCCAGCCTCCCCTTTTGGATTATTATGTTCCACTTGGTGTTTTTGAAGCCTACGAACTAGCACATGAAGAGTACAGCTCCCATTGCTACTCCACACAACACTGTATTGATTATTGCTTCAGCTCCAGAAAGATCAGTTTTGTGTTCTGCATTATAATACGAGGTAGATCAAATCAAACATTCTGATTGGTTGAGAGTGAGTCACGGGGTGTAGTTTATTTAAGCAATAATGTACGAGAGGCAGTACTGTTTCGTCAATAATGAACTGTTCAAGGGTGTTGTGAGGCCCGACGCGCAGCGGTCCCTATAAACACATACCGGAATATTTTCTCCAGGCTATTGAAATGCTATGCTACAACTATTTTGTGCTGAAAGGCAGCCACTATTACTATTTATGATGTCGCAGCAATAAGGTACTCGAGGCTGTACTGTATCTACAATAATGTACAGTTTAAGGGTTTGCCAGCTCCCTTGAACTGTACATTATTGACAATAAGGTACTCAAGGCAGTACTGTATTTACAATAAAGTACTCAAGGTAGTACTGTATCTACAATAATGTACAGTTCAAGGTCCAACACTCTTGAACTGTACATTATTGACAATAAGGTACTCAAGGCTGTACTGTATCTACAATAAAGTACTCAAGGCTGTACTGTATCTACAATAAAGTACTCAAGGCTGTACTGTATCTACAATAAAGTACTCAAGGCTGTACTGTATCTACAATAATGTACAGCTCAAGGGTCAACTCCCTTGAACTGTACATTATTTCTGCATTTAAGATGTTCTGACCCCATACAATGCTTAAAATTGAAAAGTTAGAATAGACAGCTCTATAGCGGATGCATTTAAGTTGGAGAAAAAGCTGGAACACGTTGGTCAAAGTGGTGATCAGCGACGAGAAACCAAACTACTCTTTGCTGGTGTCGTGTTGAGGATCCATCTCTGTGACTGTACTGTGGAAGCACGGCCTGCATCACAGATACTGTATTACTGTCACTGATGAATACAAATGAAACCACGCAGCCGGGTTATTCAATATGCTCCTCTGATTGTGTTTATTGTATTTTTCATTAGAGGGATGTGCATTGAGAGAGAGGGAATAGCAGGCAGAGGACAGACCCAAGGTTATTGATGGAGGCTATTAGCCCAGAGCAGTATGCTGTCAATAGGGACCAGCGCGGCTGTTTAGACAATACACTAAACATGTAATTGTGAACAGCGAATTACTTCGGGATTGAATTTCAAACCTCGCTGTGTGTCTCTGGTGTGACAGCTCGGTCAGGAGTGAGCCTGAAAAATAAGTGAATGATTTAGTGTCGACCTTCGTGACTTTACAGCCAATAAATATGGATGAGGATGCTGTAATATATATATATATATATATATATATATATATATATATATATGTATATATATATATATATATATATATATATATATATGTATATATATATATATATATATATATATGTGGATATATATATATATATATATACATATATATATATATATATACATACATATATATATATGTATATATATACATATATATATATATACATACATATATATATATATGTATATATACATATATGCGTGGTTTCATACATATATATATATATATATATATACACATATATATATGTATATATACATATACATATATATATATATATGTATCAGCACGCTCATCCTACATCATCCTATATAATTTTATATTTATTTAATTTATTTTATATATATATATATATATATATATATATATATATATATATATATATATATATAAATTATGTTGTATTTTACTTACATATATTTGTGCATGTAGATAAAATAAATAACATTCACCCAAATATATATATAAATATATATATATAATTTAGTTTTAGTTAACTTATATATTTAATTGATATATTTAATGTATTTAACTTATATATTATTATTTTATTTTTTAAATGTACACATATATATGTGTGTGTAGATCTTCTATTATTTTTTTATTGACAGCCCCCCCCCCTCCAGAGAAGACAGATAGTGAGTGTCACAACAAGGCAGAGAGAGAGAGAGAGAGAGAGAGAGAGAGAGAGAGAGAGAGAGAGAGAGAGAGAGAGAGAGAGAGAGAGAGAGAGAGAGTAGAAACTAGAGGGCAGCACACACAGCAGGCAGACAGGAGGTGGGAGATGAAGGCAAAGCGAGCCAGAAGAAGCCTCCTGATAAAAGAGGTCGGCTACGAGCCGTCTGCTCGGGTCGGACTCGTTCCCAATAACACCAGATCGGCATCGGACCCTCGGATCAAACATCCTCGAGCCTGGAAGGACTCGACAACCTGTAATTGATTTGGAGTTCCTCCCTTCCTCTCTCCTTGGGCTGACTTTCTTCTTGCCTTTGCCCTCCTCTTGACCCCTTCTCTTCTCATCCAACCCTTTCCCCCTCTCTTTTCTTTCCCTCTCTAATTAGCCGCATTAGCATTTCACAGTCATTTAGCGCTTCGCCGGAAGGATCTCCGGTGACCTTGAAATAGAGGTCAATGGGGGGGTTGAGCGCAGTGCACAAGTGCACACACACACACACATGCACACGCATACAAACAAAGACTTCAAGTAACAGAGTGGACATAGAGAACAGGAATCACAAGAAGAAGAAAAGGACTTTGGGAATATGGAGGTAGATTTGTGTCTTTTTTTACCCAAGCAAATTTTTTGTTTGTAAGTAAATTATCTCCAAGTCTTTGCTCTCAATTCCAAAAATTTGCTCTCAAAAAAAAAATTGCTCTTAAAAAAAAGAAAATTTGCTCTAAAAAAAAAACATAACTTGCAATTTTTTTGTAGAGTGTTTTTTTTAAGATCAAATTTTAATTTTGAGAGCGTTTATTCATTTTTCAATATTTTTTTTGAGAGCGTTTTTTTTTTTTTTAGAGTGTTTTTTTTAAGATCAAATTTTAATTTTGAGAGCGTTTATTCATTTTTCAATATTTTTTTTGAGAGCGTTTTTTTTTTTTTTTTTAGCAAATTTTAGTTTTGAGAGCGTTTTTTTTTTCAGACACAATTTTTGGAATTGAGAGCAAAAATTTGGAGATAATTTAATTACAAACAAGAAATTTGCTCGGGTAAAAAAAGACACAAATCTACCTCCGTACAGGAACAACATGTAGAAGAAGAGGGAAGAGAGAAGAGTCAATAAAAAAACAAAATGTTTTTTAGATGAGGTCAGACGAGCGGAAGCGTTTCGGTTCTGAAGGTTGTGTGAAGGAGGTAAAGGGAGTTAAGATGTGGCGAGCAAGAGGAGGAGGAAAGAGGAAGGTGGAGCTGGAGGGACGCGTCCCCTGGGATCACATCACCACCAGCAGCACCAGCATCACCACCAGCAGCACCACCATCACCACCAGCAGCACCACCATCACCACCAGCATCACCACCAGCAGCACCAGCAGACGGACCGATATCCAATTTCCTGCTGAAACGGGCAGAACGCTCTCTCTCTCTCTCTCTCTCTCTCTCTCTCTCTCTCTCTCTCTCTCTCTCTCTCTCTCTCTCTCTCTCTCTCGTCGGATCGCCTCGGCTGACGAAAGTCTTACGACGGCGCAGCAACACCAACACCTCCCCCCCACCCACACACACACACACACACACACACACACACACACACACACACACACACACACACACCCTCGCCCCCCCCGTCTGCAATCAAACCCTACAAGTCTGACAGCTTGTATGCATAGGTGCATAAATAAATACCCCCATCTGCACCAGGCAGATGTGAGAGAACGAGGGCAAGCGCACACAACAGGGTAAGACAAAGAGTGTGTGTGTGTGAAGGGGAGGGGGCTTAATGATCTGTTTTAATGTGTGTGTGTGTGCATGTTCGTGGTCGGCTCATTTGCATGCTCTCGTGCATATTAGTGCTCTTCTTGGCCCAGGTGGACGGCTTCGTGGACGCTCATACGCTTTACAAACATGGTGCTACGTCAGGAAGTAAAAGTGTGCAGACGTCTGAAAACATGTCGACAGCGTTTGTAAATCTGAGAGGAAAGTCGTCCGCTTACCCGTTCTGCATGGCGGCGGGATCGTACGTCAACGCCATGCCACTCTGGAGGAAGAGATAAAAGACAGAAATATACACGCCGAAAGGTTAAAACACTTCATATTCCCTTTGAACCCCTTTGTGTTGCTCTCTCATTACAATATTGCGGTGTAAATGGTTATTTGATGGGGTGACCTGACAGCAATATTGCCTCTGACTAATGGTCAAGCCAATGAAGGTAATGAATTGAGAGGGCGGAGACGGCGGAGGGGGAAACGAGAACGATTTGTGTCGCAAAATAAACAATTACATTCAAAAAGCTTTGATTTATGTTCGCCAAAGCAAACGAGTGGGCGGGAGACCAAGAGACGCTAAATAAAGAGCAACTGACGACGTCGACAGTGAGCCAGTAAAAAGCACACGCGTGTCATAAAACCCTTCTGCAGGAATTAATGTGAGCTGGTGGACCAATCACAACTCTACTTATCCTGTTCAGAAACATCCACAGCGATCGTTAAATAAGCAAAACAAGAGACGTTGAGGGAAGTTCTTCAGACACGATGGTCATGAAGGAAGCAACACGAGCTCCTGGAGCCGCAAGCCTAGTTTATTACAGTATTATTAGTTTATTACAAAGTGCACAGAGAGAGATTCAAAATGGCCACAAGGACGAGTTGAAAAGGACATTTAACAGCCACTCATTCAAAATTAGGACCAAAAAAAACAACAAAAAACTATTTTTTGTTGCTTTTTTTCAAGTCAACAACAAAAAAAAAATCACCTTTTTTTTTTGGTTGACAAAAAAAAAAGTCGATTCATTTTTTTGTTGACTTGAAAAAAAGCAACAAAAAAAAGAGTAAATTTAAAAAAAAATATTTTGGTCCTAATTTTTTTTTGATTTTTTCAAGTCAACAAAAAAAAATTGCCTTTTTTTTTTTGTCGATTTATTTTTTTTGTTGACTTGAAAAAAAGCAAAAAAAAAAAAATTTTTTTTGGTCCTAATTTTTTTTTTTCCTTTTTTCAAATCCCCCAAAAAATTAATCGACTTTTTTTTTTTTTTGTTAACAAAAAAAAGTAAATTGATTTTTTTGTTGACTTGAAAAAAGCAACAAAAAAAAAAGTCAATTTTTTTTTGGCCCTAATTTTTTGCTACAACAAAAAAAAAATCATCGACTTTTTTTTTTGTCAACGAAAGTTTTTAACGGAGATTTCCATAACTTGCAACAGCAGGAAGACGTTAAAGCAACAACAGGCTGACGGGTAAAAATGTTCAGGTTACGTTGGCGGGTTACGCGACGCGCCGATTCTCTGCGTTTTGCCAAAAGCAAAAGCGATCTTTGGACTATTTTGTTACACTTTTGTCGGCCGTGACAGAAAAAGCTTGAGGACCACCGTGTTCGCTAAAGCGTGGCGTCCACAAAAACAACACAACTCCCCCTGCTACACACACACGAAGGTCACACACATGCATGCGGCGTCGGCTCCTCTTGTAGCCGTGGTTTGGGCCGCGTTCCATTTCGTTTCCCTTTTCAGCAGCCGGCTCCTTCCCAACCTCCACGCAAAGACGAACGATGGGAAGCTGTTCAAAAACTGTGTGAGTGTGAGTGTGTGTGTGTGACTGTGTGTGTGTGTGTGTGTGTGTGGGTGGCGACGTTATTATTATCGTTCATACACTTTCCCTTGTTCTGTAAATTGACGCTCTGGTATCGACACTAACAACTGGTGGACCTTCCCCGCATTGTGCGGCAGTCAGTCTGCTTTTCTTTCTGCGTCTGCGCTGACACGCTGGAGGTGGGAGTTTCTCAACAAAAGGAAAAACAAAAAAATTTGGGAGTTTTTTTTTTTTTTTGCAGAATCGTTGTATTTTTAAAATTAACAACCTTTTATGCACGCCGGCTTTCATCCTGTCAGCGGCGTCTCAACTTCAGCCTCCAGCGTGTTATTGGGAATGAAAGCTGATAATGACCCGCAGGAAGGGGGGGGGGGGGGGGGCTGTCAAGTTGTTTAAACGCGGGTATGAAATGTGAATAGGAATCTGATGTCAAAGGGAACATCAGCCGGGTATTCAAAGTTGCTGAAAAAAGACCTTTTGAGACCTTTTGAGACCTTCTGTGACGTTCTCTGTGAGCACAATCTGTTACTTAACTCTGTGATTATTGAGTCGAGATCCCTGTTGTGCTTCTGCTGCAACGCTGAGCAGGAAGAAGGTTTGTGGGGACGCTGCTCGCTGCTCTTGAACGCCACTTTTTAGTTAACTAGTTCCCTTTTTTAAAACCCCGTCTCAGCAGACTCGGTGTTCTCCTTCTGACAGTGAGGAACGAGAGGCGACTGCAGGTTTAGGAAACGTCTGATGCGGCATAATTCAGCCCGAGGAAAACCTCGACGTGGCTTTCTTTCATTGTGGCAGAGGGTAGAATAAAGATGGTGCGGTGACAAACCGGTAGAGAGACGTGTGTTGTTGTGTTACAATGTGCACACACTGAAGGGAATCTACGGCTGATTTTTTGGGGCGTGACGGTTGAAGACTCTCACCTCTCCTTCCCGGGTCCACGGTCGGCCATTTTGGGGATACTTCACCTGCGTCTGCCTCTTCTTCTGGCCTCCGTCGGCAAACTTGCACAGCAGCGGCTCTGCAGGGGCTGCACAGCGAGTGAGGAGGAAGGAGACAAGGACACAGGGATGGATTAATCACCCTAATAGCAGGAAGAAAAAAAGGTTGGACGTTTCCTGCATTTCAAAGACAGGATTTAAAAACAGGGCGTCGAACAAAAACACAGTGTGAATGAATTGGACCTGAACGCAGCCCCTCAGCTCGTGCGTGTATTTCTCTTCCACCTCTAATCCCAAACATCAAAACAACAGCGTGTTATCGCTCCATCTCCACCAAACCTCGTGTAACTTCAACAAAAGCAGCTTCGGCGTGGAAACGAAGCCACGGGCGGAGCATCAAAGCACGGCCAGCGTGCAAAAAAAAGAAAAACGGCGCACTTAAAACGCTAAATAACTCCACACGCTTTGACCTCGGGCCATGCGATCCAAAGACAACATATCCCCCTTTTTATTCTTCTTTCTGGACCAGAGGAAGAAGAAAGCATGAGTACAAATTGGATTAGCTGAGCGTGAACTCCCAGACAAAAGTTCACCAAACTCTAACTTCAACCTGATCCCAAAGAAACGCTCGGGGCTTCTGGGAGAAGCAGGAAGAGCCTCATCGGTGCAGCATTACAGAGCATTCGTTCTGGATCAATTCATTATTAAAAGCATGTCTTTACAGTTTGTTAGAAAGCAAGAAAGTTGGAGTAATGACTTTTATTTCTGGGAAACGCTTCAGCAACAGCGTGACTCAACAAACAGAATAACAAATAGGATCCGAACGAAGATGAAGAACAAAACTAAGAGACGACGTGGCGGCTTACGGAGTGTTTAAACACATTGAATGAGGCCGTCCTCTTCGTGGTGGAGCTACTAACATCCATAAGGAGCGTTCATCTCAATTGGACGACCATGAAGCAAAAAGATTTCATCAGTCAGACGCCATTAAGACGCCTGAGTGTTCAGTTCAAGTCCTGATTCCTGACCCGTCGCCCTGAAATAAAAAAAAAGCCACCAACTCGATGCTCTGCCTCTTCGTGAGGAACAAGAAGGAAACTTCCCCCAAACGGCCTCGAGCGACTCGTGGAAGCTCAGGTGAAGGTTGTGAATCAGTTCCTGGGAGTTCCCTCGATGGCGCTTCATGTTAACGCTCCAGGCAAAAACCTTTAGTTGTGTAGCTGCTATCATTTAATAACACACACACATCAATTAACACATCTTTTCCCTGTAAACACGACAGTTAAATCAGTTTTTAAGTGTATATTTTAACATAGTCTGATCCTAATCTAAAAATACTTGAAATTCACATTTGTTTTAACGAATAGCCTCATTTTCATCTCACACATTATTACTAAATATGGATTCATGGAAGCTCCTCACATTGACAATAATATGTGACGTTAAAATAAGGATATTTATACAAAAAAACATTGCATTTTGAGTATTTTTAGAACAGGATTAGGATCAGAATGTGTTAAAATATACACTTAAAAACTGATTTAACTGTCATGTTTAGAGGGAAAAGATGTGTTAATTGATGTGTGATTGTAGCTTCATGAATACGAGACTCTGTGTGACACACACACACACACACACACACACACACACAGCTGTTGCGGGTTACTTTCACGGTGACAGACAGAGAAAGTTGCTTTGTCGGCGTCTGACAACACGTCAGCTTCATGCAGTCAGGACACAGAGACAGAAAAACAGCTTCTGATCAGAAACAAGCGTTTGTCTTCAGTATTTGCAAGAAAAGGATCTCTGTGTGTTATTTTCATGCGTCGGGCGTCACACACACAAAGATCGAGTTTTCTGAGCGGCTCTGAAAAAACTGCAGCCGTTTATTGTTCGAATTAGTGATGCAAAAGTGGAGGAAAAATATTCAGGAAATGTCAGTTTTCATGTTGGACAGATGCTGTAAAATGTAATTCACTTGCTTTACACATGAGATGCGATGAGAAACACATGCAACGAGATAACAGAGCCACGTTTCTGTGAGCAGACATAAAGATTTGGACATTTGGCCCATAAATGAAGAAAATCTTGTCTTTTTTTCTTCTTCAACAGATTGAATATATTCTCTGTGACGTGGAGTTTAATCCCATTACTATTTAAATATGTCAAACATGTCAGATTTCACCGTCCCGGCGTCTCACAATGGCGCCGAAATAACAGAAAAGAGACGATTAAGTGTTTGAGCTGCAGCTTAAGGCGGAGAAAATAATTGAAATAAAAGAATAACTTGCGGGATTAACACAAAAAATAATACGTTTGATGTGTGAAAGTGTGAGTTTATGACCGTGCATGTGTGGAGTCAATGCGACTGCATGTCCTGCGTACTTTTTTGGCATCTCGAGTGTTGATTATAAACTTCATATTACATATTTTGTCAGGAATGCAAAATGATTCACTGCTCAAATAACCTTTGTGACACAACTTTCACTTGTGTGTCGTAGGATATGAACATCAACACCACGCCAGGTGAAGACATATCCAGAAACACTTTTGTTCACGCCACAATAACTCACTTAATATTCATTCGCAGGCGCCGTGAACACAGATGATAATCACGACAATAAGTTAACGGATGTCATTTATTCCTGCGAGTGAAACTTTTTAGTCGCCGCACAACAACAACAAGCAGAAAAGCCTCCAGAGGCGAGATCACCTGTCGGCTCCAACCGCCGCGTCACATGAATTATTCAGCCGGCTTTCACAGTCACATTACTGCAATCTGTGCCGTGCACAGGAGGGCCTTAACGGGGGGGGGGGGGGGGGGGGGCAGTTTTAATTGCCAGCTTGACCCCTGCTGCTCGCGCTCTGCAACTAAAAGTGATGAGTTCGTGATGCGTTCAGGCTCCGCTGTGTCGGCCCCCTCAAATGCATCCCTTTTTTTTGGGGCGTGTCAACTTCATTAACGTTGTCTGAACCGGAATATGTGGATATCTAAAGGTTCAGATGTGTAAATTCTTAGTTTAAAGCAGGTGAAGTGAGAAGAAATTAAATTCAGTCCAAATCGAATGAGCAGAAAATGATTGCTGCCGTCACGCCGTAATCCATCGTTGTTGCTCTACGAGCGCAACGACGTCCACACGATGGCTTCTGCTGCTGATGCAGCTTCTATTGAGGAGATTATTGACCTCAAACCTGGTTTATTATTCCAAAATATGTTTTTCTAATCTTTGTATTACGTAGGTTTGCAGAATAAAAGACGTCTTTATTGACTCTGAGTGACAGGAGCGAACAAGTTGTGACCCAACGAGCATAACCATGATGACGTTTTATTTTGAGCGTTTTTTTTTAGAGTGTATTTTTTTTTGAGCAATTTTTTTTATAGCGTTTTTTTGGTGTATTTCTTTTAGAGCAAAGATTTTTTTTAGCATTTTTTTTTTTGGAGCAATTTTTTTTAGCGTTTTTTTTTTTTTAGTGTATTTTTTTTTTTTAAACAATCTTTTTTAGAGTTTTTTGTGTGTATTTTTTAGAGGAAAGATTTTTTAATTTGAGAGCAATTTTTTTTTGGAGAAAATGTTTTTTTTTTGGTGCACATTTTTTTGAATTGAGAGCAAAGATTTTTTATATAATTTACTTACAAATAAGAAACACAAACACAAGAGCTGCAAACTCGACACGGGAAAGTCACTGAAGCGAACAGACGAAAACTACTCGTGTTTGTCTGTAAAAATAAATAAAAAAATCACAAGATTTACTTGTTCTCATTAACCAAAGCTTTGCAGGTGTTAATTTACTGGTTTAATTGATCCATCAAAGTGTCACAGCTTCACATAGTGAACAGTTTCTCTCCAGTTTTTCCTTTTTTTGGCTTCAAACACAGACAGGCAAAGCAAAGAGAGAGATAAAGACAGCAAGATTTGTCACTAAAAGGACAAAGTTAATACACAAAACACATCGTCTGTGTTCTGGGACACAATAAGAGAAGAGACACGGGGCGGATGCAGCGCAGGTGCAGCTGCTTAAGAGCTTCAGATCTTCGGTGTTCCTGAAGCGAGCCGCTGAAAGCCTTTAGCTCGTAGCGGCGCGGCGGTTTGAATGTCAAGTAAACGGGAACATTCTCATTTAAAAATGCAATCCGATCCATTATCGAGCAACACGAGGAAAGCACTCGGCTGGAAAATGGGATCCGATTCCCAAATGTACCAAAAAAAAAAAAAAAAAAAAGGAGGAATTTCTGCCTCAGCTGGACGGAACGCCGTCTAGATTTTATTATTTATTTCCTTTAAGACGGCATCAAAGAGCTCGACGCCCTGAGACAACAACATGCACGGCGGGTGTGTGTGTGTGTGTGTGTGTGTGTGTGTGTGTGTGTGTGTGTGTGTGCATCGACCGACGACAGAAACACACCGACATCCTATTGCCTCGTGATGAGACCTTATAGGAGCCATTAAATCGATTAAACACTTTCTGTTTATGGAGAACAAAAAGCTGAGGAGCCTCTTCATTAATTAAAGACCTGCTAAACAACATGAACTTCATCTTTAAGCGCCACGGGACGACGAAGACGATGTGTCCAACATTTAGTCTCTTTTTTTTAAGTTCTAGGGGCGACTGTGGCTCAGCGGTTAGCATGCTAACTGCTCCCCGCTGCTGCGTCTACGATGTCAGGAGCAAAAAAATAAGTCGCTTTTGATAAAAGCGTCAGCGAAATGTCGTGTAAAAGTTCTGCTTTGGCCTCCGATGACTGCTGAGAAAAATATATACGAGACCGTCACGTTGCTAAACGCTCTTCTTTGATCGATAGCTTAGGCGCTAACGCTGCGCGATAGGATAGGGCGCTAACATTGTGCGATAAGGCACTAACGCTGTGATAGGGCGCTAACGCTGTGCGATAAGGCGCTAATGCTGTGCGATAAGGCGCTAATGCTGTGCGATAGGGCGCTAACGCTGTGCGATAGGATAAGGCGCTAATGCTGTGCGATAGGGCGCTAACGCTGTGCGATAGGATATGGCGCTAACACTGTGCGATAAGGCACTAACACTGTGTGATAGGGCGCTAACGCTGTATGATAGGGCGCTAACGCTGTTTGATAAGGCGCTAACGCATGTGATAGGGCGCTAGCGCTGTGCGATAGGGCGCTAATGCTGTGTGATAAGGCGCTAATGCTGTGCGATAGGGCGCTAGCGCTGTGTGATAGGGCGCTAACGCTGTGCGATAGGACGCTAACGCTGCGCGATGAGACGCTAACGCTGTGCTATGGATGCCACGAGGCCGAAACAATGAGCCGAAAGAGGCTAAAAGGCGTCTGTGGAGTCACTTGATGCATTATTAATATGAGAACGTTGATTGGAGAGGTCTTTAAGTGGCTAGCAGGACGGCTACGCGGCTTTTAAAATATACATTGTGCTCCGTCACAGTAAGTGCGTTCCAGAGTTCATTCATTTATAAATTATGATCACGGCGACCTATTTTCTCTGAGTGTATTTTTGATCAAATGAACCGCCGGGACGATGTCGCTCGCGACAATAACTTCTTAGACGCTGAATAAACGAAGAGTTTTCCTTCCTGCTAACGTTTGCGTTTCTTCGCCCGCGGCGCCGTGTTGAGATTCTGTGTCGGCCGCACAACCCGACGCCCACACGGGCCGCAAAATGACTACACCTCACAGTATATAGACGTACGGCAGTGTGAGCGAGTGTGTGTGTGTGTGTGTGTGTGTGTGTGTGTGTGAGTGTGTGTGAGTGTGTGTGAGTGTGTGTGTGTGTCGCCCACCTCACAAATCACACGGCCGGCCGTGGAGCGCCGCTCTCTCTCTCTGCCTGTCCTTCATTTCCATTTCCTTCAGCTCCCTTCTCTCTATCTATATTTGATAGTTCTGTATCTCCATCTCATCTCTTCTCTCTCTCTTTTCTCTCTCTGTCTCTTTCAGTTTGCTTCCTCTCCTCCCTCCTCTTTCTCTTTTCGCCCTTCAGTCACCTCACATGACTCTCTCTCCCTGTGTTTAAGTCATTTTCTCTCACTCCTTAACCCGATGACATCCTCAATCTCATCCTCATTGCATCTCCTCCTCTTCTTTTACACTCTCTCTCTCCCTCCCCTCTTCCATGTGTGTGTGTGTGTGTGTGTGTGTGTGTGTGTGTGTGTGTGTGTGTGTGTGTGTGTCTCACGCCGTCCTCCGCAGTCGATACTCAATTAATCACTCAGATCTTCTTACTGAGTCAACTGGAGGTGGTCTGAGGAGCGGAGGAGAGGAAAAGGTGCAGCGCTGATGGATGAGGGCGATGCGTTATCGCTCGCTTGCAGAGAGACAGATGTCGGACCACCGGAGGACCGAGACGCCTCGCGACGATTCACTCATGAACAAATGAAGTTTATTCTTTAAACGAAGGTGCTGAGGATGAGGAGAGTGTTTGAAGGGAGGTTGTGTTGTTGATTAAAGATTTTCATACAATTCTGAACCCGTTTCTTGAGCTCTCCTCCTCGTCATGACGCTCACGTATCAACACAATGATGCTCACGTATCAACACAATGATGCACACATATGTGTACGTGCACCCTGACCCACAACACAGCGCCTCAACACAACTCAAGCGACGCTCGACACCCACCTGTCATGCCCGGAGGAGTTTTCAAGAACTTCCCGTTGAAATTCTGAATCACCACGTCGCACTTCTCTGTCGACTCCATCCTGAGAGAGAGAGAGAGAGAGAGAGAGAGAGAGAGAGAGGGAGAGAGAGAGAGAGAGAAAGAGAGAGAGAGAGAGAGAGAGAGAGAGAGGGAGAGAGAGAGAGAGAGAGAGAAAGAGAGAGAGAGAGAGAGAGAGAGAGAGAGAGAGAGAGAACACGTTAAGGACGACCAGCTCGTTCAACATGCAGAAAAAGGTCAAATGTACCGCGTGTGGTACATTAAATGCCTGTTTGTCTAAACGCCTGAGCAAAATGTCTGAGGTGATGTGTGTCTGTGTGTTTGTGTGTGTGTGTGTGTGTGTGTGTGTGTGTGTGTGTGTGTGTTTTCTATGGGGTTTCCTCTCCTTTGTCCGGGTTTAAAAGCTCCATTCAGTCTGATCTGTCGTGTGTCATGTCCTCTTTGTCTGCCCCCATTCAGCTCTGCTCACCCAATCACAGCTCAATGACTAATTGCCTGCTTGGCAAGCAAAAAACACTGTGTGTGTGTGTGTGTGTGTGTGTGTGTGTGTGGGAGAGAGACACTGTGTGTGTGTGGGAGAGAGACACTGTGTGTGTGTGTGTGTGTGGTATGTGAGCATGTGTGTCTTGGGTTTTCTACATAGCCGGTGACCCTGAATGGATTGCATGTTAATCACTGGCACGCTCCACGGTGTAACTGAGAAGACCACACACACACACACACACACACACACACACACACACACACACACACACACACACACACACACACAAAGAGGAGGGTGAAGGGTACAGGAATGTGATTACAGGAAGATGAACGTGAGATATAAAGATATCTGTGAATGTGAGTTGTGTTGAGTCTGATACGTGATTATAGATCACGTATTAACAGATTATATTTAAAACTATGTGACCGGCAATGGGCATGTAAGATTAGGTGTTTCATCATTTGAAAGTGGGAAATGTAAAATAAGTTCCTGGCACACTTTGCAGCAGGTTTTCATAAATATTAAATATATTATTTTCAAAATATGTAACAGTTATTAAAAACTCAATTATGAATCATAATCCCATAAATTATAATGAAACTAATTACAGTGCTCTGCTTCTGCGATTAGACATCATTAAAAATAAGTAAGATAATTTAACTTTAGATTACATTTAGGACATCTAATTAAAAAAAAACACATTAAAATGTGATATTAATCAATTAAATCTCCATCTCAGCATGGTGGACAGGGACATATTAACTCATATACACACAAATTGAATGATGAAGTTCTTTATATATGAAGTATTTATGGGATTAAAGACATAACTAAACTGAAAATAGATGAATAAGTGATTGAATAAACAAATGTAAGAAATGAATAAAGCACATGATGAAGAACAATGAACCACGAATACATAATACACAGAAAAGCATGTGACTGTGTAGAATCATTGATTATTAATCAATTAAATCTGTCGATAGATGTTTCTACATTAAACTTTTAGTTAAAAAGATTCTTGCAACGTTCATTAGTGGAAGATTGGGAACTGATTTCTAAATTTGTTCTAATTTAAATTAAATTTACCTCTTTTGGTATTCGCTATTGATCCGTTTCAGGAATATTTATATCTCAATTTATTTTGGCAAAGACATATAGATGTTGTTTTCACCTGACGGGTCAGATGGGCAGGTGAGGAGGTGAAGCTAGCTGGTACCGTTAAGCTAGCCGGTACCTTTAAGCTAGCTGGTACCGCGTTAGCTCATCTTTTACAAAGCTATTGTACTTCATACGTTTGTGAAGATTGACCCCAAACCTTTTAAGTTGATAAGAGTGAAGTTATTATTGCATTAATTGCATTTAAGTTGTTTCATCTCTGCGTGGATGCTAGCTACTAGCTTACTGAAAGCTAACGCTTCTCTGCCAAGGCATAAGCGGCGGCGTCAGCTTGTGCGAGCGCTACCGAGCGAAGCCGACTCCTCTGCTCATGCTGTTGGCGTCAATCAGTATCTGCGTGGCGATGACATGACATATTCAGTTATATCAAACAGTTTGGTACCAGCTAGGTTAAGCTAGCTGGTACCAAACTGTTCGATATAACCGAAATAAACTGAGGTGTAGATGCTTCTAAACCCGGAAACATAGGGTCATTAAACCCCGTTAGCTCATCTTTTACAAAGCTCTAGTAGTTCATAAATTGCTGAAGATTGACCCCCAAGTCTTTTAAGTCAATAAGAGTTAAGTTATTATCGCATTATAGTTGTATCCTCTTTGCGTGGATGCTAGCGACTAGCTTACTGAACCGCTACCGAGCGAAGCCGGAAACTTAGATTCATTAAACCCCGTTAGCTCATCTTTTACAAACCTCTTGTCGTTCATAAATTGGTGAAGATTGACCTCCAAGTCTTTTAAGTTAATAAGAGTGAAGTTATTAGTGTATTAATTGCATTTTAGTTGTTTCATCTTTCCGCGGATGCTAGCTACTAGCTAACTGAACCGCTAACGTTTCGGTAAACGAAAGCTTTCTCCGCCGAGGCGTGAGCGGCGGCGACAGCCGGTGCGAGTGCGTACCGGGCGAAGCCGACTCCTCTGCTCATGCCGTTGGCGTCCCTCAGGATCCGCGTGGAGATGACGTGACCGAAGGGCTTCAGCATGTTCTCCAGCTCCTGCTCGTCCATGGAGAGCGGCAGGTTGGAGATGTACAGGTTGGTGGGGTCCTGCTCCTGTTGCTGTTGGGAGACACAGTGGCGACAGTGAGTCAGCGCTTCATTCCACTTCTCACGGAGCAAAGATCCCTCAACGTCTCATCGGTCCGACCTTAAAGGCTTCGGCACTGATGGAAAATGTTTTTTTGCAACCTTGAAAACAATCACCTTGTCCTCAGAAAAACACATTTTTACGCTACACAGATGTTGGGTTTCCCCTCGCTTGCCATTGTCCTAGTTGCCGCTTCCCTTTAAAATGAAGAAAAGAAGAAATAAAAGAGTTCACTGTAACCACTCCACTAAAAGTGTAAGTGCCGTGCATGAAAAGGTTTAAGGCGGCGCCGTTCCAAGTTCTTCCATTTCCATATTTATGACTGAATATCCCTCTCTGAAATATCTGTGAATTTAACTCTGGCGGCAAACTCTCCTCAAAAGAGGAATAAACGTTTTACTGAAAAGGCAGCGCACACACACACACACACACACGCACACACACACACACACACACACAGACACACACACACACACACACACACACACACACACAGAACCCCTGAAGCAACGAGCAAAGCCCCCCCGTAGGATTTATAGGTGTTAACTGAGTTGCATTACACATTTCCAAGGCAATGAGGGAACTTCCTTCTAATGCGTCTCTCAGTTAGTGAGACTGTTATACTTCAATTATTTTTGTTCAGTTCAGCAGCACTCCATTGAAATGATCCTCCGCTGGAGACCAAAGCCCGTGTGTGTGTGTGTGTGTGTGTGTGTGTGTGTGTGACGAGAGTGCTGGTGAATTAAAGAGGGATGGATGCCGGAGAGGGTTTGATGGAGTGAGCTCCATTTAGCTGTTGAGAGGAAAGGAAGAGAGGCGTAGAGAGAGAAAGAAGAGGGTTTAGTACCTACATCTTCTCTAAATCCTCCCTGAACCACATTGTAAGTAACTCAATATGTGTTTTAAAGAAAGTTTGTCAATCAATTTTGTTGTTTTTGATGCATTTCTTTTGTCCGTTGTAAGCAAAACGGATCTGGTTTTCAGTTTTGAGATCAGGTGCTTTTATTTTGAAGGCGAAAACCAAAGTTCTGCTAAATTTTTCGGTCTCTACGCTCATTTTTTTTAATGGAAAAAGAAACGGTATCAGACGCACAAGCTCTCACGCTGATTTTTGGAAGAAATAAAAGACGTTTTAAAAATCATCAGTCATCTTCGCGGCTGCAGACATGATTTCATCAGACTATCTGGACACAGTTTCCCAGAATGCCTCTGTACACGCTGGTCGAGGGCTGTGTTGGCTTTACATCTCCTTCATGTCTTCATGTACCAATTATGGCCTCGGTAACAACTTTGCAGATCCTGACGGTCGGGTACAAGACGTTGTGTTACGATCGGTGCCCAGACGTAACACAACGTCACGAGAGATGAGATGGATCTTCAAGTCAAACTGTGTCTCACATATTTAAATTGTATATTTTTATCTCATGTGCACGAACACAAACGAAGCTGGAATGCGTTCGTACGACTGATTTTGTTGTCGTCACGTAAAATAAAAGCGTGGACAGTGTGCACGATGCTAACTTCTTCAAATTAAATAGTAATAGTCTGCAAAAGAGTCTGTTTATCTGATGATATATGTGTTTTCTTAGTGCCATATGTGGCTCATTGTGAGCATGAATATTTCTTTTATCCACGGAGGGTTTTAATCCAGAGCCGTTTGATTTCAACGGTGCCAAATCTGTCCGACTGCGACCGAAAGCCATCGACGTAACCGGTGACTCAGGATGAGCTCCAGTGAGGAAGTCTGAAACATTGCACCTTCCTCTGTGAGAGTCTGAATATCTCCACCCTCCCTCCCTCTCCACCCGGCTGTCAGCAGGGATTTCCCTTTGGCAGAGCGTCCGGGACGCCGAGTGGCACACGGTTGTCTTCCCACGCAGGGCGGCCGGCTTTTGAAGGTAATCTCTCACACTGGAGCGCATGCATGAGCGTGATGCATTTATTCCAGCGGCAGCAACATCAAAGGCCCCGAGTCATGTGGAACAGCTGTGTCATTGATCTTACAGCGTTACGTCACACTTCAATTTGCTTTTTTTACAATTTGGTCTGTCTTAAAACAGCAGGTGTTCATGTGAACATCCAAAGAGGATTTGCTCGCTGTATCCATCCCTCCTGTTCAAACTGGCAAAACAATTCCTCACCAATGTCGCCCGAGGGGAGGAAACTGAGCCATTGTTGTATAAAAACTGTAAATCAAAGGCTGTTTTATGGTTTAAAAAGAAATAAAAGCCCACAACTGCTGTATTTGGTTGTATTGAACACCATAAGTAATAAGTAGTAAGTGAAATACACGGTTTGGTACATGAAAAAATTCAAATAGCATTCAAATAGCCCCAATGGTCCCCAATGCGCCTGAATGTTCTCTGTTCTAAACCCTCTGTAACTTTGTTCTGCTTCAGTAAAGTCAACCTTTACGTGTTGAATGTTCACATGTTGTGTTCTGGTTTGTTAGACTTGGACTTTACAGCTGCATCATTTCACTAATAATCATCCTGAAAGTCATTTTTTTAGAGTTGGACCTGAAACCTTTTCATTACTTTCTGTCATCTTCATTTCCTCTTAACTAGAAACATGTAGACTGATATTTACACATCTGAACAACATCTCACATGTGTAACTTTATTAAAACAACATTATTAAACAGCCTTAGTGGCTGCAGAGATACACACTTTAGTTTGGGAGGACATTTTCGAGGAAAAGGCCTAAAAACAAGTTGTTTTTTAAAAGTTAAGGATTCCTTCCTAATGCATTTATTCATTCACAGCTAACTTTACTCATCAAAAGCATGGTGGGTGACCTTCTCATTATCATCAGAGCATACAGACATATCTCACTACACAGGGAGTTTTCTGTTTATGGAATAAAGATGTATTCTGGTTTCCCCCGAGCAAGTCCTCATGGCGATGTGTTTATAGCGAGTGACAAACTGCACCGCCGTGGTTCGATGCAGCAGCATTGTGCTCTGCGCGATAAGAAATAATGGCTTAATAAGGCCTGGGTAGGAAGACTGGAAATGTATATATACTCAGTGTTTGTGAGAACCCTTTACAATAAAAAAAGAGAACTTTAAGGCTGTAAAAAGATGTGAATACCCAGGAGAAGACTCAGCAGTGAAACGCTGCCTGAAGCTAATAGAGCTAACGCTCATAAAGGAGCCGACGTTACAGGAACTCAGTGGAGGAATCGCTGAAGGAATAAAAGCACATCCATCACCACGTCGCTCCGTTTAAAAGGTCTCTGAGTTTCTGTCACTAGTTAGCTCCAGAGCACACCTGAAGCTCTACACCTGAAGCTTTACACCTGAAGCTCTACACCTGAAGCTCTACTCCTGAAGCTCTACATCTGAAGCTCTACTCCTGAAGCTCTACACCTGAAGCTCCACATCTGAAGCTCTACTCCTGAAGGTCTACACCTCAAGCTCTACTTCTAGATCTCTACACCTGAAGCTCTACACCTGAAGCTCTACTGCTAAAGATCTACACCTGAAGCTCTACACCTGAAGCTCTACACCTGAAGCTCTACTCCTGAAGCTCTACACCTGAAGCTCTACACCTGAAGCTCTACTGCTAAAGATCTACACCTGAAGCTCTACACCTGAAGCTCTACACCTGAAGCTCTACTCCTGAAGCTCTACACCTGAAGCTCTACTGCTAAAGATCTACACCTGAAGCTCTACATCTTTTTTTTGTGGTCCACATTATTATTTTTTTGTGGCGGTAATGAGCTTCCATAGATTTTCCCAAGTTCAGCAGAAAAAAAAAAAGTGGGTCAGCTGATCTGACGCGAGCAAGAGGGACGCCGTAACCTCTCCTCCAGCTGCTGACTGACTCCAAAGGTCCTTTTTTTTAATCAATCCAGAGATGTTAAGGCTGAGATGAGCACAAAACCCAACAGAAAGCACATTGCACTTGGCTGCACCGTCTCCAGACGCACTGAGTTGGCTGTAAAACATTTGCACAAGGACTTCTGGGACGCGAACCCAAGTGCTTTGGAGCGCCGGCATGTGAACGAACTCTGTTTGACTTTGATCAAAGTTTCCGTTTGCATAAAGTTACTTACTCAGATCTCTCACTCTGCATGTGGCAAATGACTCACCTCACTCTCACTGTCCCCTTTCTCCTCTCTCTCTCTCTCTCTCTCTCTCTCTCTCTCTCTCTCTCTCTCTCTCTCTCTCTCTGTCTCTCTCTCTCTCTCTCTCACTGTAACATCTGTCATGAGCTGGAAACAGCTTCACACCAACTGTGCCTGTCGCAGCCGGCCTGCCAGCCAGTCAGCTCCTGTTTTCAGCCCCATTAAACCTCATCGCCGCATCATTATAGCAGGGCCGCACCTCTCGCCACGCCACCTTCCTGTTTACCCTGCAATGCAACAACACCTGCCGAAGAGCCGGAGGGCAAAGCCAGGGCAAAGCCAGGGCAAAGCGAGGGCAAAGCCAGGGCAAAGCCAGGGCAAAGCCAGGGCAATGAGAGGGCAAAGCGAGGGCAAAGAGAGGGCAAAGCCAGGGCAAAGCCAGGGCAAAGACAGGGCAAAGCGAGGGCAAAGAGAGGGCAAAGCCAGGGCAAAGCGAGGGCAATGAGAGGGCAAAGCGAGTGCAAAGTGAGGGCAAAGCGGGGGCAAAGCGGGGGCAAAGCCAGGGCAAAGCGAGGGCAAAGCGAGGGCAAAGCGGGGGCAAAGCGAAGGCATACGAGGTGAGGCGGCACTTCTTTGCAACTTTCGCTTGCATCTCGGAAGCAAATGACTCGTCACAGGATCCCACAACCCCCCCGAACGGGAACGAGCAGGTTTGGAACATGGATGGAAGGATGAGGATGAATTAAGGGCCCCGAGAAAAGCTTTGAAAACAACTCGCAAGAGCACTTCCACGAAGAGACCGTGTGCGATTAGGGAAATGAGACTTTCTATTCATTACGTGTTGACTCCTTCCTCTTACCTTTCAAGCTTGTCTTCTCCGCTCAATTTCCTTTATTAATCCATGTATTCCCCCCTTTAGCCACCATCCTTAACTTCCTCCTCCTGTCATTCCCCCCTCTTCCTCCCTCTATTCACCCTTCCTCTTCCTCGGATTAGAAACTAATCTCCTTTAATGGTCGCCTTGCTGTCTGAATTCTTAATTAATATTTAAAGAGCAGCGTTTCCCTCCTTTTCCCTCTGCCCTATCTTTCATTTCCACTCTTCTCATCATCTTAACTCTCCACTTTTATTCATAACCTCACCGGAAACCCTCTTTCCCCCTTTTTTCTTTGCATTTCTGCCTTCCTCCATCCTCCTCCTCCTCTAGCCAGGATCTAATCTTTCATAATGATTGTCTGGGTGTCTAAACGCTCTCTAACGGCCGTGATCAATACTTAATGAACATAACATAAATACTTTATGAACCCTAAACCCTGGAACCCCCCCGGGGTTTCATGAGCCATGCAGATATACACATCTCTCCATCTTCGTGACGACTGCTCAGTGAGATCATCACTGGACACGATCACCTCAACGTTCAGTGTCTGGTCAGTGTTGCTGTCGGCCGCCAACGTGCACGTGTCTGCTCTTGTGTCGTGATTAGTGCTTTAAATAACGAGGTGATTTGACGAGAGTCTCAATTTATAACTTTCTCCATCGTGTCGTGTCGTGACGAAGCGTGCAGAGCGTCTCTAATTCACGTTTCCGCACACATCTTTGCAGTTTTGCAGTTGAAAGTTGGTTGAATCCTCCACAAAATGGAAGCTTTGTCTTTACTGCATCCGTGTGTTTGCTCTCGACGGACTCACAACACCACCGGCAGCTGCAACGCTCCATCATGCAGACAAGGCGTGAGCTACGGAGACACTTTAAACCAGATTATTCTCAGTATTTAGGACTATTTAAACACTCGACCTTGCTGGTAGTGAATGACACTGCCTGCACACGTTGGTGTCATTTGCTGCTTGTTTAAAGTCTGATTTTAAAAGTGTTTTACTTGTTTACTAGTGTTGGTGCATTGACGTTAAGCTGCTGTCTTGGCAAAGACCCGCTTAGAAAAGAGAGAGCTGCATGGCTCCACTCTCCCCCGCCGGCTTTATCTCCCAACACGTGTAATACAATGGAGACGTGTCTAATATGATTAAAGTTGCAGAAGAAAGATCGCTGCATGTTTCAGCCGCTGCACGTGAAGAGAGCCCAAAGCATCGAGGACGGATCTGCAGTGTGTTCATCAGGAGAAGGGCCGCCGCTGGTCGTTCGCTGTGTGGTGAATATTTCAAAGAGGTTTGGTCTTGTATGCAAAATATTTTAAGAAAAAAAACCTGGAATGGACTTCATCGCTTTTGTATGCAACCCATTTGCGCCACGAAAAAAAAAAAAATAGGACCAAAAAAATAAATAAATAAATAAATAAAAATTGAATCGTCGACTTTTTCAAGTTGCCGAAAAATAATAATAATTTTTGGTCCAAAAAATACTAATAATTAGGACAAAAAAAAAAATTTTCGTGCCTTTTTTTCAAGTCTACAAAACAATAGGCCATAAATAAAAATAAAAAAGTCAATTTTTTTTTTGTCCAAAAAAAACAAATTTGGGAAAAAAAAAAAATTGAAAAAATTAATTGACTTTTTTTTTTTTTTTGTGCCTTTTTTCCAAGTCTACAAAAAAGACCTCCCAAAAAAATCGATTCATTTTTTTTGGTCCAAAAAAAAAAATAATTGGAAAAAAAATAAATAAATTTCCGTTGCCTTTTTTTTTCTTCGTTGACTTGAAAAAAGGCAACGGAAAAAAAAAAGTTTCCCGTCAGCGCGCATTATGAATTACACACCTAGTTTACCTTGGCTACGTGAGGATCGAGCCAAGGCTACAGCGCTAATTTATCTCGGCTAACGTGAGGATCGAGGCTCGAGCGTCGTGGAAACTTGGGGGTTCGATGCTTTTCCGAGCGATGACATACTTATGAAGAGATTCGCGAGAAGCAAGAGAAGCTGTTTTTCCACTTTGTGGCTCTCTAGCGGCTGTGAAGCGGGAAAAAAAAAAGAAAACCTCGACTGAGTGAGAGAACCGACGACGTTTCAATGTTTAATTTAATTTCATGACGGGCAGAAGATTTCTCCTCCCTCCGGGTTCCCACACTGCCTGCATGCGTCTTCCCCTTCTGCACGACTCATTTAAAGCAATGAGAGAGGCCTTTCTAGATAATGGAGACCACACACACACACACACACACACACACACACGTTTGCTTCTCCTTCTTTTCAGCGCTCAATCATTTGTTTTGACGTTGCTCTCTTCTGTCCTCTCTTTATTAGTTTTACCTTTTAAAAATCTTTTAAGTCCCAGCATGCCCCATTGAGACAATCTTCTGCCATAAAATACGTAATTTTTCCAGTTTTTTCGACTGAAACTCCTTCCTAACAGACCAAGACTTTGTGTTATTGTGATTGTTGTTTCAGATTCAGATTCTTTAGCTCCTAATCTTTCCAAAAAGGTGTCTTATTGACGCTCCAGGAGGCTTTTTTGGGGAATCTGGCTCATATCATGCTGGATGTTCATAGTTATGATCAAAATATCTTTTAAAAGTGATTTTTTTTGCAGATAGCAAGACTTTGCTGAACAAATACATACAATAAACACAAGGATTTGAATTAATTTGAGGTTCATATGACGACTCAAACAAGGAAAAGAGGTTCCACAGCCTTCAGCGGGTTAATTTCAACACGGCTTCTTCTCCTCTCACACGATCTTCCTCTCTCCTCTCTCCTCTCTACAGTCAGTGTGTATTATTAAACGGACGCGGTAATTCATCACAGAGTCGGAGCGTCCAGTGAAGTCAGCGCTGCTCGTCTGCCGGCCGTCCAGAGCTGGAATATCAATCACCCGGACTTGAGACACTTGAAGCCATCGGAGAGGGTCGCACAGAGAGAGAGAGAGAGAGAGAGAGAGAGAGAGAGAGAGAGAGAGAGAGAGAGAGAGGTAGAGTAACCCTGGGCGTATAAAATAAACAGACTGAACGAGGAATGCTTCACAGGCGTCACTTTCCCTCGGGTGTGATTTAAAGGGAAACACTGGATGGATTGACGCCCAGACAGACTCAACAACACTCTGGCAGGATTGTGATGTTTCATCCTCTTCATCTTCAGACCGACCACACGAACACAGCGCACCAGTGCAGGCCGGATTCCTGACCGCTGAGCGCGAGCGGTTTCGCTTCTCGTGGTTATTTTGTTGCTGTTACTTCTTTATGGACTTTTTTTTTCTCCGCCCCAAAATCCCAAATGTGGCATTAAGAGTCTTTGAAAGATAAAATGTGCTGTTTCTCACCGTGTGGGGATCAAAGCGTGAACGGGCCGGTGCTTTGTGTTTGGGGGTTTTCAGATTACAATTCGGGTTGAAAAATGTCTGAGGGAAGCCAAGTTGAGAAAAAAAAATGCACTTTTGAGGAACAAATGCTATGAAATATGAAACACAGACACGGAAAGAGACCGGCATCTAACCACCGGACTGTGGTACACTGCTATAATAACTACAATAAACCATGTAAAGGATTACACTGCACATGACAGGCACGATGCCTTAAGAACATACTCAGATTGTACAGCACACACACACACACACACACACACACACACACACACACACACACACACACACACACACACACACACACACACACACACACCTCGCCCTCTTTCTGTTCTCTCTCTCCTGTAGTACTGAATGGTTTAATCAGAGCTAATGGGACTCAGCTGTTGGTCAGACTAATTACCTGGAATGCAGACTGATGATCATGGACACACACACACACACACACACACACACACACACACACACACACACACACACACGGTAGAGCTTCTGCTGTGTGTTTACAGAATACACAAACTAATACACACGGCCGTTAGTGAAGCGATAAGGGACGAGAGGCAGTGCTGTATGGTCAATAATGTACAGTTCAAGGTAGTTGAACTGTACATTATTGCAGGTACAGTACTGCTTTGTGCACCTTATTGCTTTTATAATACGTTAACTAGAGACATTATGAACAGTAATAGGAGCTGCTTTTCAGCACAAAGTAGTTGTCGCCACCAAACGTTGTGTATCGCACTTAAGTAGCTGAGAGAAAATAAAACTGACAACCTGTTAAGTAAATTGCAGATTAATTTAAATTAACAATTAATAATTGTTGTTTTCAAAACAAATAATGTTCCATTAGACAGAGACCAACCTCCTTAAGAGAGGGAGGAGGATGGTTTAAAACACAGACCCGGAGCGCGAGGAGAAATAACCTTGAAATCCAAAATCATCTATTAAGAGACACTTTTAAAAAGCACTTTGAGCAGCAGAGCTTTTAATAAAGCAGCTTGAAAAGGGCTGTGAGATATTTACAAAGTTTACTACAAAGTGACCAAGAACTGGATCCTTGTTCAGTCCAGATGGCGCCGATGGAAACGCGGTCCAGAACAACACAGACGTCCTGCGTCTCAGGATGATAACGCATCCAATCCATCAGATCCAATTTGAAGAAAAGAGGAAAAACATTGACTAGACTTGAATGTTCATTAAAAAAACAAAAAAACAAATGTTCAAAACAAATGTCTTACGTCTGATAAATGTGTCTCGGTGTCAAGCGGCGGCCTCGTCAGCCCGACGGCGAGTCGTCTGCTGGAAACAGAGAGCAGGCTTCAGGGAACTCCTCACATGATTAATGGAGGCCTGAACCCGTCTCTGACTCTACACACACCCCGATGATGCTTTAAGGAGTGTGTGTGTGTGTGTGTGTGTGTGTGTGTGAGGCCCGAGTTCAGAAGGAGTCATTATCGACGGCGGCTACACACACACACACACACACAGGCATTCAAACAGCCGTTAAAGAAAACATATACACGAAGGCGACACACTGGGTTGAGATAATCAAGGCAGGAGGAAGGTTGGAGGAAGAGGAGCGTGAAGGAATGGAAATTAAATAGATAAGAAAAAGGAAGCGAGGGAGAGAAGGAAATGATAAAGGAACAATATTGATTCATCAAAATGTAACTACATAGAGTTTTGCAGCACATATGGTTGACTATTCATACAAATACGTTGATTATAGTTGTAATGGAAGTGAATCAATGGGGACCTGAGGAAGTTAAAACAAGGCTGTCGTGTAAAATAATGTTTAAAAAGTGGATAGTGATCTGGCTGAGAAGGGAGTTCATCAATTGGTTATTAATGAGTGAGTTGCCGGGTTTATTGATCACATCTTATGCATCATAATATCAGGATGTGCTGCAGCTAATAACTAACATCTCTTGACCACGCCCGCTTTAAATATCCACTAAACTCATTTGAACACTTATTGATGGGCAGTGACCTAAGAGTCTGTACAACATGTTCTTGTCTTGAACAAAAGCAAACAAGGTGACATGAAAAGCCAAATGTGTTCACAAGAAAGATGAGAAAGAGTTGACTACATGCTCATCGGGAGGTTTTAGGTGCACACACAGCGGGGTGTCATCAGCATAGAGCAACACATTGTCTTTCAGTCTTTCACGAGGCTCAGTGGCAGCAGAGGTTTAGAAAATAAAAGAAGACCTCCAATGGATCCTTGGGGAACACCACATGTAAGTAATGCTTTTATTTTAAACAGAAGGGTCAAAGTAGTTAAACAGGAAGATCTAATTTAAACTGAAATATTGCCCACTGATGTTTCTGGGTCAATTTAGTTAAATAGTCCTAACGTCTCATTCCTCTAATACAATCAAAATCATGAGGTTTTTACTTCATTCAATAATGTCGACGTCCTATTTTGTGGACAGTTGCGGCTACAATAATCGATTCAAGCGTGACTTTGATCGTCTTTTCGTCCGTCTGAAGCTTCTTGCTACAGTCACTCTGATGCACAGTGATGGCTTTTCTGATTTTATTTGAAGGTATCTTGTAGAAAGTGACAGGAAATGAGGTTGATGTCGTCCAAGAGAGAGACTCAAACCCTTCCTACTCTAACGGTTTAAAGGCAGTTAAGCTCTGGTCTTACAGTTCATCCTCTATTTCCTCTCTCTCTCTTCTCTCTTCACCGAATCGCTCCTCGATCGCCCGTCTGTATCGGAGCATTTCATTAGAAGAAATACAATAAACCAGAAGGCCTGCTGGATCGCTGTGTTATCATTGAGGAAGCACTTTCTCGGATAAGAAAAGAGAAAATTAATAATGAGAAGTTTTTTTAAGACAAAACTTATTGAGTTTTCCTTCTTTTTTTCCTCCGCTAACGGCATGTGGCGTGTCCTCAGACAATTTATTGGGAAATGAAGTTAAGAGAGCCAAAAGAGAGGAAACAAATTAAAGGGAAACTGCAAAACATAAAAAAAAGCAAAGTTGCCGTTGAGTGCAGGAGGACGCTCGTGCATCTCGACACGGCAGTGATGATAACACAAAGCGCTGCAGACTCACACTGGCTCACAGAGAAGAAAGTCGCTGTTCCCATTGTGTCACTGGACGTACATACATGGGAGACGAGTGTGAGGAAGTGCTGTTTGAAAAAATCACAAATCTATTTTCAGATTCATAATCCATCCCAGTCTTTGTGATGGCTGAAGAAATCCAACCAATGCGTCTGTTTTCACAAGCGGTGCATCGCTCAAGAAAAGGTATTAAAGTATTTTATGTTCTCTTTAGTGTCTAGTAGACGACCATCTTGTGAGATGCAGAAGTTGTCATGAATGAAAATGATGCTTCTCTGAAATGTACATTGTTTTTTCCCAATAAAGTAAAGGTGTTGTTTGCACTGACCTGGATACCTACAGGTAAGATTGTTCTCTGTTATCAGACGTATGCATGTTCCTTATGGCTGATGCCAATCTCCAAAGCTATGGAGGTAGATTTGTCTCTTTTACCCGAGCAAATTTCTTGTTTGTAAGTAAATTATATAAAAAATCTTTGCTCTAAATAAAAACTTTGCTCTCAAAAAATTCACCCTAAAAAAAACACTCTAAAAAAATTGCTCTAAAAAAAATTACACCAAAAAAAAAAATGCTCTAAAAAAATACACTAAAAAAATTGCTCTAAAGAAAACGCTCTAAAAAAAAAAGCTCTAAAAATAAATTGCTCCAAAAACAAAAAAACCTGCACTTTTTTTTTGAGAATGTATTTTTTGTTTTTTAGTGTATTTTTTTTTAAAGCAATTTTTTTTTTGAGAGCAATTTTTTTTTGAGAGCAAAGATTTTTGAATTAAAAGCATTTTTTTTTAAAATTGAGAGCATAGATTTTTGATTTAATTTACTTGCAAACAAGAAATTTGCTCGGGTAAAATAGACACAAATCTACCTCCATACAAACGCCTTGTTTATTGCTCCATAACTAAAACCTGCAGTGCATCTGTATCCTGCATTTGAACATTTGTGGGAAACATTTCCTAAACAGAAGTCAGCGCTCAAAGTCTAAATGATTTGGGCTTGAAGGCAAAGGTTGTACATTTATTCTCGGCTGTGAAGTCCTGGAGGAGAGAAACAGCGGTTTACACTTCAATAAACGACCTTTTCCTTCCGCTCTGCTGTTCCACTGCGACCGCCACGCTTCAATCCAGCCGGCGAGCTCAAGTGTGTCTGAATACATGTGAATTCATTTGTGACTGCTGGGAAGAGAACACGCTTCTCTCATGTGTTATTCAGTGTTTTCCAAGTGGCCGTTGGAGGTACTGCCTCCACATGGTCCTAATGAAGGTCGTGGAGATAACCTCTAAAGTTGCATTCCCCTTTCGTCGCATTGTTCTTGTTCTTTCCGTTCCTTTCTTCGTCATTTGACACACACCCTGTTGCAGGGATTTGTCCGACTTAACGTATTGACTCAACAGCAGCAGCTGCTTGTGCTCTCGCTTGAGTTTTCACTCGGTGTCGTGCGAGCGGCTGAGCAGCAAAGTCACGGGTTTGTGGGTTTCTCTGCCTCCACGTGTTGCACGTTGTGTGTGTTTGTTTTTTTTGTTGCACTCACCACCCGACACGGTTTCATCCTGATCGATGCCGTCGTCCCGCAGACCAAAAGCCCGGAAAAGCCGTGGCCTGTTGCCATGGTTATCTCTATTTGAAACCGGAGGGATTAACCTCCAGGAGGACGAGAGGAGAGAGAGAGAGAGAGAGAGAGAGAGAGAGAGAGAGAGAGAGAGAGAGAGAGAGAGACGATACAACGGAGAGAAAATGAAACGGCTGGAAAGAAGAACATGACGATAGAAGCAGATGAAGAAGAGGAGAGAGATGAACGACAGGGACGGACAGAAATATAGAGATTGTGAAAATAAAGGGAACGAGGTTGGAGAGTGCACAAAATATACAACTACAGAAGTTGAGCAACATAAAGAACGGTCAAAAACAGCAATGTTTGACTTCATTCACCTCGACCAACTTTGTCTCCTTTAAACGAAGCTCTGCTTTTGATCGGCCGGCTTCGCTTCAGGCTGGATTTCCCAAAAACACATATTGAGATTCTCTCATTGAGAAGTGGCTTTTCAGATGGCCGCCGTTAGCGGAAGATCACACCAGACGCTACTTTTAAAAAACGCGTCGCTAGCAAAAACCGTTGTTTAAGCACAATGCGCGGAGTCGCACAGATCATCAACGTCACGCTCGGCCGAGGCAGCCAATCGGATCAAGCGAGAGGCGGGGCTTTGTTCCTTTGCCACTTCCTTCCTGTCTTCGTGTGGTGTGAACAGCGGAGGAATTCAAAAGAAAATGGCCTCCGACGAGGCGCTAACGTTAGCGGTGTTTGATTACGAAGAGCCTGACGCTCAGAAGTTGCTCCAACACAACTGAAAGCTCTCGTCATCCAGACACAATTCACGGCATAAATTATAGCACATCGTGAACCCAAAACCTTCACTTTTTTTGGGACTTCTTCCTCCTCCTCGTCCCACAACACAGCAGGAGCGCGACGTCGGCTTGAATCCATTTAGTAAAGAACGGCGTCCGTGCTCCAGACGGCGATTTCAAAGCCCGACATGTGCGGCGTTGTGTTGTGGACTTCCTTTAATGTGCTGGCGGGGAATGAAAGCATGTAAACTGCACCGGCATTTCATCAGAAGGTGGCTTTTTGAAGATGCAAGATCTCTGGAGACCAGCTCGTGTTGCCGAGTAGCTCAGATGAGAGCGGAGAGATTTCTTTGTTCTTGTTTCCTCTCCGTCTTTTAGATGTTGGGGACGAGGGCGCCGTGAGGCCGGCCGGCAGCTTGACAGACCGAGGTTATTTACTTTTGGAGAGGGAAAAGCGGCCTGAGTCAGCAAATACTAAAGGGCAGACACACACACACACACACACACACACCGCCATGAGGTTGAGTAAGCCCATTGCTGTGACGCCATTGAGGAAAACAGCCGACTGATTACCGTCCTGACAGCACACTCACGTTCATCTTTCCGTTCGCCTGCACGGACGCTTCCTCCTCTCACACGAAGCCGTTCGGCTCTAACGAGGCTCTTAAACCATCTGCATCGAGCGTCTTCAGTGTCCTCTTGAGGCGCAGCCTCGTTAAAACACCTCCCACAAACTGGCCCTGGGCTCCATTTGGGCTCCCGGCGGTGCCGTAACCCCAAATTTACTGATATAAGAGCTGATTTCTTTTTAAAAAAGAACCCAGCACTAAGCATTCAACCATTGACTAATGACCTTATCATCAACACACACGCACACACAAAGAGAACAGAAGCAGCAATTACACATGATTTAGTATCATAGCATCGCGCACAGACCCAGCGCCTCAACATCCGTGAGGGCGGCCATGATTGTTTCTTCATCCCCTCGCTGGACCACGGCTGCTAACGTTTAATTTGTCCTCTGAAGTCAGAACGCGAATGTTCCTGAAAACGGTCGATTGGGTCTTCTGAGCTCAAGCCGTGAGCGATTATGTTTAATATGTGTAACATGAAGGTACAGCTGCAGAAGTGCAGATTGAACAGATTCATTAATGTGTTCCTTTTAAAGCCGTCTTGGTGGACGTCAAGAGATCACTTATGTCACGTCAATCCATCTTCAAGTAATGCGTTTGTGTTGGAGAACACGGAGCAGCGAGTATATCTATATTATATTATATATTAAAGGTATCAGTGTTACCGTGCATGTGTTTCTGTACCAGACAGAACTCTTCCAATGAAATCACTGAGCTTTAAAACAATGTTCTGCAACGCGATCCTTTCCTTTTTGATTTATGAGCGTGGACGGTCCAGAGATCTACGAGTCTTTGTGGAACAAGAGAAGTTTAGCTGATGCAAAAAAAATGATGAATCCGAATGAAAGTCCTTTTGATAGTAATGTAGACTTCATAATTTATGGCTTTACATGCTTTTACTTTGCTCAGAGCAAGATGGTCTGAACTCCAATCTAACTGCATGTTAAATGATCAGTGGGAGAACCCTTTGCAGGCATCAATACACCCAACAGTTAAGGAACGTTGCTCTGGTACGATGCTAACGTTTATTAGCCTCCTTCACGTTGCATCGACGCCTCTTTGATCCTCATGCAAAGTGTGAGACGACACACAGAGATGCCCGTTTGTTCAAAAACAAACAATCACGGCTAGCAGGTTAGCGTAGCTGCTACGATAGCATAAGTTGCTTAACACCGGAGAACATTTCCCCAGATTGCCGACGAAGGCTTCTCTCTTCGGATGAGGCGTTTCCGCTCGTCTCCCGACGGCCTCGGGAAGACTTTCACTCACAGATGGTTCATTCAAATCGCCTGCAGAGTATTTTGTTTGAAGGTGTCTGCCCTTTTCCACGCAGCCTTCAAAGACATGCTTCTCAGATGGTTCTGCGTAACCCATCTGGCGAGGCAGGTTCCCCTCCACCCCGGTTGGATGTAAAAGTGGAGAACAGACGCATGAAGGGATGAAGATCTATTGAAACCACCGAGGTGTTAGCACGTCCGTCCTTGCACAGATCCTTTCTCCCGCTGAAGTAAAACGTTTTATGTTGAATATTTAAGCTGCAAACTTCCGCTTCAGAGACGTACGCATGCAAATCCTTCATCTGGGTGAATGTTGAATGTTCGCTGTCAATCACCTTGTCTCTCGTTTCAGGCTCCTCCCTCCTCATATGTCGGCCTCATGTGTGATTGCAAGCCCCGCCCTCATTGTGTCCAGGTGTGTCTCGTTTCCCTGTGTGTGTGTGTGTGTGTGTGTGTGTGGTGCCAGTGTGTCTGTCGATGTCCTGTCTTGGTGTCGTGAGTGTTTGGCCAGAGAAACCCCTTTTCTTCTTCTTTTGAGTTTTGAGTAAACCTTGTTTTTCTCAATGAACCACCTGGTCTTGTGTCTGGCTCTTGGGTCCTGCCATCACGCCGCCGTGGTCCTGCTTCACCCTAACACACCCACTCGTCCCGCCATCAGGACGCCCGGAGCGTCAACACACCCCGAGGAACTCAAAGAAGTGAGAGGGAGGAACGGGAAAACGAAAGAGAAGAATCGAAAAGGTGGAGTGGACGGACTGACGGACACGCGTGGAGAGAAAAGGCCTCATTGGTTTTCAGTGGGCATGTGCAGACTCAGGCGCACTAAAAGGTTACAGCATTTGATTTGTGATATTCTACCCTCCTTCTCTCTCTCTCTCTCTCCTCCTCTCTCCTTCTCTCTCTCCGTCCGTCCGTCTGGAGGAGCAGTTTGGCTACTGCTGTCCACAAAGTTTGATCGATGGCTGAATTATGCCATCGGATTGTGAATCCAGCCGACTCCGCTGTCTGCCCAGTGATGAACAACAAACATGGCCGACCACTAATAACAATGAGGGATGTGGGGACCGGACAGCCAATCAGAAACCAGACTTAATAGTGTCCTGTAGGGACATTCCCGTCAGCCGCTCCTCCTCCATTTCTACCCTTCATTCATATGTATCACAGTGTGTGTGGGATACGCTCCTTTCTTCCTCGCCCTCCTCCTTCCTGTGCTTCCTCCTTCCTCACTCTGCATTCCTTTCCTCTCAGAGTTCAAGCTGCCCACTCCATATTCGCTCCATCTCTCTCCCTCAGTACAGTTTTGGGCTTCTCACAGCCTCCCTCCATCAATCTCCACGTACTCCCTCCCTCCTTCCCTCTCTCCTTCCCTCCCTCCCTCCCTCGGCCCACTCAAAGGCTAATTCCACAGAGGGAAAGCATGTGAGGAGAGGCGTTTTATAGTGTTTTCCAGTTATCTCCGTCCTTATAGAGCTGTTCTCTACTCCGGCTCCATCAAGCCGAGCACCGCCCCCACTCTCCAGCTGCCTACTCTCTTCCTCCTCTGTTCGTGGCAATACTTCCCTCGTTCCTCTTTGTTTTCCAGCCCTCTCGGGGCGACTGCCGGGTGACACTGAATCTGAAGGGTTTGAATCCTAAATGAGACATTCAAAAAGAAAAAAAACTCACTATAACTTAATAATGCCTCTTAGAAGCTCGATATCTAATGTTCTTCTAAGATAGATAGATAGATACATTTATAGATAGATAGATAGATACATTTATAGATAGATAGAAAGATACATTTATAGATAGATAGATAGATAGATAGATAGATAGATAGATACATTTATAGATAGATACATGGATACATTTATAGATACATTTATAGATAGATAGATAGATACATTTATAGATAGATAGATAGATACATTTATAGATAGATAGATAGATAGATACCATTGCTCTGTGTGTGTGCTTGTGTTGGGAAAACACTTTGTTTAAATGAATGTCTCACATTGTGTTGTGTTGCTATTAGCAGAGTAATTCGTCACATGGCCTCTTATGTATTTTGTTTATGTTCACGGCTGCGTGAACAACATCATATTTTCTCTTATAATTAACCGTGTTGACTCTGCAGCGTGCACTTATCTTGTATCGGCACATGACCTCATCTCATGACATCACTGACCTTACGTCATGACATCACTGACCTCATCTCATGACATCACTGACCTCATCTCATGACATCACTGACCTCATCTCATGACATCACTGACCTCATCTCATGACATCACGGCCCCCTGCGGTCGTGTACTTCTTCTTCGATGCTGGAGACTCACACCATGTTTCCACACATGTTTTTTGAAGAACCAACGTTCCTCCTAAAGCAGCAGAGATCCTTAAAAGTCTTAAAACATTAAATTTTCAAAGCTTTTCTCTCAAATACAAAATTCTGCTTTCAGAGCTCTTGGGATGACTTCAGCGCTCTCACCACTTAACCACCAAACAGTTTCCTTTGCTCTGTTCCTGCCGTCGGGCCGGATGCACAAGAACAGCAGAACTAATTGCTGCTTTCCACGGAGACTTTGGCACATGATGAGCTGCACAACATCATAATAATAATCATATATATAGTGGTAATAAAGACCTTGTCATATAAAACATGTCTGCTTTGCTAATCTCTGGGTCGTATGGACTCACAATGACCCATGAAAGCACACACATGCACGTCCTGAACAGCAGGTTGCAGTTAGCGCCACAGGACGCGGAACATTTAAACACTTGAACATTTCCAGCCGTCCTAAACGTTCGATGGAATCAAACAGACGAGGAACTGAAACTTCATCAACGGAGAGAAAAGCGTTTCGCTGGGACGTGAAGCGAATTAAAATCAAACTGATCTTTGGGAACTTTCCACACACGTGTAACAAAGATGTTGTTAAATTACAGAAAAACAGATCAAACGTCCCAGTTTCAGTGTCTGCAGCGACGTCCTCTGGGACGTTATTCGTGTCTGGCCGCTATCAGTTTGTCCGTCAACCAAACTACATCTCAGAAAAAGGCAGAACCGCTGCCTCATGCACTACAAATTATCGTTTTGAATGAACACACACACACTGCATGGAGGATTTATGGGTTAGGAACCTTTTGGCTGGACGGCCGAAGACATTTCTGAATGGCTTACAGTCAAATGAACCTTAAAAGGAAGCTCTCTGGTTTATGCTAGCAGGCTCTCATGATGCACGCGAGCTAGCATACGGTCGCTTATAATGAGAACCATAACGAGCACTTTGTGAAAGCAAACTAAAAATAGTTGTTCTTTCACGTGCCAGTTTTATTGCCTTTACTTTAAAAATGATTTTCATTCTTCAGAAGCAGAATGAGACTTTAATCCTGTGCTAACAAACAAGAGATGTGGCCCAAAAAACATGTTAATTAATGAAGAGTTCTTGAGTTTGTGCTCTTGGTGTTTACACAGTTTTGTCACACCCGATTGAGCGCGTTTGGCTAATCGCTGAGATTTAAATTGTGGCTTTAAGTTGCGCGTTCTGTCCCTGCTGCTCGTCCCCTTTTGACAGCGCGATACACAAGTTAATGCAGCGACATAAAGAAACTGTTCAGTGTCACCAGACATTATTGTGATTACTGTTATTATGAGAAACATTTTATTGTTTCATTAGCAGTGCCACAGAGGCGCATTAATCACTCCAACACGCTTATTCATCTTCATTATCCATCTCTCTCTCTCTTCCTCCCATCTTTTCCTTTTCTCACTCATCCACTTAACTCCTCCGTCTCTCTCTCTCTCTCTCTCTCTCTCTCTCTCTCTCTCTCTCTCTCTCTCTCTCTCTCTCTCTCTCTCTCTCTCTCTCCCTCCTCCACACACTGATAGGAAGAAGAAGCAAGAAAAAAAAAGCCACATGCACGCAGGCAGACGTGCACCCGGGGCTGGTAATGCAGGGTTAATAAGATTGGAGAGCAGCTGATGGTTGTGCACATTCAGGCCAGATTACATGTAATTCGATTGGGTTTCACTTACTAGCCTCCCTCCCACTCCTCTCTTCTCTCTTCCTTTCTTTCCTCCTCCTCCCCATTGTCCTCCCTTCTGCTTTTGTTGGACCGGAGGTGGTCCGGCACGCAAAAAAGACGGGTTTGCACAGAGGGACACGCACACACACATTTCCAGCTTTGCTCGTGAATACACATGCACGCACACGTCCTTGGCCACGCCGCCGTCCTCCACTCTCAACCGAATGTGATTCATTATCTGCCTTTTACAATGTCAACTCTGCCTTGAACCAGACACAAGGATGGAGCACGCGGGGAAGAAAAGAAACATTTTTAATTAATCAAAATGTCTTATCTGAGATTACAGATAGATATAAATCTATTTAAAAATGCGTTATAAAATGGGATAGCACGGCTGAGCGCATCTGCGGCTGCCACGCCGCCCACAGGCGCTCACAACATGCACGCTGTTGTTGTTTTGAACGCCGTGTTGCGCTCGCGGCGAACACAACAACCAGCGCATGCTAACGACCTCTCAGCCGCCGCTCAGTAGCTCACTCTGATTGGTTTTGGCTATGGGATGAACACAACACTGCCAACAATAGCGTTATCTGGGAACTTTAGTAAGCTAACAAGCTAGCTAGCTAGGCTCACTTACTATCTGGGTGCACGCCGGTTAGGCGTTCGGTTTGCTAGCTTCTGTTTTCTCAGTGGAACGGAGCGACACGTGCAAACGCTGCGGTTCTTCACCGCCACTTGTACCCAAGTCCACTTGAAATGAAAGGAGGCTACGTGTTCGCTGTGTTTGTGTGTGCTGCGTCTATTATTCAGAATGTGTGAGTGCAGAGTTTTGCCATCTCAACTCGTAAAAGTGAGACAGCCGACGCTAGCTCGACAGTCTCCCCTGTGCACTGTTGGATGAACACAACACTGCCAACACAAGCATTATCTGGGCACTTTAGCAAGCTAACAAGCTAGCTAGCTGGGCTCACTTACTATCTGGGTGCACGCCGGTTAGGCGTTCGGTTTGCTAGCTTCTGTTTCCTCAATGGAACGGAGCGACACGTGCAAACGCTGCGGTTCTTCACCGCCACTTGTACTCAAGTCCTCTTAGCATTATCTGGGAACTTTAGCAAGCTAACTAGCTAGCTAGCTAGCTAAGCTCACTTACTATCTGAGTGCACGCTTGGTTTGTCGAGTTTGCTAGCTTCCATTTTCTATCTGGAATACAAATATCAATACGTTCGGTCATGAGACAAATGTTTAAAAAAAATAAAGTACAATTCACAGTATTACCTTCTCCAGATAGAAGCACACAAACAGAAGTGAACAGACATGTCCTAGCAACATTTGGTTTTGGCTAACGGAGCTACCCGTGCAAACGCAGGGGATCTGGGAACTTTAGCGAGCTAACAAGCTAGCTAGCTAAGCTCACTTACTATCTGAGAGCACACTTGCTTTGTCCAGTTTGCTAGCTTCCATTTTCTCTGTGGAATATAAACATAAATGCGATAAATGACAAATGTTTTTAAAAAATAAAGTACAATTCACAGTATTCTCCAGTTGGAGGACACGGCAGTCGTGAACAGGCCGACCGCATGTCTTAGCAACGCCGGCTGTTTCCACCAACATGTCAGAAAATGTATTCATCCTCATGTATTTTTCATAGCTGTGGTAGTTTACACTTCCTTGCCCAAATACCATTTTTCCTTGTTGTTCAACTGTGCAGCGACAAGCCTGCAACGTGCACAACATCTAAGCATCGTACATGTTCGAGTAGGTCAGGACGTACAGGAGGACCATGCAAACCCAACAAACATCACAGCCGCACTTTCACAGTTACTACGTCTATGTTTTCAGACGCTGCTTCCCTCGGTGAAAGAGTTTGCTTTTAAAAAAAAAAAGCAGCGCGCCGCCATCGCATTCCTCATTTCATATGCCGGCGAGTGAAAAGATGGAGTATTATCTCTGGCTGCGAAAAGGCACGAAGAGAGCAAGGCGGAAAAACACGCTAAAGGAAAACTAAAAACATTTGAACAAACAGAGGTGAAAGATTGAAGGGGGGAATAAAATAAATAAGAGGAGCAGGAGGAGGTGAAAAGAAAGAGACGAGGGAGTGACAGACGAGTAGAAAGCAGGGTGAGAAAGAGAGAGAGGCCCACGTCGTCCTGTGTGTTTTGTCTCCTCTCATCTTTCTACATGTCAGTCGGCCTCCTCGTCCCATCGCTAACCTCAGCTGTCAGAAGCACACACACACACACACACACACACACACACACACACACACACACAGGCATATATACAGGAAGAGGCGAGCGAGTACACACACACTGAACACATCAGTAAACCATTGCGAGAGAACATCGGGCATCTGGCTTTTATCAGTCACGCACGCAAGACAGAAGAAAGACAGAAAGAAAGCACGAAGCTCACAAGCAAAGGGTTCAATCAGGCCTGATAAATGACAGTCAAAGTTTACTTTAGGTAGGTGTGTGTGTGTGTGTGTGTGTGTGTGTGTGTGTGTGTGTGTGTCCTCTCTCTCTCAACCCACACATCCCCCCTCCTCTTCCTCTCTCTATCCTTCACTATCTGTCCTCACTCAACCCTGTAACTAATGACTCTGGAGGAGGCATTGCAGCACCTGCTGCAGACCAACACAAGAGGAGGAGAGAGGATGAGGAGGGTGGTGCTGGTGGTGCTGGTGGGTCAGATGGAGGGAAACAACTAGGCCAAAAAAAGAGGGAAAGAAAGGTGGGAGGTGCCAAGGACAAAGTGGAGGGCAGAAGAAAAAAGGGAGAGAAGAATGGAGGGAGGTGTGAAGTGTCACTGCCAGTGGTAGCATCTCTCTAATTAGCATAGTGACCTTGGCCCTCTGTTACTGTTATTGTACACACACACATGCACGCACACACATGCACGCACACACACACACACACACACACACGCACACACACACACGCACACACACACACGCCTAGCCGAGTGTTTTTTTGTTTGCATGGTCAAAGTAGCACCTGATGTGAATGTTTAATATACAATCGTGTTGTTAAATGATTCTACATTGTACAAGATGACACAAATATTTCACACACACACAAACACACAAGTGCGACAACAATATTTGTTGTCTTCTTGGTGTTTATGGAGGCAGGATTCACGGCCACAAAGGACACGCCAAGGAAGAGAAAACAGTTTAGGACCTCGGTCAGACTGCCAGTTCACTTCAATTTTTTTTTGTTGGCATATTTAGAGTGTATCCAGATTTATTTCATCCAGTTTCTGTGTGTGTGTGTGTGTGTGTGTGTGTGTGTGTGTGTGTGTGTGTGTGTGTGACCGCATCGAGCGGCGGTTTGGATCGCGTCTTTAATCGCACCGCGACTTGTTTGGACGGCGAAATGATGGACTTTGTCTTCTCATGCTTTGGAGTCAGAAAAAAGGCCAAAATGGACCAAAACAAGGAATCTGGCAGACGACTCGTCCTCCAGAACCTCACGAGTTTCTGGACTTAAAAAGACAAACGAGAAGTTTCACCAAGATGCCTCACACACGTTCAAACACGTTGTCTCCAGACCTCTTTTCCCTGTTTGAGTCGTCTTAGAAATCGGAGCTTCAGCCAAGAAACTGGAAAATAATTGAGCGTAACCTCGGCATATGAGGACGTTTCCCTTCTCGATCGTAAAGATGAACTCATGAAGAAGAGAGGCAGCGGGACAGAAACAAGACGAGAGAGAGAGAGAGAGAGAGAGAGAGAGAGAGAGAGAGAGAGACAGAGAGAGAGACAGAGAGAGAGACAGAGAGAGAGAGAGAGAGAGAGAGAGAGAGGCAGCAGTAATCATCTCTCAGGTCAACAGTAATTACCAAGAAGACAGGAAGTGACACGAGCAGCGCTTCCTCTCTCACATCCAGGGTTGCTGGATTTTCCTCGTCTCGTTTACTTCACAAGCAAAACTATCATATAAAGATGGATGACGGCTTCTCACGGTGTACACAATTATACACACACACACACACACACACACACACACACACACGCCAAGCTTTGTCCGTGCTATAATTCATTCGTAACGGCAGGAAGTTACGCTAATCACGTTAATCTTTGAGGTTGGCGTCGGTTTCCTTCTTCTTGTCCTGTTTCGTTTCTTGGCTCGCGCGTTTAAAAAAAGGTTAAATAAAAACTCTGGAGACGCTGATTCCATCTCTGACATTCAGTCGATTGATTTCCACTTTTATCGAAACTTAATCAAAACCATAAGTCTGACTTCCAGCGTGCCGATGTCTCGCTCTCCATAGAGGAAATAAAAAACAGAGATTCGGCCCCGCCCCTTCCTCTCGTACCAGCTGATCCTCTTTACATTAATATCAATAATTCCCACGAAAAAGCATTATTTTCAAAAAGTCTTCGGCTCCTATTTGTAATTCAAGCTATTTGTAAAAAGGGAAGAGCGCGTTTTTGGCTGTGACTGCATGCAGCTGACGACGGTGACGGCAACACTGGATGCTACTTTGTAGCCTCCGGTAACTTCCTTCGGCGTCTTCCTTTCTTTGGCGACTTCCTTCCTTCGGCGACTTGCTTCCTTCGGCAACTTCCTTCCTTCGACGACTTCCTTCCTTCCTCCGGCGTCTTCCTCCGGCGTCTTCCTTCGACGTCTTCCTTCCTTTAACGACTTCCTTCAGCGTCTTCCTTCCTTCGGCGACTTCCTTCCTTCGGCGACTTCCTTCCTTCGGCGTCTTCCTTCCTTCGGCGTCTTCCTTCCTTTGGCGTCTTCCTTCCTTCGGCGACTTCCTTCCTTCAGTGACTTCCTTCCTCCGGCGTCTTCCTTCGGCGTCTTCCTTCGGCGTCTTCCTGCGGCGTCTTCCTTCAGCGTCTTCCTTCAGCGGGTTCCTTCAGCGTCTTCCTTCAGCGTCTTCCTTCCTTCGGCGACTTCCTTCCTTCGGCGACTTCCTTCCTTCGGCATTTCCCTTCCTTCGGCGACTTCTTTCCTTCGGCGACTTCCTTCCTTCGGCATCTCCCTTCCTTCAGCGTCTTCCTTCAGCGCCTTCCTTCCTTCGGCGACTTCCTTCCTTCGGCATCTCCCTTCCTTCGGCGACTTCCTTCCTTCGGCGACTTCCTTCCTTCGGCGACTTCCTTCCTTCGGCGACTTCCTTCCTTCGGCATCTCCCTTCCTTCGGCGACTTCCTTCCTTCGGCGACTTCCTTCCTTCGGCGACTTCCTTCCTTCGGCGACTTCCTTCGGGGGAAAAGGCTTCTCATGACTTTCCATCTGATCCTCCGCTTCTCGCACAAGCTGAACGAAGCTCGCCACTGCTGCGCTTTGTGGATTTATATCTACACAACCAAAGTGTTTATAATTAAATTGTTACAAGGGCACAAGCAATCTCACAAAACCCTGTGGGAAACACACACACACACACACACACACACACACACACACACACACACTTCAGAGCTCACTCTGGCACGGCGGGCCGTTGCCTCCAATCAGTGTTCACTTGAAGTAAACTCTTCACGCTTAATGAGCTCTTCTAGTCAAATTATTTAGGCTTGTATGATTTTAACTGAAGTTTTTGGCAGCGGACGAGACGAAGGCTTCAACCCTGAAGCTCCGAGGATGAAGAGGATGAAGAGGATGAAGGACGACAGCGTGAAGCCGACACAGGTGCACTGATGATGATGATGATGATGATGATGATGATGGGAATATTACCCTCTAAAGTCCAATTAATAACCCTGTAGTTTTACTCCTAATAACCTTGTAGTTTTACTCCTAATAACCTTGTAGTTTTACTCCTAATAACCTTGTAGTTTTACTCCTAATAACCTTGTAGTTTTACTCAAAGCTTCTTATTCTGAATCATTCACTAATGTAACTTGAGTTTCTAATGAGTCTGAACTAAATAAATGATGTTAATGTGTCAACATGTTTTGATCTCAAACACTCAAGAGAAAACTCTTCATATTTTTCACTTCAATCCATCTCTTAAATCCTAATAAAAAGTCTCTCTCAATCTCAGATAATATTGATCCTTTGTGAGCGATGCAGAATGAAACGGCGTTAACGTTGTGTGTAAACGATGAGTGAAGACACGACATCGTGGAAAATGTGCCGTTTCCTCCCGATGGAGCTTTGATTCAGTTACAACGTTCAGATTAACGATGTGAGAACTGATTATTTTCACTTGTAAACATGGATGAAAGCTTCTCCGCTGCTATTCTGCGGTTTCAAAACGTGATCATTAAATTGTCGGAAAGGACACAAACACACACAAACGCACACAGACGCACACAAACGCGTGCACCTCAACAGCCGTGTCTCGTTGTGTTTTTGTATTTCCTACAAAAGAAACTCTCACTGGCTCCAATAAAACTGCATCCAATCAAACCCAAAACCAGCAGACGACAGGGCCTTCAGTTTGGTGTAAAACCAACATCCTCAGGAGGCCGTGAAGCCGCTCATACATGTTTGAACTTTGTGTTTCTGTGTATGTATGAAACAACGTGAGCTTTAGTCTTTAATACACTTCATCTCCAAACCTCCCCTCTCCAGGAAGCAATCAATATCGATGTCTTCTCTCTTTCACAGAACATAATCCTCTTTTTGTCTCTACCTTCTGCCGCTAATGTATCTTGCAGATTAGAACCAAGAACAAAGGTTTCCCACAAAAACCCTCCGTGGGTAACGGCGTGGCGTGAGTTCTCTCTTCACATCAGTCTAATTGCTCCTGAACGAGTTGAAACCAGACGATGTCGAATCCCAATTAAGCGGCTCGTCTTACAAAATGTCCGAGGCTCGAGCCGGAAATCCAAGTTTTTGGAGACTTTCTCCGGCGACCTCATTGAGGGAAAAGTTAGCCGTGGACCTCAGCGAGCTCTGCGCATAATTAGTGGATGAAACAGTAAGAAGTGTGTGTAATTTCCCTCAGAATTGACTCTTTGCCCTCAATTCCATCCCTCGGGGAAACTCATTTCTCGGCGGAGTCGAGGGTCCCTCTCCGTTTAATAACGGCTAAACACATCAACACGGCTCATCCGAATGGCCCTGCGAGCCGTTAGCGGCAAAATAAGAGATGGAAGTCTAATGAAAAGAGGTTTAATAGAAGAGCGAGGCGAAGGTGGCTCAGAGGCTTGCTGCTGCTTAATTCAATGGGATGCTGTCGGTGCCTGAAGACCGGCCCATTTTAATTGCAGCCCGCTCTCATTTACAAAAGGAAGTACGCAGCGATACGGCTTCAATGAATCGGAAAGGCAAAGGAAGCTATTCAGCGTCTTTCTTTTCACGCGCGTTGAAGGGTAACGGGATTGTGCTGGTTAGGCCCACGCGTTCTGGCACAGCATCGCCTACTGCTACCACACACACACACACACACACACACACACACACACACACACACGTGTTAACACCACGAGTGACGATGCAACAGGCTGCATTTCCTTTTTTAATTTTGAAAATTTTGAAATTTCCAAAAAAAAATACATTAAAAAAAAATTAAGATAAAAAAATAGAAATTTAAAAAAAATAATAATTAAAAAAAAATTATATAAAAAAATTGAAATTTCAAAAAAAAAATGAAATAAAAAAAAAATGAAATTCTTCAATTTCTTAAAAATTGAAATTTTTTAAATTAAAAAAAAATTCTTACGATGGAAGTCGGCGACACGGAGCTACAAACCACCGTAAGGCTCTATAACTTAAACCGCTCTCAGATTTCAGCGCTCCAGGCGTGTGAAGCGTAAACCAAACGTATGTTTTTGTTTGACTATTTCCGGTCACTCATCTCAAATGCAGAAGGATAAACATCATTCTTTCCATTTGCTCTTAACGACATAACTTTCTCCAGCTCCATCCACTCTCCTCTCCAGGATGTGATGGATAATCTCGCTCAATCAAAGCCGTTAATTGAAAGCTCTCTGAGGGCCGAACAGGAAATCTCAGCAATAACGTACTCAAAGCTGCTCGTGCCTCCGATAAGGCGGCGGATGCTGCGATCGATACCGTGATTATCACCGCCGCGCTAATGTTGTCGCGCGGCCACCGCGCACTTCACCTCACCGTCAACACCGCCGGCTTCCTCCTGGTGGGGGTCGCAGACGGCGATGGAGTCGAAAAAAGCCAAACCCCTCGATAACAAGGAGGAGAGAGGAAGCCGGGCGAAGCTTACCTTTGCCATCTGCGCCTGGACGCCGCTGGCTTTGAGCGAAGCCACAGCTTTCTGGGCCGCTGCAGGGCTGTCAAAGTCCACAAAGCCATAGCCTGTACACACACACACACACACACACACGGAAGAAGAAGAAGATGAGGAAGAGGAGGAGGAGCAAAACATCAGTTGAGGTTGTTCAGCGAAAACAAGCCGGTGTTTGTGTTTGTGTGTTTTTAATGCTGCATAAATCCTGGAAATGTGTCAAAATCAAGTCAGGTCACGTATCTTAAAAAAGCTGCTCGTTCTCCCCATTAAATGTGTTTTTTTTAGTACAGAACATCAACAGAATTGGTGTCATAACAGTAACTCTTGCTTTCTTCTTCATGATCCAAAAGATCTCCTTTTTCAGGGCATGATTTTGATGCTCTGTAACGACTCGACTGTTTGCAGACGACGCTCTGCTCTACGTCGCAGGGACGGCGGCGGCTCAACGCCGAGAGCTTTTTACTGGAACCTGTCAAGTGTTGCCGGCTTCCACTTGTCTGACATGTGATGTCCTGCTGCATTGCTGTGAGCTGCTGGTTTCGTCCCAGTGCTGCGATGAATCTCCCAGCATGCTCAGGCGCTGTATGGTATGGCGGCTAATGCGGGAGACATCGAGGAGAAAAAGTCTCTGCACTTAATGGAGCCGTTAAAGTGATTCAGCGTCCTGTTTAAAGGAGTCAAGACACAAAGGGAACGAGCGGCGGTCGATTTTATTGCAATATGGTGGGCATCATTTTGTGTGTGCAGTGCGTGTCTGTCAACTCGCCGACGCTCTGGGGATCGAGGACGAGGCTCTACAGGATAAAAAGGTCTGACACGCACATATCAATCTGTGCTTTCATATTATATATATATATATATATATATATATATATGAATGAACTAATCATTTATAAAGCACTAATCCAACATGAATACTCATTAGTAACTCATCCATAAACCCATTTATACATTATTAGTTCTTGATTAATAAGCTTAGGTTTTCACAATTTATGAATGAAGTATTCAGGACTTATTCATGATTGATAAGTTCATGTGTAATGTGCTAGTGAATGATAAAGAAAAATGCTGCATTTCATGATAAATTCAGGTAGTTACTACTAGTTAGTTAAGCGTTAGTTAAGCATGTTCTAAGAATGACTATCTGTGCTTTACAAAGCATTAATAAATGTCATGATGAATTCACTAGTTACTACTCGTTAGCTCACTCGTTACTACTCGTTAGCTCACTCGCTACTAGTCATTAGCTCGCTCGCTACTACTCGTTAGCTCACTTGCTACTACTCGTCAGCTCACTCGCTACTACTCATTAGCTCGCTCGCTACTACTCGTTAGCTCACTCGTTACTACTCGTTAGCTCACTAGCTACTACTCATTAGCTCACTAGCTACTACTCGTTAGCTCACTCGTTACTACTCGTTAGCTCACTAGCTACTACTCATTAGCTCACTAGCTACTACTCGTTAGCTCGCTAGCTACTACTCGTTAGCTCACTAGCTACTACTCGTTAGCTCGCTAGCTACTACTCGTTAGCTGTCTAGGTACTACTCGTTAGCTCGCTCATTACTACTCGTTAGCTCACTCGTTACTACTCGTTAGCTCTCTAGTTACCACTCGTTAGCTCACTCTTTACTACTCGTTAGCTCACTAGCTACTATGGTAGCACTTTGTAATAAGTGCACACTATTTAGTTCACGGTTCATTAATGCTTTACTGATGCTAAATAGTGTGCACTTATGATAAAAGACCACCAATGGATTTGATCGTGTGTTTGTATGAGAGGAGAATACAACAAAAAATACACATTGACACACATGCAATAGGAAAAATGCTAAATCAGCGACTGTAGTCTGCAGTCTGCAGTCTGTAGTCTGTAGTCTGCAGTCTGTAGTCTGTAGTCTGCAGTCTGTAGTCTGCAGTCTGTAGTCTGCAGTCTTCACTCTTCACTCTTCACTCTTCACTCTGCAGTCGGCGGCGCGTTAAAGCGATTAAATGTTCCGCACTTCAATTCATAAAAGTAAACACAACAAGAACCAAGAACACGTCTTCTCTCCGTCTCTCTCACTTCATTCCCGGGAAAACATCTGTTCTCGTCTGTCTTGTCTTTTTTTCCCAGGATTCAGAGCTCCTCGCTCTGTTTTTCCCGGCTGATGAGCAGATGACTTCTTGTTGTTCAGAGGCGGCACGCTGCTCTTCTCACAGCACGCTAACGCACCAGCAAATATTTACGCTGCCGCTAACGAGAAACACATCATTTAGCCCAAAATAGGACGACTGCAAACACGAACGTGTGCATTAAAATGTTCACGTTGGTGAAAACAGATTCATAAACATATGCAAGCAGCCACACACACACACACACACACACACACACACACACACACACACACACACACACAATCCTCGTCTGATGAGGGCCGACGCCCACGCAGTCGGACTACACACACGGCGTTCATCATGGGAAGACGCTTTCATTTGATTCCAGAGTAAAAACATGTGAAAAGTTCTGTTTCTCATATTTCACTGACGGCTGTTTGTTTGAGCATCCAGACGATCCGTGAAATCAGCGGGAAAATAAAGAAAAATAAAGCTTCCGACGTCGTTCACGAGGATGATTCAGTCCCAACTCGTGCAAAACGCTGCTGTGCAGCCCTTTAAACCCTAAACCATAATCCTATTTATGGTTTGAGTTGTGTTCAGAGGTCGTACAAGGAGATTGTTTATTATTGTAGCCTTGATTTCATGTTTATCTGATACCTAACATGCTTCTTGTGTTGTTTTAAGGATTTATAACATGTTTTTTTTTCTTGATTTGTATCTTGTGACCTGATAAAAAAGACACATTAAAGTCTGATCTATGGAAGCCCATTACCGCCACAAAAAAATATTATTATCTCATAATTATGACTTTTTATCTCATAATTATGACGTTTATTTCATAATTTCAACTTTATTATCTCATAATTATGCCTTTTAGTTCATAATTTCAACTTTATTATCTCATAATTATGACTTTTATTTCATAATTTTGACTTAATTATCTCACAATTATGATTTTTTCTCATAATGACTTATTTTATAATTTCAACTTTATTATCTCTTAATTGTGACTTTTTATCTCATTTTTATGATTTTTATTTCATAATTCTGACTTCATTATCTCATAATTAGGACTTACCTCATTATTATGACTTATTTCATAATTTCCACTTTATTATCTCATAATTAGGACTTATAATTTGAACTTTATTATCTCATAATATGACTTTTTTTCTTGTAGTTGTGTAAATAAACTTCATAGCTTTCAGGTCTGTGTAAATATGGATGAAGTCTTTTGTGGCTTTATGGGTTGAAATAAATAAAAAACAGTCAAATCCAGACGGGCGGCGTTATGAAGCCGTGACCTTTGGAGCCGCTCGAGGTAGCGCCGCGTTTCTAAAACTGTCCTTCCGACTGTCGTACCCACAATGCAACAGGAGGCCAAATCTACCTTTTAAAGAGAAAAGAAAAATGTGTCTTTACTTCAAGATAATGAGCTGTGAGAGTTTTCTGTGAGACGTTGTGTCAGAAAGCAGAACAACAAACCGCTCAACACGTTCATTTCCTCCTTTTTGATAATTTAGCATGAAACACACATTATGTGTGTTTGTTTGTTTTGTATTATTATTAATATTTGGATTCATACAGGATGTAGAAAGTTAGGACTTTGCCAGAAGAAGCAACAAACATCTGAAGCAGCAGGTCAGAGTGTTTCATGAGCTGTCAGCACGACGCTGCAGGAGTGTGTAGACACACACGAGCTGTGATCAGTGTCGACTCCTCGGAGGCCAAACACTTCAGAATCAGCCGCTTTATGATCCTCAAACTAAACCTCCAGACCTGCATCTGCATCAGCGGAGCGACTGCAGCGCTCGTAGTGAACCTGCAGTGAGTGTTGCAGCGCGGCGTCAGCTGGTGTGTAATCCAGCCTCTTCCTGCACGCATTAGTTCATCTTTACGTGTCAAGCGGCATGAATGATGTCATTATTCTCTCTCACTGCTTCTCATCGACAGTTCGCTGGTTTGATGGAACGTCGGCCTTGAAACGAGCATCAATCAGTTCATCTTCTGGAGGAGCGAGCCGGGTTTTCTCAACATGTGTTCGCTCCTTCGTCCCGGAGAGGTCAGAGGTCAAGTATCAGCGGCCCCTCCCTCCCCCCTCCGGGAGCAGGAAGACAGATTCATTGTCTTGCTCAAGGACACTTGAAGCTTGATGGTGGGAATCCTCACGACGCGCCGCTTGAACACATCACATGTAGTTTGGTGGAGACTCCTGTCACGCCACGGCGCCTCCAGGACCGAAAGAGTCAAACTAAACCTCTGAATAACACAATCCCTCTCATTTGGTCCCGTCCGTGACCTCGTGATGAAAACTTCATGGCGCGACAAAATAGTTCCACTCGTGGAAGAAAAAAAAAGAAGTTGTATTTCCGAGAAAGCTCCCGCGTGAATACACACTCGTAGACACAGATGGATGCACAGATAAACACAGGTATGCACACACACACACACACAAACACACACACACAAACACACACACATCTAATCTCCTGAGCGGCCCACAGTTCCTGGCCTCGGGCCATTAGACTAACCGAGTACAGAGGGGGAGGAGAGAGGAAAGGAGGCATGGAGGGAGGCAGAGAGAGAGAGAGAGAGAGAGAGAGAGAGAGAGAGAGAGAGTGAGAGAGAGATAGAGAGAGAGAGAGAGAGAGAGGGAGAGAGAGACAGAGAGAGAGAGAGACAGAGAGAGAGAGAGAGAGAGAGAGAGAGAGAGAGAGAGAGAGAGAGAGAGAGAGAGACAGAGAGAGAGAGAGAGAGAGAGAGAGAGAGAGGCAGGAGACATGGACACAGTTAGAGGGAGGACGGCGCTTGTCTTTGGGAAATGGAAATCCTTTAAAATCTAAAGTGGTTTCCTCTCCCTTCCCTCCTCCATCCTGCTCTGTGCCCTCGCTCCCTCCCTCCTCTCTCCTTCCCTCCCTCCCTTCCTCAGAGCTCCCACGCTGCTAACTAGAAACCTGTCAGTGTTTTTAACTCGGAGCTGCAAGCCGGGAGCTTTTTTTTTTGTTGTATTTTCTACAAAGAACATCTTTATATTGTTTCAGAGAAAGAAAAAGCGAGAAAAAAAAAGTTTGCTCACCCGACGCGACAACCCATGAATTCATATGCGAGATCGTATTTTTATATATATATTTACATATAGGGAAGAACATCAACCTCTCAGGAAGCAGAGACAGCCTTGTTGACCGAGAGGAAGAGAGAGAGGAAGGCCGTCACGTGACCGAGCTCGTCCAATCCCTGCAGACTGCAGAGGAGGAAGACTCCGTGCATCCACCTGTCTCTTCATCTCTCTCCTCTGCAGAATCAGAAAAGAGGAGGCCGTCTGCTCCATCATCCGTTTCAAGGGTTTCCCTTCCTCTTCTGTCAGCCCCCAGGTTATTTTTACCCCCTCCTCCCTCTTCATCCCTCGCTCTTCATCCCCCCCTCCCTTTCTCAAGCGAACTCTCCGTGCCAATTTGTCCTCTCTTAGTCACGCTAAGCACTTATCTCGTCCCCGCTGAATGCCTCTGCAATCAAACCAACACTTATCCGGTTGTAAGGCATCCTAATGGCCGCCTGATAATGAAACTCCTTCATTGTGAGTTAACAACTCGCGTGAAGTCGACGACACAAGCAGGGAAATTGCTGATGAGAACCGCGGACGAGAAGAAAAATAAAAAGTGCTGCAGCTGCAGCTGCTGCATTGTAAGTGTTCTGTACATTAAATAATGAGCCTGACTGTACAGCTGCAGGGTCACTTTGCATTCTTTGAAACCGTCTCGGAGGTTTTTGTGTTCATGGATCTCTTCTAGAGGACGGAGCCCAGAGGTCCTGCTCTCTGGGCTCCGTCCCTCAGAAACATCCTCAAGGCTCAATGAATCCACAGATTACGCCCGGATTACACTTACAACAAGGTTTGCTGCTTAGTTTCCCACTTTAAACCCGGAAAATGTTCAAACCACATGTGAACTCGCCGCTTGAGTCACATATTCCTCTTTGTATGAATAAAATTGGCATTAAATGTCCTTCATTGACAGATGCACAGGCAGGTCTGTTCATAAATTTACATTCACGCCTTTTTTTTCATGAATTCTGGGACGAAGGGCAGATGATGACATTCACGCTGTGTGAGGTTTAAAGGTGCTGTTGTTTTATTCTTTACTTCCTGTCAACGACAAGAGCTCCAACACCAACGACCTCTGGTCTGTAGCGCTGAACCACACGGTTCTTCATCCTCCACCGAAGACTTCAGGTCCCAAAATGACCTCACACTGTTTTTAGCTAACATGATAAACAAGAGTAAATACTGTATTTGTTGATTATTTTCAGCTGCAATAATCCACATTTGGTGCCGTGCAGTATTTATCTCCACTTGTGTGTGATTGACTGAACATAATCCACAGAGATTACATGGGAGGCGTAATATAGAAAAGCAGATGTTAAGGTTGGTTTATTTGTGTAGTTAAACGGCCTCTTCGGATGCAACGTGAGCTCATGTGAAGCAGATATTGTTTTTCAATCTGCACGTCACACTAATGAGAAGCCATGAAGCAATAACTGTAGAATAATCGTGCATGATAATCACAAACTGGAGCACTTCATGCTTTCATCCGGTTCCTTAAATTCCACTTTTCAAGTAACAAGCGGTGAAGAAGTGGAATGATTTGAGAAGAAGGAAGAATAACTGCTGGTTATCGCCGGGTTTGTGGACTCGTCCGTCTTCCCTCCGGCTTGCCGTAGCGATGTCGGGATCGGCGTTTTCTAGATGCGTTCAAGGCTCAAAAGCAATGTTAAATGACCTCAAAGCCGCTACAGGAATTATGAAATGTGTAAGATTGATTCACAAAGAGCCAACTTATGAACGAGAGTAAAGTTTTCCAGCGGAGGCTCGATGGAGCGTGACGGCGTTCCCGTTGTCGCGCTCCGGCTAGCGTCCCGCGCATTAGCATTCCCGCCGTCGCTGTCAATCAGACGGGGCTTTTCCTCCGCCCGTCCCGTCGGCGCCGACGCTCTGATTACAGGGCGCCGCCGTCCCCAAGCCGCCACGTCGGGGAAACCTTTGAGTTCAGCCCTCGAGCGGCGGAGCGGCAATCATGGCGAACGCCGCGCTCTTCTGAGCCTCTTCAAAAGCAGACGACCACAATCATATTGATTAGCGCTTTTGTTCAAACCACTCCAACAATCAGGCGGACTCTCGTCAGAAAGACACTCGAGTGAGCCTCGTCCGCCGCGGAGAGGCGATTGGGAGCACGCCGCCGGCTTGTTGTGCGGCGCTCTGCGCTTGGATCCAACCGACGACGACACGCGGCGATCAAACGTCTTGAAAAGGCGTTTATCTCTGGAGTGATGACGGAGCGCGACGCCGAGATCATACGCGTGTAAATGCAACAACGTGTCGTTAGATTAAAGCCACGACTCTTTAATCTAACGACGCTTTAATCTGCACGCCGTTGGATTAAAGCAGCGGTGCTCAAACTGTGGGGCGCAACCCTCTAGTGGGGCGTGGAGGTATTACAAGTGGGGCGCGGTTGTTTTCCAGACACAAGCGTCATATCAAAATCTGATTTTGGGATGTTTATGGTAGCATTAAGAGCCTTGAGTACCTTTTAAAGCTGTGTACTGATACAATTCATTATTATTATAATTATAATTATCGAGAGTCATTGGATCCTCACTCACCTTTGCATTGGTTGGTGTTCTTGTCCAGGATGGCCTTTGTTGACACAATCTTCCCGTATCTGTAAAAACGAGGATAACATATTCAGGTCAGTCTTACATCCTGTTAAACAGACGTACGAGCTGCTCTTTGAGTCGCACGACGCTGCGTACGAGTGTTTGTCTACACGTCCACTCGACAACTTGATCGCACTCAAACGATTCGCAGAGGATGACCTTTCATGACCTTTGTCAACTTTCAATCTAGCGTCCACGACGAGAAGTTAAAACTCAAATTAATGGATTTTAGGAACTATTTATTGGATTGTCATGAACTTTGGGACAGACGAGCGCCGTCACCACGCGAACATTTACATCTTTTGACCATTAAATGTACAAAACCGACGACGCTTTGTTGGCTTCAGTTTGCCATCTTTTTTTTTCCATCAATTTTTTTCATAATTTTTTTTCCCATTAATTTTTTTCCATCAATTTTTTTCATCATTTTCTTTTATTTATTTTTTTTCATCATTTTTGTTCCATCAATTTTTTTTTCCATAATTTTTTTTCAGAATTTTCTTTTTATTATTATTTTTTCATCATTTTTTTTTCGTCATTTTTTTTCCATCAAATTTTTTCTTCATCAATTTTGCCATCATTTTGTTTGGCATCAGCCTCGGCTTTGTTTAGGGCTAATTAGCTAATGTTAGCATACTAGCGTGCTGAGTGTTAGCATTGTCATCGGGAGCTCGTCGGCGTGTTTAAGCCGTTTTCATTCATATCGCAGTGAAACAGACACGTGTCTGAACTCAAGAAGACGTTTCTACAAAGTTTGAATGGAAGACAGCGACACACTTCCTCGTGGTATCCGCCAGAGAATCCGTCACCATTTTGCTGCGTCTCCGCTTCCTCTCCGTTGCTTCTGTATTTATCTGTTCCACATCTCCCGCCGGGCGCCTCAGCACACAGCCAGCGTCGTCTTATGAATGATCGGACTGGAAGCGCTTGATATCTGCGTGGCAGCAGCTGCAGCTCGGAGGCCTGGAAGAGAGACGGACAACCTCCACGCCGCCGTCCTCTCAACTCTTAGCGTCCGTCCGTTTCGATGCCTTTTCTCGCGTTTGACAGCTCCGCCTCCGTCTTTGTCTTCTTCCCTTTATTTCCCTCTCCGTTCTACTTCTACTCTCCGGCTCGCTGTTCTCACAGAGAGACGTTAATAATGTTTCTTATCAGTCCTCCTGGAGAGAGAGAGAGGAAGAGACGCCTAGAAGGTACGAGGAGAGAGGAAGAAAGAGGCGAGAGAACGCCTGGATGGCTGCCCGGCTGTGTGCAGATGAGACTTATTTTTAATGAATGTTTTAACACCGCTGCACAAAGACTGACTGGCTGTGGAGCAGATTGACGGAGCGGCTGGCTGACGGCCACGAGGCGAGGGATGGAGAGACAACGAGGAGGGAGACGGGACAGATAGAGGAATCAAGGAGAGGATACAGTGTGGGAGGTTAGGAGCCGAGAGGGGGGTGAACAAAGGGAGAAAGGAGAGAGAGAGGATGAGGAATGGACGAGGAGAGGGAGAGCAGTCAGTCAAAAGATAAAACGAGACACTGAAGGCGAGGAAGGAAGCGAGCTGGTCGGGGAGCGATGGAGAGATAGTGAGAGGTGTTTAATAAAGAAGAGATCATTTAGCTGTCAGCGTCGGCCGAGAGAACAGAGACGACTCGCTCGCCCGACGGCGTCGCCGGGCGAGCGAGTCGGGACGCAAGACTTTAGAAGTAGAGTTAGTAGAGGAGACAAAAGGCTTTGAAAAGGCCGCGATCACACGACACCACGGCTGAGCCGCCTGTTAGAAGAGACAACGACGGCTTTCTTCAAACAATGCTCACTTTTCGCACTTTTTTTCTGTAAATTAATGCCTTTTCTTTTGCAGGTCAGCGCTCGTGACGAGGCTGAAATACAATTTATTGTTTGATTTGTAGTTGTTTTTGTTTCCCCCGATGTCAAAGCTTGTGCTAAACAAGATCTTTGGGGAACGATCCAACTGTTGCACACGTAAAAATAAAACTCAGGCAGGACTAATCGCCCACACACACACACACACACACACACACACACACACACACACAGAGACAAACACACACATGTGGACGCACATGCAAAAGGCAGCGCCGCGCATCAAAAACCACCAAAGCGGTAATCACACACACCATCTGGCAATACCCGACTCTTTGTTGACTTCTGCCTCAGTGTGATTCAGACTGTGTGTGTGTGTGTGTGTGTGTGCGCGTCAGTGCACGAGTGTAAACACCTAGCGTGCATGTGTGAGTGAATGTGCCTGTTGGGTTAGTGAGACTGCACGACAACAATCCAGCACGGCTGTTTTGTCAGCTTGTTTTTTCCCGGCAGAAAAGTGAAACATTTCCAGATTGTTTTGGATTTGTGTGTGTCCATCCGTGTGTGTGTGTGTGTGTGTGTGTGTGTGTGTGTGTGTGTGTGTGTGTGTGTGAGAAAGACAAAGAGAGCTACCTGGCCTGACACGTCATGAATCTTGAGAAAATATGTTCCCGGTTGTCACGAAGTGGAAAACAAATAGAGCGGACATTGAATGTGTGGCTGTGTGTGTGTGTGTGTGTGTGTGTCATCCTCATATGAATGAGTGTGTGTGTGTGTGACACACACACACAAGTATGAATCCCACCTGTTCGCTCTCTCGCTAGACAACCGAGCCGGACTGAAAAACAAAAAGGACGAGAAGGGGAAACGACACCACGGCCTTCAGGGAAATGTCAAATTACAACAACACACAAAATGGCGTCTGCTCCTGGACTTGATTCAGTGTCTCCACACACACACACACACACACACACACACACACACACACACACACACACACACACACACACACACACACACACACACAAAAACAGCTGCTATCGAGGCGGTGAAATGGAAGAAAGTATTGATAATAGATCAGATGACAGAGGAGAGGGAAAGTGCAGAATGTTCTGAGTCCGAAGTCCCGACTGGATCGCGCTCATTGATTCCTGGTTGGAAAAATAACTTGGACCACTTTGACCCGGCGGCTCGAGGGAGACGAGTGAATATTATTCAAATGCTGGTAACACAACAATGCAGCAGCAGCAGGAGGCAGAAGGAGAAGGTTACCTCCCCACCGGGCCGAGGAGACGGAGAGAACCGGTTCTGTTTGTTTCCACTCGATGTAAATCAGGACTACATTTTCTCTCTTTTTAAAACGCTGCGGTGCGCTCGTCCTGACCTCCTCTGTGTGAAGAGGTTTCTTCTCTGTACAGTGAAGCAACATCACCTTGAAATAACATTTTAGTTTTTTAGTTTTCACAATCAACACTTGAATTGATGCACTTGCAGTTGACACGGTAGTACATGTATTTTTTTTAAAAAGGAAGAAAAGCTGAAGCTTTTCTGAGTGAAGACTAGTGGGAAAGGTCTCAGTGAAATGGAGCATGATTCTGTGGGTCGCTCGGTACCGGGCCGCTCAGAAAAGATTACTTTTTTTATTAAAAAAAGTTGGAGAAAAACAGAAATCCAAAAGGACGGAAAGATCTTTTATTTTGAAAAATGACCGGCTACATCCGTCTGTGCGTCTCGACACAAGTCAAGAGGTCACGTAGTTACGTTACCCGAAAAATTTAACTTAAAAATATGTTTAAAATCTGTCAGTGTTCTGGATTAAAATCAAGACAGAATATCCTGAGATCGCCAAAAAAGCTCTGAAACCTGCTTTTATTCCAACATCCTGTCTTTGTGAAGCGGGTTTAAGTTTTAGTAGACTAGATTAAAGGTTTAAGTTACAGAGTAGACTGGATTAAAGGTTTAAGTTACAGAGTAGACTAGATTAAAGGTTTAAATTACAGAGTAGACTGGATTAAAGGTTTAAGTTACAGAGTAGACTGGACTAAAGGTTTAAGTTACAGAGTAGACTGGATTAAAGGTTTAAGTTACAGAGTAGACTGGACTAAAGGTTTAAGTTACAGAGTAGACTGGACTAAAGGTTTAAGTTACAGAGTAGACTAGATTAAAGGTTTAAGTTACAGAGTAGACTGGACTAAAGGTTTAAGTTACAGAGTAGACTGGACTAAAGGTTTAAGTTACAGAGTAGACTGGACTAAAGGTTTAAGTTACAGAGTAGACTAGATTAAAGGTTTAAGTTACAGAGTAGACTGGACTAAAGGTTTAAGTTACAGAGTAGATTGGACTAAAGGTTTTAAAAAAAAGAGCTAATTTTACACTTTTCCTGTGTTTCCTGTGTTTCCTGTAGATGAACCTGCTGAAGTATCTCCATCGTGTCAAGACGTTACCCGTATGTCATGGCGTAGCTGGCGAGCTAACGCTCGCTATTCTCTTCATACAGTAGAAACGCTACAAAGACACAAAACGGTTCAAAGCCAGAGAAAAACTTTCAGGACGAGTTTCAACAAACAAGAAACAACTGAAACTCACACTGATGTTTCCAGACTGTCGAGATTTCAGAGGGCAACGTGAATGCAAAACTTGACACAATCTGTGTGTGTGTGTGTGTGCGCGTGTGTGTGTGTGTGTGTGTGTGTGTGTGTGTGTGTGTGTGTGTGTGTGAAGTGTTAATAACGGTCCTCTGAGGGCCCCCACAGCGTCAGATCTGTGTTTTCATTTCCTTCTGGAGAACCGTCAGCCTATGGATGCTCGCCGTTTGATGTCTACTGAACCACAGTTGCCACCCCCCCACACACAGACACACACACACAGACACACACACAGACACACACACACACACTCACACACTTGCACTATTTCTACCTTTCCAGGATGTGTATATACATTATGTATATATGGACGTTCTGTGTGTTTGCACATTGTGCGTGTTCGAGTGAGAGTGAGTGAGTGAGTGAGAGTGAGTGTGTGTGTGTGTGTGTGTGTGTGTGTGTGTTCACGCTGGTTGGTCTCTGTGTGTGGTATCCTCTAATTAGGGATCCAATGCAGCTGTCTTGTCTCTTGCACTTCCCTCCTCTCTGCCAGTTAGACGGAGACGAACGCAGAAGGAGGGACCGAGCGCTTCAGAAGTCTTCGGCTTCACTTCCCCTGAAGCTTAGCGCCGCGTTCAGGTGCGGTGAAGAAACGCGGCGTCGGAGCGTTTCCTCGACGAAGAGGCGACGCTGCTGCAGCACCACGGATGAGCTCATTTCATCTGATAATAAGAACAGGCGGCTGTTGCTCTACTTCAACCAGGAGGTGCAGAGTAAACTTTAAACTCCACAACGTCTTCAGAGAGCTTCATACCTCGCAGTCCACACATAGAGGCTCTTTTTTCTTTTTCCCTCAATGTTATTGCAGTGAAATTGGCACCAGAGTGTCAGCAAAAGCTCTTTTTCTGCTGAACCCGGAGAGTCAGGTGACGCTAGAAAATATCTACTTAGTATACGAGCTGTCGCAAACGGAGACGCTTGAAAGCCGACCGGCGTCGAGAGAGAAGAGATTCAATAAATGTTGAAATGGGGGATGTGACGTGCGAAATGCAAGACATGAATGTTGACTATTTAACCTTTTGGAAACCGTGTGAAAATCCTCCCGCGCTCATTTTAATACCCAGCATGCCCCATTCGTAATTTTTCCATTTTTGAACCAAACGACACAGTTTTTTGACTGAAACTTCTTCCTAACAGGACAAGTCTTTGTTTTATTGTGATTTTGGTTTCAGATTCAGATTCTTTAGGTCCTAATCTTTCCAAAAAGGTGTCTTATTGACGCTCCAGGAGGCTTTTTTGGGGAATCTGGCTCATATCATGCTGGATGTTCATAGTTACCATCAAAATATTTTTAAAAGGGATTTTTTTTTGCAGATATATTTTTTTCCCGAGACCAATACATACAATAAACACAAGTATTGGAATTAATTTGGGGTTCCGACGACGACTCAAACAGGGAAAAGAGGTCTGGAGACATCATTGGTTCGTATATAGTTTTAACAGGTTAAAGTTCTGCACACCTGCGTTTCTCCTGCTGAACTTTGTGTTATTGGCGTGTTTTATTTTAAAGACCTAAACAAAATGGAAATGTAAGTACATTTCCTCAAAACCACCGTGGAAACTCCAGCTGCCGTGTCGATGTGAGGAAACACTTTGTTTGACATCTTGACGTTTGTCCGCTTTGCATCAGCGTCGTGATGAAGAAGTTTATTTAAGATTGACTCCCGACGACACAACTGCTCATATTCAGGAGGAGAGAAAAAAGGCTGAAGCTGTGATATTTAAATAAAGATCTGCTCATGAAACAGATGAAGAGCAGATCTCACACATGGAGGGACAGAAACATGTTGCAGGGTTCAGCTTCACCTCCATCACCTGCGACCAGAACATCACGCGTGTGTTCACAACACGGAGACATGATCTAAAAACACATTCATACTCTGCTGCTGAAGATCAACGAGATATTGTGAAGTTATAGTTTTATATTCATCAGCTGTGATTTCTCCTTCGAGTGAGAAAAACTATAATCTGTCCTCGTATAACCCCAAAAACATGAAGCAGAGATGGAGAGAGAGAGAGAGAGAGAGAGAGAGAGAGAGAGAGAGAGAGAGAGAGAGAGAGAGAGAGAGGGATGGATGGACAGACAGACAGACAGATAGATAGATAGATAGATAGATAGATAGATAGAGAGAGAGAGAGAGAGAGAGAGAGAGAGAGAGAGAGATAGATAGATAGATAGATAGATAGATAGATAGAGAAATAGATAGACAGACAGACAGACAGACAGACAGACAGAGAGAGAGAGACAGAGAGAGAGAGACAGAGACAGAGAGAGAGAGAGAGAGAGAGAGAGAGAGATAGATAGATAGATAGATAGATAGATAGATAGATAGATAGATAGATAGATAGATAGATAGATAGATAGATAGATAGATAGATAGCTTGATTGATTGATTGCTAACTGGATAGATGGATTTATGGATTGATAGATAGCTGGATTGATAGTGGGAGAGATAGATGAAGTAGTGTGTCGGTGGTGAGGGCGAGAGAGAACAACACATGTGGGTATAAAAGCGAGCGAGAGAGAAATTGTCCTTGCGCTCCGCTCTGCAGTCCGGTCACGTTCTGCTCCGTCCCCAGACGTTAAAAGTGTGTCCATAGTTTTGGCGACCGAGGGAGTGATTGGAAATGTCAGCTGACAACAGCACTTTTCACTGACACTCTGAGAACTGGCACCGAGACAGGGGTGAGGGATGGAGGGGGGAGGGAGGAGGGAGGAGGGAGGAGGGAGGAGGGAAGAGGGAGGAGAGGGAGGAAATGAGGAGGATGACAGAATAGGAAGGAGAGGAAGGTGCTGGCGGGTGGATCGGCTCACAAAAGAAGCCACGCTTGGTAACAATGAAGATGAGGATGACATTGAGTTGATAAAGTGTGTGTGTGTGTGTGTGTGTGTGTGTGTGTGTGTGTGTGTGTGTGTGTGTGTGTGTGTGTGAGCGTCGAGGGACTGTCCTTCCGCCATTCATTGTAGCTGTGAGCATGAATGAAATGCCTGTTAGTGTGAGCTTGTCTGCATGTCATGTCTGTGAGTGACAGGAAACTGCCATTCAGTCTATTCCTCAAAGAGAGAGAGAGACACACACAGACACACACAGACACACACACACACACACACACACACACACACACAGGCCCCCTCCCTCACTGACCTTTCCTAAATGTTACTGGCCACTTGGCACACGGACCGGGCCTCTAATGAAACTTTTATTGGCCCCCATTTTTCACCCTGTTCCTCCAGAACGCCTCCGGGGCTCAGCTGAAATACAACAGGCTTGAACTGCAGCTGACACGCAGAAGGGCAAGGTGTGTGTGTGTGTGTCTGTGTGTCAGCGTGTGTGTGTGTGTCAGCGTGTGTGTGGTAGAGAGCGTTGTCGTCCTTGCATTTTAGTTTTTATCCGCCCCGTTTCTTTATTTCAAAAGCAATTAGCTCAATTATAAATGTTGATGAGATCATTTGAAGCCTTTACCTGCGGAGTATTTAGCACAATATATCATTCTCCAATTACATTTGATAGCATCAGGTAATAGCTGGAGGCAAACACGGCCCTCTCAGGGACGGCTGCTTTATTGTTTGTGTTACATTCTGTGTGGACTCTGTTTGTCCACGTGGGAATTAGATGTGCAGGATCAGCTTTTCAGCACCGAGGAAGAGGAAGGGATGAGGAATGCCAAGCAGCTGAAGGTACTGCAGGCTAGCAGCAACCAGGATGTCCACATCATGCATCCAGGTATCATCAGAGAGCAGATACACGCTCAGCTGTGGGCACGCCGTCCTTTTCATGTACAACAAGCGTGCTAGTTTTACACCAGGGATCAGCTCTTTGCTGTAAAATAATGTCATCCTGGTACCGTAGGAGTCGGTTTACAAGCTGATACTTCCTTCAGTGGGTGTCCTCCGCTGCAGCTAGCTAGCGCTGCTGCTAGCTAGCGCTGATGCTAGCTAGCGCTGCTGCTACTGCCCTGCTGCCCGAGTCGGGCATCGAGCGGGCGCTGGTCCCGTACCTTCGGTGGTTGTTGGGGCACTAGCGGTAGCTAGCGAGGAGCTAGCTGGGTGCTAGCAGCAGCGCTAGCTGGCTGGCTACAGCGCGGAGCTAGCGGTGGTAGTAGCGGCTTGTAACCCGACTTTTTACGGTATATCCATATTTTGCCCTCAAATCCTCTCCAAGTAATGTTCATGCAAAGTCAAGAAATGAGTATTATTATTAAGAAAATAAAGAAAATGAAATAAAAACACATCACACACTGGAGAAACTAAACAATAGAATATGTCAACGGCATCTGAACACCAGTCCACCACATCTGCTCATCGTTCACTATGTTTCTACAAACATGACACCGATATCAATGTTCCCTGTTTATCTGCACAGCGTTTTAACACAGTGCAGAATTATACCACAGAAGATCTCTCACTTGATGTTCAGTGTTCGATACGATGAACACAAGCTCGTCTATCTGAGAAACGACTGTTTTTTCATCTTTCTAATTCTATTATTTCAAACTGCATCTGCTGAGGAAGACGAAGCCAGACGAGCGAAAGCTCCGGGACGAGCGGCTGAGTCGGACCTCGAGGCGACGCCGCGTTTGTCTAATTGCTTGTTTCCAAGCCGAACTTTTTACTCTCGATGTTTACGGCGTTTTATGTTTTAAACGAGAGCAACGGGGCGTTTACGACGCAAACTGTGTCTAACGACTCGCCGCCTGCCAAAAGCACCGTGGGTTGAAATAAACACCGGGTCAGAGCAGCGCTGCTGGTGAACGATGAAGACTTCAACACCAACTCGGTGCCAGAAGATCAGAGTCTGCAGCGGGAAAACATGGCTCTGCAAACACAGGGATCCTGTTTCCAAGCCTGGAAAAGTCCTGTAAATATGTTATATTCATGTGTTATATTCATGTGTTCATGAGGTTCATTCATGCTGAGTTATAAATAATGAATCTGCTTTAAAAGAAGAGGCTCAAAACATCAGCAGCATACATACAGGCATCTATATAAATGTTTATTCTTTTAATCAAACTATTGTCTCTCATTCATTTGAGTCATTTAAGGTTTACTGTATGCTTTGAATCCTCATTGTTAGTTTAAATACTACATTTTATCACTTTTACTGTTTACACACACATTTCACACAATGTTTGATCATGAACATTTAGTTTAAAGTCATGAACATTTAGTTTAAAGTCATGAACATTTAGTTTAAAGTCATGAACATTTAGTTTAAAGTCATGAACATTTGGTTAAAAGTTACGGAAATTTGGATTAAAGTTATGGAAATATGCTTAGAATTATGGAAATTTGGTTTGAATTTTGGACATTTTGGTTAAAAGTCATGGAAATTTGTTTTACAGTTATGGAAATCCATTGATCACAATGTATATGAACCTATGTTAGTGAAGGCTGTTTAAGAATCTGGACCTACTTTGCTAAGATAAGCATGCTCCTTGAAGGACCACAGTGGCTGAGTTAAACCCCTTAAGGCTGAGGTTTAACCCCTTAAGGCTGAGTTAAACCCCTTAAGGCTGAGGTTTAACCCTTAAGGCTGAGGTTTAAGGCTGAGGTTTAACCCCTTAAGGCTGAGGTTTAACCCTTAAGGCTGAGGTTTAAGGCTGAGGTTTAACCCCTTAAGGCTGAGTTAAACCCCTTAAGGCTGAGTTAAACCCCTTAAGGCTGAGTTAAACCTCTTAAGGCTGAGTTAATACATTCAAAAACGTATGGCGACCGTTCCTGGAGTACTACATTTACGTCTACACTGAAACTAATAAATCGTAACTGATCTTAACTCTGTATAATATTAATTTAATTTATGTATTATACGGTATATTTTGTGCCATTTTGTATTCATGTACTGTGTAAATATACGTTCCTGGCGTTTATCTTTTCCCCGCTTTGGATGTGTTGGCCAGTCTCCCAGTGGGGTGTGATGGGATGTTGGCATAGTTTATAATGTGTAATACTACTAATGCTATTATGGAAGAAAGCAGTGAGCGGCCATGCTGTAAAATATGACCTCGCTTTACACAAGAAAGGCCTCAGACCATTAACATCAGACAAGAAGGATGGAAGTGTGTGCACTGTAAACTACGACTACTTATTTAAGTTTTCTCAACTTTTGACGACAGTTGACGTCACTAAGTTTAACTACATTTTCTTGTTCATCTATTTTGACATTCTTGTGAGCACAAACAGCGTCGTGTGTTTCTACCTTCAACAAACTGATAAATGTCTTGATTACATTTAAAATTCTCGTTTCGGTGAGACCATTTTCTTTGTGTTAGAAATCAATACAATGTTGTGTTGCTGTAATTGTATTTCAGGTTCTGCCAACTTAGATTTTCTTGTTCACAGAATTTGAGTCAGATTAATATCAAAACGTTCAGGAGGTCAACGCGAACACTTTGGAGACTTTAATTCACTCACCTGCTGCAACATCTAATACGTTTAAGTACTTTTATACACATTTTATTTTTGCTACGTCTATTTAATATTATTCTTACTGTTTTATTTTATTACTGTTTATCTATATTACTTGATTTTATATCTTTTGTGAGCAAAACTGCTGTAACCCTTTAATTTACTCACTAAGGGACTAATAAAGGATTATTTTATCTTATCTTATTGCGAGTTGTCTTTTTTACTGTGTGTGTGTGTGTCCTTGAGCGGCATGTGTGTGTGTGTGTGTGTGTGTGTGTGTGTGTGTGTGTGTGTGTGTGTGTGTGTAATAGAGCGAGTGCAGAAGGCAGCGGATGGGTTCGGTCCAGCTGCGTTGTGTTTTTTCCTCTGTGGAAACACTCGGTGGGAGGTTGTGCAGACGGGTCAAGAGCGAACTGTTGATACTCATCGTGAGCGACGCCGTCGGACTCACGCAAACAACAACAACTGAGTTCAGCTGCACTTGAAGGTCGTTTCTGCAAAAGCGAGGAACAGAACATGAGAACTCACGGCTGGCAGAGTTTGATGAGGTCCTGGTCGCTGGTGGCCGGCGGCAGGCCTCTGATGTACAGGTTGGTCTTACTGAGCTGCTCCACTAGCCCTCCTCCTCCTCCGTGACCTCCACCTCCATGACCTCCTCCTCCTCCTCCTGTGGTGCCAGGGCTGGGCGGAGCCATGGGCTGAGGGGGAGGAGCATAGGACTGCTGCAGAGAAAAAGAGGGACAGGTTAAAAATCAATAAAAAACTCAATGAAAAACTAATTTTCCCTTTTTTTATTATCCCGAAACAACACTCAGTACTAGGCGATGTATTACTGTGATTTAACACGTTTTTAAACTGTATCTAATACCTTTCTTGTACATATACCACCACCCGCTAGCAGCAGCGCTAGCAGCAGCAGTTCTTGCAGCAGCAGTGCTAACAGCAGGGCTAGTAGAGAGCTAGCAGCAGCGCTAGCAGCAGCGCTAGCAGCAGCTCTTGCAGCAGCAGTGCTAACAGCGCTAGTAGAGAGCTAGCAGCAGCGGTAGCGGGCTAAAGCACGGAGCTAGCGGAGACACCCACTGAAGCACGATGGTAGTAGCAGCCCAACTTTTACGGTACAGTGTTTTTATATTTTATATCTTTTCTCTTTCCGTGTCACAATAATTATCCATTTCTGTTCCTAAATCCTTCCCATGAAAACGCAACATAATCCTTCCACTGATCTCACATCCTTCTGGAGTAATCTCTTCCTGCTTCGAGTCCCACACCGATGTCTGAACTCAACAGGAAACGCATCAAATTAAGGAATCGTGGGCGTGTGTAATTACTACTTCTCCTTGTGATCATTCTGCCTGGATACAGATGCTTTTATTGTTATTAATGCCACGTTGTGTTGCTTGTTATCAGTAACTTCCTCCAGTTTTAGCAGTAGCTGTGTCATCATCATGACTGCAGCGACCGCGCTGTAAGTTAGCGTTGTTTGGTGTTATGAAAAAGGAAATGTCGAGTCGCTAGGCAGATTTGTTGTTGTTGTGAATCAGCGCACAGTGAAAGTAGTGCCTTCTAGGTCTTTTAGTCTGAAGTGACACTTGAAATGTGATCATTTCACCTGTTTTCAAAAGCAAGCGGACTTGAATCAAACAACATATTTCCTAAACCACAGAATACTGCATTGGACACATTCACCGTGCTTTAAATAGTTTCTGTCAGGGTCCCGCTGCGGGTGCACAAAGCAGGCCGGCGAGTGTTTCATCCAGGCCCGGGACCTTCACGACCCCGAACTTACTCAAACATTTCCTATCGGCCTCCGCTGTCCAATTACACAGCTCGGAGCCGACTAAATGACTCAATAAGAAGAGCGTTTCTGGCAGGGAAGAAAGGGCAGCGCGAAGGATTAATGAGTGTTTGGACGACGGGTTCAGAGGGCGGCGCTCCCCGGCCGGCCGAGACAAACTACCAGGTGAAGTTGTGGAGGAAATAAACAAAAGCCTGATGCTCTCGTGACCGCCCGGCGTTCACAACACGGCGTTCACAACACGGCGTTCACAAAACATCGTTCACAACACGGCGTTCACAACACGGCGTTCACAACACGGCGTTCACAACACGGCGTTCACAACACGGCGTCCGCCCGCTTGATGTTTGGAGCGCCGCCGGCTCCACTGAGGAAATGTTGTGAGCGGCGGGAACGCGTTCAAGAACCCGCTGAAGCCGAAGAGGACCGCGAGCCACGATGATGACAGAGAGACAGAGGGGGGAGGGAGAGGGAGACAGGTGAGACGAGGAGACGAGTGAGACGGGTGAGACAGAGAGACCTGGAGACAAAGCGGGAGAGGGAGGGAAATGAGACAGGTGAGACGGTGAGATAGTGAGACAGGTGAGGCAAAAAGGGTTTGCGCTTGGATGTGTACTGCATTTGGTGTGTGGGGGTGTGTGTGTGTGTCTGTGTGTGTGTGTGTAAGAGAGAGAGAGAGAGAGAGAGAGAGAGAGAGAGAGAGAGAGAGAGAGAGAGAGAGAGAGAGAGAGAGAGACGGTGTTTGTGATAATGACAGGTTGCTAGCACACAGTAAAGTGGAGCCTGAGCCAGCTCTGATATTAATCCATTACCTGTACTTCCCTCAACTGGCACACAATTTCTGACACACACACACACACACACACACACACACACACACACACACACACACACACACACACACACACACACACCAGCTTGGAAAGACTGCGCCAACAGGACTCCAGCAGCCGTGCAGCAGTGAGAGGAGATGCTGTGTGGAACTGAAATGATTGAAGTCCTTTATTAAGCAAAACTGTTTAACACTTGTGAACGTGTGATTTAAAAGATAGAAGCTCTATGTAGCATTCAAACGTGCACATTGCTAACATGCTAATGTTCAACTGGTATAATGTTCACCTTGTTTAGCATCGTGCTAACTTTGTGTACTTGCTAGCACCAAACATAAAGTGTAGCTGAGATTGATTACTTTTTGAAGATATCTGGTCCCAAAATAAAGTATTCCTGGGAATTAGCGTGAAGGAAGCTCATGAACGGCCGTACCCGTCTCCTGAGCGTCGGCGGGAAGAGGAGCGCGCGAAGAGCTAAAAGAATATTCAAAGACAACCCAAGGTTACCCGCAAACCTGGCAACCCCTGGTCACCTTGCATGGACTAATTATAAATCTGACCCTATGATGATGGTGCTGGATGAAAAGTTAATGGATCCAGCACGAGGTTTTACAATCCATCCTGAGGGTAACTGTGCCAAATTGAAACGGCGAACAATTTAAATGGTTGTTGAAAAAGACTAAACATGTCACCCTGCTGGAAGATCTGCCCTCTTGAATATGCGTCCAAAGTCCCATTGCAATGCACCTAAATCCACAAATATCAACCAAAGTCAGAAGGGTTCATCCTCTAGGGAAAAGTGTTGCGCACACACACACACACACACACACACACACACACACACACACACACACACACACACACACACACACACACACACACACACACACACACACACACACACACACACACACGAGCTTGCAGCTTGCATCTCTCATCCCGAGAATACAACTTGCGATGTGTTAATATCATTACTGTCAAGAGTGACGGGGAAAAGGTCAACTCCTGATATCCTTTCTGCGACTGACATTGAGCCAAAAAAAGCATCCGAATTAAAAAATTCCTCCGGAGAAGCTGTTCAGTGCCAGACAGAGGAGACGCCGCGAGTACATTTTTTTGCATACGGCGCCTGTGATCATGATAATAGAAAACCCTCGCTGCTTCAAAGCAAAAGCTGCGTGTGCAGCGATGTTTGGAGATGAGCCTTTTTTTTAACAATGGCTTTGTTTACTGACCACCTCTGAGAGAAAAACATGGATCTGTGTTTGATGGGAAGAGTCGGACAACAAAATAAAAAAAGACCCACGAGCCTGGGAAATATCCCTGGAGGAAAAAGAAGCTATGACATGCTTTGGGGATGAGGCGTTGCAAACATGGCGGCACGTCCGTTGTCGGCTGGCGTTTATTTATTCATGCGCTCGCTGACGGCCATTTTTTCTATTTATACGCCCATTTCATACCGCCGTGAATTGTCGAAGAGAGAATATATGAAACCTACGGAAGCCCATATCAGCGCAAAAAAATGACAAAAAATTAGGACCAAAAAATAATAATTAACAGGGGTTTTTTTGTTGCCTTTTTTTTCCTTCGTTGACCTGAAAAAAGGCACCAAAAAAAAAGGCCATTAATTTTTTTGTGTGTGGCGAAAAATGTATAGAAGCCCATTTTTGCAAAAAAAAAAATTAGGACCAAAATAAAAAAAAAATTTTGGTCCTAAATTAGGACCAATTTTTTTTTGGTCCTAATTTTTTTTTTCATTACCTTTTTCAAGTCAACGAAGAAAAAAAAAAAAAAAAAAAAAAAAGGTGATTTTTTTTTTGTGGCGAAAAACGTATGGAAGCCTATTTCAGAAAAAAAAAATAGGACCAAAAAAAATTTTTTTTTTTTTGGTCCTAATTTTTTTTTATTGCGAAAATGGGCTTCTATACATTTTTCGCCACACACAAAAAAATTAATGGCCTTTTTTTTTGGTGCCTTTTTTCAGGTCAACGAAGAAAAAAAAAGAACCAAAAAAAAAACTTATAAACTTTTTTTTAATTGCCTTTTTAAGATCAACGAAGATAAACGAAAAAAAAAAAAAAAAAAAGTTGATAATTTTTTTTTGGTCCAATTTTTTTTGGGCCGAAAAATGGATTGAAGCCCATTTCCTCACAAAAAAAATTAGGACCAAAAAAAAAATCATTGACTTTTTTTTGCGTTGCCTTTTTCAGGTCAATGAAGAAAAACGGAAAAAAAAAAAAAGTTAATTTTTTTTCTGTGTGCCGAAAAACGGAAGCCCATTTCAGAAAAAAAAAATTAGGACCAAAAAAAAAAAAAACAATCAATTTTTTTTCCATTGCCTTTTTAAGATCAACGAAGAAAAATGAAAAAAAAGAAAGAAAAAAAAGGTGATTTTTTTTTTTTGTCCAATTTCTTTTTTGCCGAAAAATGGATGGAAGCCCATTTTCTCAACAAAAAAAAATGTAGGACCAAAAAAAAAATTATTGACTTTTTTTTTGCGTTGCCTTTTTCAGGTCAATGAAGAAAAACGAAGAAAAAAAGGGATTTTTTGTGTAGCGAAAAATGTATGAAAGTCCATTACTGCATTAAAAAAAATTAGGACCGAAAAAAAAAATAGCGACTTTTTTTTCTTTTCGTTTTTCTTCGTTGACCTGAAAAAGGCAACGAAAATTTTTTTTTTGGGTGTGTGTGGAAATTGGCTTCCACAAATGTTTCGCCACACACAAAAAAATTAGGACCAAATTTCTTTTTTTTTATTATGTTATTTTATGGTCCTAATTTATTATTTTTTGTGTCTGAATGGCCTTCCATAGTAATGGGCTTCCATATGAAATAATGTATTGCTTAGAGGGAAATATCCCTGGAGTAAAAAGAAGCTATGACATGCTTTGGGATGAGACGTTGCAAACATGGCGGCACGTCCGATCTCGGCTGGCGTTTATTTATTCCCGCTCTCGCTGTCGGCCATTTTTTCTATTTCATACCGCTGTGATTTGTCAAAGAGAGAACAGCCTTTATTCACTCACACGTACACTCAGATGTCCAGATATACGCACACAATCTCTCTCCTTCCTCACACACACACACACACACACACACACACACACACACACAGACACACACACTTGATCAAAGGCCTTTGCCCAGGGAACCTCTTTTTAACCAATTTGTGTAGCTGTCAGGGCCGGGCTGATAGTGAGCTCTGTATGTAATGTGTCAGAGACTGTGAGGGAAATCCTTTGAAACATTGAAATATCTCTCTCTCTCTTTATTTCTCTCTCTCTCTCTTTCTGGCAACCAAACCACGCTTTCTCCTCTCGTCTCGCTTCCCGCTCACTGTCAAACTCCACTCCGCCATCGCTCAATCTCGTGCTCCTTTCACCTCCATCCTTCCACTTCTCCACATAGTCGCTCTACATTTCTATCAACCCCCTCCCCCTCCCCTCGTCTCTCTTCCTCCCGGTTTCTCTCTCTTCCATGGATTACTCTGAAGTCGCAGTGTGTGGACTGAAGGCTGCCTCTCAGCTGGCATTGTTGACACACTTAGTACAGTGGAGCAGCTCGAGCAATGGGGGGGAAGAAAGGCTCAGAGGCAGAAACTCAAAACTGTCACACAAAGCAAACACAGTCACCGGGTCGTCGTGGATTTCCTGCGCGGCTGAGCCCGCGAACAGCTGCACACGCCGTGAAAAACATGTCATGTATGTGCGAGCTGCTGACTGCCTAATGAGCGGGAAGTATTTGTCTGGATGAATGCAAAGAGGCACGAGGAAAACCACTCGGGTTTACTTGTAAACGTGCGAAGCGCATCTTTAAACACACCTTTCGAGAACACAATATTGTTTCCCGGCTTTTAATAGATGTCATTATTGAATAGTCACTCTCTTAACTCTTTGAAATGAAAGCCGTCTCTGCTCTCGTTTCGCTCTCTTTTCCGGTTAACGCGCTAGTTAGCCGGGTAGCTAACGGGACAAGTTTACGGGTAGCTAACGGGACAAGTTCACAGGTAGCTAACGGGACAAGTTCATGGGTAGCTAACGGGACAAGTTCACGGGTAGCTAACGGGACAAGTTCATGGGTAGCTAACGGGACAAGTTCACGGGTAGCTAACGGGACAAGTTCACGGGTAGCTAACGGGACAAGTTCACTGGTAGCTAACGGGACAAGTTGGTGGAGCGGAGGATATTAAAAAGGGTTGTTGAATTAGCGATGAGCTACAATAGCTTCCTCCATTTTGAACTCTTTGGATCTACGTTCCCAAAATGAAGTTAACGCGAACATTTTGTGTGGATTTACTTGCCACGCGGCCTTTACTCTTCCTACTCTACTTATCTCCTATCTCTTTCTGTACTTCCTCTCTCCACATCCCTTCTTTATTCAGGGCTATGCTAGCTACACATACACTAAACTCACATGCACACATCTATAGATAGCGCTCTCGTCCCAAAGGAGTTCTACTTTCCAAACAATGAGCGGCTCCTGGAGAGCCCTGAAAATGGGTTTCAGCTAACCGCCATTCCCACACACACACACACACGAACACACACACACACACACACACACACACACACGGCTCAGTTGTTTCCAGAGTTCCAGTAAAAGTGCATTGACCTTGCTGAGGTCGGGTTTCCGTTGCTTTTTTTTTTCAGCAGGAACGATTTCCGTTATTGTATACCGAGGCGTCGCTGCGTCAGTGTGTTGCTGTGATCTCAGTGCACATTTACTTTAGTTTGAGCTAGACAGAGATGCAGAGATAAAAGACACACACACACACACACACATGCCATTACAGTAATAGCCAACAATGAGTCCATTCATCTGCTGCTCTGGCTATAAAAGCTCGTCTATACATTTATAACAAGGCCCGTCTCTGGCAATATGCTCCTCCGTGTGCATTTAATAGCATGCAACATAGTTTTTTTCCTCGCTAATGTGGGCGTGTATGTGGAGCCATTAACGAGGATCAAACAGAGCTGCGTTCAGCGCCAGTCCATTACAGATGAAGGGATGGAAAGAACCGCTAAGTGACGGTGGGGAAAGGAAGGAGAGCGGAGGGGAAACAAGTTGCACAGTCCCAGAGAGGAGTGAGCTTTGGGTGAAAGGTAAAATAAAAAATGAAGGGGTAAAGAAATGTGAGAGAGGCGGGGAGAGAGAGAGATGGTGAAAGAGTGACGGCTGGAGAAACGAGTGAGAAAGGCACAAAGAGGGATAAGGGAGAAAGGAAAGAGGCGGACATGGCAGCTCCGGCCTCTCCGGATGCTTCCTGAAACACGGAGGAAAGAATGCGAGGCTATTTATGGGCCCGGCGCTGAGATTTCCCTCTCGTTCTCCGTGCATCTAAACACAACAGCGGAAGGGTTTTTAAGGAAGAGCTTTAGGGAAACGTCGGGACAGAAGGACGACAAATCGCCAAAAATAACTCCGCTGCCGAAACCGCCGCGTCCGAGGTGTTGCTGGACCGGAAGATGTGGATGTTGCAGTTACCGCACAGAAAATAAACACTCCACATAATTAAAGTAAAAGGAAGGAAAGCAGGCGTATCCATCTTGGAGGAGACAGTTAATGCCGTGTGCACAGGTATAAATAGCCGTCTTGGAGACGAGCCTAATGATACCCAACGCTGGAACGGCGGCAGGTCTCCGAGTGTCGAGCTGAAGGATGTGTGTATAGGCTGCGGCGGTATAGCCGGTGATTAGTCTGGGGAGTAAATTATACGTGTGGGGAAATCACGGCGAAGAGTTTATTTAATAAAATCACAGCAAGACAAGTTGCAGGAGACACTTTAAGAGTTGCACTTCTTTAAGTTTGGAAAGTGCCGGTAAGCAAGCGGCCACGTGTCTGCATGCTTCATTAACGCACATCGAGGACCTTTAAACGACCTTGAAACGACCTTTAAACGACCTCGCTTCATGCCGGTTACAGTCACAAATCTGCAGTTTAAAAACCACACGGTAAATATTTGTACACCGAGCAAAACACATACACACGGCGACCGCTTTGTTTTATCAGCGTAGCGCTAGATTTAACTACACCCCTCAGCTAATTATTGTAATTTAAGTCTGCAGGACCTTTGCGGACTTAAATTACAAGGGAGGAATAAGTGGATGTCATGTTTTACCAAAGAGTGTCTGCGAGTTTCATCACTCGATTTCAGACGCTGTTGAGGTCAATCAGAGTGGAGGAAGTGATGGATTTAATTAGCAACGCAGAACGTGGACCGATCAGAATATTATATCGGTTTCTTCTCTCATCGGAAAGGAACAGAGCCGCGGGGAACCAGAACATGTCTACAAGTAACTGATGTCAAACTGTATTTAACTGCATCCTGACAAAGTTCTTCTGGAAGTAGAGTCTTCGTTTGGAAGCAGCCGCTTCCACCGACGCTGATCTCTGTCCTCTCATGTGCTTCCACTTTGTCTCTCTCTCGCCTCCTTGTTTATTTCTCACCTCTCCCCTAATGTCCTTTCCTTTCCTCTCACTATCCCCTTTACCAAATGCCCCCTCCTCCCTCTTCCTCCCTCCTCCTCCCTCCTACTTCCGCCCTCCAGGTCGTCTCGGTTCGCTTCCCAGTGGAACGCCATGTTCCAGCCCTTTACCTCTCGATCTCTCTTGTTAACATCTGCAACGAAAAGCATCAACAGCACTTTAGACTGTCATAAACAAGTTGGACAAACAAACATCCCCCGGGGCTGAGGAGGGGGGTAGTTTGGGCTCGGGTGCCGACTGACCCGGCGGGAGATAAAGAGATGATGGAAGGTCTGTGCGGACGCCGGCGAACCCTCAGCGAAATTCCTGTGGCTGTTTGTGAGGTCAGCGTGAGGGGAGTCGAACTACTGCTTTAGCTATTGTTCTTAAGGGGTCAAGGGTGTGTGTGTGTGTGTGTGTGTGTGTGGGAAACACACTGAACCCACCAACATGAGGTTGTGCAACGACTGTGTGCAAGTTTATCTGTTCACATGATGTATTTCTGTGGATGTGACAAAAGAAAACAGCATTAATCTTTCACGCATCACTGTGCACGTCTCACACTTGGAGACCAGTAAGTCTGCCAATGCACATTGAACATATGTACAAATGTTGGCTCAGATTCAAAGTAAACTTTACCGGCGCTGAAGCAGCTGACCTTGTCCAAAAAAGTCATTCCACTGAGTATATCCCCCCAAAAAATATCATAAGCTACATTTTCCTTATTTAATTGCATGACCTCTGGCATGCAAGTTACAAAAAAAGGGAATGGGAGTGTGTGTGTGTGTGTGTGTGTGTGTGTGTGGGGGGGGGGGGATGCATATTGAAGAGGAGCTTTTGCACAAAGCTCTTTTATTATGTATATTTATGCAAATGATGAATTAGTTTATTCAAGAAAGTCTCTCTCGCTCCTCCTCTCGTCGCCCCCCCGGTCAGTGACTCAACCTGCAGTGTGTGTGTGTGTGTGTGTGTGTGTGTGTGTGTGTGTGTGTGTGTGTGTGTGTGTGTGTGTGTGTGTCTGTGCAGGATGAGCAGCCGCTCCCTGATTGGTTTCTATCCAGAGCGACATGAAGGTGTGCAGCCGCCATTGTTCCTCAGTGACTCCCCTCAAAGTTTAAACTGAGAGCTTAAATATTGAGCTTCTCCGTCGACGCTCATGAAATCCTTACAGGTGAACTATTCATTCCTAGCTAGTTAGCTCGCTAGCTACCGCTTACCATCCAGCAGCGCTCTTGTCCTGCTTCATGTTTTTGTCTTCTCTTCTCCTTGCATATTAATATCTTCCTGCCCTCTCGTGTCCCTCAACTCTTCACTGTTCCAGTCAAACATTTTGCTTCCTCCTCCTCCTCCTCCTCTTCCTCCTAACTTCATCTCCTTATCTTTTGTCCTCATCTTTCTACTCTTCTCCGTTCCTCGGCTGCCGACGGCCTCTGCCCTTTCTTCTTTTCCTGGTCCATCATCTCTTTCCCTCTCGTCTCATCTCTTCCTCGTATTTCCCTCCTCTCCCTCTCCTCCTCCTCCTCCTCCTCCTCCCCATACTCTCCTCCAACACCGTGCAGGAGATTAAAATATGAGGAAACAATCAAGCTCTGGCTGATTTGCATATGAACAGGGGGCCGACGGGCGACTGCCGAGATGACAACAGAGGCCTGGATATCCACCGCGGAGCTTCTTTTTTTCTTCGTCTTCTTTTTTTTAATCCCAGGAATGACTTTTTAGCACATTTTGTCGAAGGAGACAGAGCAATCCTCCGCCGGTCCTTTCAGGCAGTCAAATTACCATCAGAATAAAAGAGAAAGAGACAGAATGCTTATATAGCGTCAGGTCAAAGAATGGAGACTATAGAATAAGTGTGCAGACAGAATAATGTTTCACCACGGCCACAATGAGAAGCTGAAAAGATGTGCATGTGTGTGTGTGTGTGTGTGTGTGAGCTTACTCTGTATGTTTATGGGGGTCTCCTCTCATTAGCATTCAATTAAAATGTCTTCAAAACGCCCGGCACACCACAGGTCGAGGCTTTCACTATCGGCCATCATGTGAACAGACGAGGCGACAGGAGAGGAGATCGCATCGCCCGACAAGAGGCAGCGGAGACACGAGAAGCAATATGGCTGCTGATTATTCTGTGAAAGTCCATCGCGGAGAGGTGGAAGTTATGGAAAAGCACACTACAGCTAGCAGGCTATGCTACCTAGCATGTGTTAATATTGCTGTTCAGACATTGAGGACCAGGAAACTCTTGTAATAAACCAAACACTCAAAAGACACTGAAGGTAAACCTGTCAGTTGTACCAAGAGTCTGAAGCCAAGCTAGCATCTCTGTGAGCGCTAATGTTAGCATGCTAACACGCTCACAGCGGAAACCTTAATCTCCAAACTTGTAGCAGATATAACGTTACCATGTTCCCAATTACTTACATACGTACTTACTTACTTACTTACTTACTTACTAGCTTACTTACTTACCGCATAGCATGCTAACACGCTAACAGCGGCAACAATTATTTTCAAACATTTAGCAGATATAACGTGACCATGTTTCCAATTACTTTTGTACTTACTTACTTTCTCGTTAGCACTAAAATTGAGCCGCTAACACAAGAACAATTAATTCTGTTAACATTTTGTGACTCTCCTCCAACACTTGCACATTTAATTCTTGTACATTTTTGAGCTGAGAATTGAACACACATGCATCTCAATCGCAGGACGTGTCGTTGCGACTGTGGCTCTATGATTAGCATACCCGTTAGCACGCTTCGCTAGCCCGCGTCGATGTGTCCTTGAGCGAGACCCCTGAATCGTCCCCGTTGCTGCGTCTACGGTGTATAGAAACAAAATGTGTAAGTCGCTTTGGATAAAAGCTCCAGCTAAACGTAATGCGATGCAACAACAGGACGCGGCGGAGCTGCCGTGGAAAACAAATCCAAGGTTGATGCATTCTCTCAACGTAATCTATGTTAATGCAAGTCGCATGAAAACACTGGAAACAAGAACTCCTCTTTTTAAGGTCATCTCTCTGGGAGCAAACGGAGACATGTGACGCAGCACATATTCAACTCGTGATCCTGCAGACGGCTACTTCAGGGGCTGCCGGTTATTTCGCTTGTTGCGGCGGCAATGCAGCACTTCAGTCTGATCTAAAGTAGGAACAAGACTCAATACCCGCCTCTCTCCTCCAGATCGACCAGCTCTGATTCCAACGCACTTATCTTCACCTTGTCTGCTCTCAGGGTCGCGGACAATTCATTACGACTCGGCTTCGCTTCCCTCGCCGTGTCCACCTTTCCTTCCTGTTCCTCTCCTGCTCTCTGTGCTCTAATTAAATTCCTTCATCAAATCTGAGAGGAGCAAATATTCAGGGAAACAGGGGAGGAGGGGCAGAGGGATATGGAGGCGGAGAGGAAGAGATCACAGTGTAAGAAGAACATATTGAGTGGAATACAAGCCTGAGATCAGATGGACGTGTCGAGGGGGACAATCCAGAACACGGCATCGTAAAAAATGTAAAAAAAGGTAGAGCTCAGTCAATCATTAGGTTCTGTGGTAGATAAATACACAACACAGCGAGACTAGAGAGGCAAAAGAGCCGATCGACAGCCACAACTATCAATGACCTCAAGGTCGTAGGTGCAGCAAAGGAGGTCAAGCCAATGTTTCTCAAATTAAAGGAGTCAATAATATGAGCTTGTGGACAAAAGATCATTTCATATTTTTAACCTCTTTATAGGTCCACAAACTATAAAGTGTGTATCTCTGCAGCCACAATGGCTGTTTAATAATGTTGTTATCATAAAGCAACACATGTGAGATGTTGTTCACATGTGTAAATATCAGTCTACATGTTTCTGGTTCAGAGGAAATGAAGATGACAGAAAGAAATGAAAAGGTTTCAGGTCCAACTCTAAAAAAATGACTTTCAGGATGATTATTAGTGAAATGATGCAGCTGTAAAGTCACAACTCTAACAAACCAGAACACAACATGTGAACATTAACATGTGAACATTAACATGTGAACATTAACATGTGAACATTCTCTCTGTAAAGGTTGACTTTGATGAAGTGAAGCAGAACAAAGTTACAGAGGGTTTAGAACAGAGAACATTCAGGCGAGGACTCATTTTGGCCCAATGGACCCATTGGGGCCATTGGCGTCCATTGGGGCTATTTGAATCCTATTTGAATTTTTTCATGTACCAAACCATGTATTTCACTTGTATATTACGTATGGTGTTCAATACATCCATATGCAGCAGTTTGAGGGTTTTTTTCTTCATACAACAAGCTATGACCTACAGGGTGGGGGATGGGTTTCACCTGGTCAATGTGGACAAAAACAGACCAAATTTCAAAAGTGGAAACAGAAATGCTGCCACTTTATATTCTGTGCACTGAGTTCCAACCGTATGTTAATAGAGTCAACTGCCAAAACAAATTGCATCTGGATTATGACGAGCTGCCGGACCAATATGATATTGTGAGGCGGGGGGGGGGGGGGGGGGGCGGCGCCATTTTCCACAGGAAATTCCATTTGCTGAATCTTTGCTAAACGACAGCTCGGGTAACCTCGGTGTTAAACACATTCAGGTCTTCAAACCATCTCCAACTCTCCCTCCTCGTCTTGTTCCCCCCGGGAGAGATGATACGCAGCAGCTCGTGTTCATAATTCATAATTCAGTATTGAACAATTCATTGAATCCCCAAAAAAGAAGGAGATGTTTGAGTTGGAAAAAAAGAAAGAAGAAGGAAATCGATGTATTCGCCGATCGTTACGGAGCGTTTGTGTGCTCGGATCGATTTAAAGGGCTGATCGAATTACCTGGAAAAGGTTAAAGGTTTTCATTACTGGATAACACGCGCTAACTATTGAACAACAGAGGAATAAAACAGCACAACCGTCTCCTGCAGGCGGTAATACACCAAAGGATGCAGAGAGGGAAACATCTTGAAAGATAAATATCAAGCACTGAATAATACGCCTCGCTGATGAAACACAGATCTGAGTTTCTTCTTTTCTTTCGTCCAGAGAGAAGATGAGATTTTAAAATGTAAGTTTAGAGAAACTGAACACGTTAAATTAAAAAAACAGAGGAATAAACAATCCACCTGTTATCTTGAGGCGTTAATGCATATAGAAACAAAGAGGCAGATAAAGAGGTAAAGAAAGAGAAGATGTGCGGGAAGGGAGGCAGAAAGATGAGAGGAGAGGAAGGATGGAGAGGAGAGGAAGGATGGAGAGGAAGGAGAGAAGAGGAGAGCAAGGAGAGGAAGAATGGAGAGGAAGGATGGAGAGGAGAGGAAGGATGGAGAGGAGAGGAAGGATGGAGAAGAAGGAGAGAAGAGGAGAGCAAGGAGAGGAAGAATGGAGAGGAGAGGAAGGAGAGGATAGAAAGGAGAAGCGAGAGAGAGGAGAGGAGGGAGAGGAAGAGGGACAGGAGAGAGGAGAAGAAGGAAAGGAGATAAAGGAAAAGATAGAGCGAGAGACAAGGAGAGAAAAGGAAGAAAGAGAGAGGAGAGAAAGAAGAGAGAGAGGAGTGGAAGAAAGGCCACCAGAGAGGTCACTTCTGCTGTTAATAATTTATCCTTTAAAAACCAGTCTGAGGCTTTAATTGGTGCTGTGGCTTAATCCTGAAGAGCGCACACACACACACACACACACACACACACACACACACACACACACACACACACACACACACACACACCTCGGGGAGCCTCTGAGCAGCTGTGCTCCAGCTAAATTGGCTCCAGCGTCCCTGCAGGTACGACGCAGCAGCAGCTCGCCTGACAACCCGGCTGCTGAATCGGGGCGTGACCCCTCTCAGCTCGCATCCGTCACCCGGCTCACGCTCGCTCGCTCGTCATCGTCACGCTCGCACACAAAAAAAAACAAAATCTCACGGCGAATCAAAGAGACAAGACACGGCTCCTGTTAGCCGGATGAACACTGGCTCACTGCAGGCGTAATCTGACGAGGAAGAAGTGCTGGATTGAAAGTCAGTCATTGATTCAAGGGCTTGATTTCTTTTGACTGGTTGTGAATGAAATTCACGACAGTTTGAATCATCAGTTGATATGAAGGGAAGTCATCATTGTCGCGCAGCGGCCTCGTAAGAAACTATTGCGTTATTTATTTAACGTATGCGCCAATGTGGGTGAAGACACAAATGTTCTGCACAGGATCAAAATAGAACATTTTCAGATTCTCCTCATTTTTTATGACTTGCATCTCGTACATCAAATAATATCAGCGTTAACACAATGCCTCCTCTTTCTCAACTTCATAGTAACGCCTAGTTGTTTACTGTGATGTAACGCCTAGTTGTTTACTGTGATGTACCTCCTAGTTGTTTACTGTGATGTACCTCCTAGTTGTTTACTGTGATGTACCTCCTAGTTGTTTACTGTGATGTAACGCCTAGTTGTTTACTGCGTTTTTGTTTCATAGTAAGTTACTTGTCAATGGCTGCTAGTTATTTACTGTAATTTAGCTCCTAGTTGTTTACTGTGTTTTTTTTACAGTAAGTTACTTGTCAATGTTATTTGCTGTAATTTAGCTCCTAGTCATTTAGCTCCTAGTTATTAACTGTGTTTTTTTACAGTAAGTTACTTGTCAATGGCTGCCAGTGATTTACTGTAATTTAGCGCCTAGTTGTTTACGGTGTTTTCACAGTACTTTGGCTTACACTGAACAGCAAAATTATGTATCCTTAATAAAAACTCAGTGTCAGAAGCACTTGAAGTGATTCTGACTATTGAGGGGAAAAATCTTCAGAGTTTCACTTTTCAAAAGAGACCAAGACCATGAATTTACTCCAAATGTTTCAAGTACAGCTCAAGTCATTTTCTTTATGTTTACCTAGATTGACGTTTTTCTGCAAATATTACTGGATCACTACGTCCGGATTTGCTCGGACAAACTGAAGAAGAAACAAATAATCCACAATAAAAGTCATGCAGAGTATCTAACGTGCATCTCTGTAAGCAGCCTCCAGCTGAAGGCGCTCACAGCGGCGTCGTATCGGTTGCCTGAAGGTTGTTTGCCGCCCCCGAACATCCTCAAACCTCAGCCTGCTGAGATAAGCGCTTCATCCAAAAGGGGAAACCCGGCTGCCTGTAATCACATCGCATCTCCTGCATCCATATTCTCCCTTTATTTAAAAGTGATGCATCCTGACACTTACAGTATCTCTTACACGATGGAGGCTTTGCCTCAGCAACAAAAATCCAGGCGAAAAACCTTAAATAGAAAGATGGAAGTGTGGTTGTGTTGCAACTATTTGTGCCAATTAATGAAACTGCACAACAGATGAGTCAAAAAGAAATGTATTTTCTTTGACGTTACTATTGAGCGATGCACCTTAAAAACACAGTTCGTGTCAAACACACACCACGTCATGTTAAATCTAGGAATTGGATCCAAACAATCATCCTTTTTTAACATTTTTTTCTTTATATATTGTGCAGTTGTGGTGGTTTTCTCAATGACCCCTAAAAGTGTGACCTCAGTCTGTGTTGTTGTGAACTGCCTTTACACCTTGATTATTAGATTTCCGATAAAGATAAATAAAAAATAAACAGTACGAGAGTCGCTGCGGTCCGAAATCCCCCAGACGGCGAGGTTATCCCAGACGGCGAGGTTATCCCAGACGGCGAGGTTATCCCAGACGGCGAGGTTATCCCAGACGGCGAGGTTATCGGCGCGACCCCGGCACCGTGAGAATACATGGCGTCCCCCAAAATCCTATTGTACCGTGAAATGTCACAGCACATTAGCTACAAGAGGGATTACCCTTCCTTGAAAGTGAAAGAGGGAGGGAGGGAGGCAGCTATTGACTGCAGATAGAGAGACAGAGGGAGGCGAGGGCTGTGCACTGGGAGCCTATGGGAATGCATGCTGGTTCTTACAGGTGAGTGTGGGCTGAATACTAACTAGTTGATTCCTCTGTCGTCTATAACCGCTTTTGTATCCTTGCTAGCTATTTCCACCCATTCCTTCTCTCTTCTTCCCATTCTTCCTTCCTCTCTCGTCTCCTCTTTCTCCTTTTCTCTCCTCTCCTTTCATTTCTCGTTTCCTCTCGTCTCTTCTGGTCTACTCTTTACTCCTCTCTTGTGTATGGAACCTATGGAAGCCCATTCCCGCCACACAAAAAATTGAGCCGCTTCAGACTGTTTTGTCCTAATATTTTTTTTTGTCCAATTTAAAAAAAAAAAAGTCATATTATTTTTTTGTCATGATTATTTTTTTGTCTATTTTTTATTTTTCCTATTTTTTAATTTTGGTAATTATATTATATATATATTTCATTTGTGTCCTTTTTTTTTAGTCCAATTTTATTTATTTTTTGTGGCGGAAATGGGCTTCCATACTTGTGCCACTGCTCATGATAATCTAGATCTTGATTTGGCTGCGCTTATGAATTATGTACACACACACACACACACACACACACACCCACACACACACACACAGTTTATCTGCTGCTGGGAACTTGAGCTGGGCTGGCAGCCTGAGACCGACAGCTTGTGGCTGTACTTTGGTAGAAAGCAGCCGTGTGGTTCTGCCTCTCAGTCTGCCGTCAGCTCGTCCTCTGACTGGCTGTTTGGGTCCAGATTGTGCGTTTAGAAAACCAGCGTGACCGTCTTCCATCTTTCATTCCTCAACAAACCTCTCACGTTGTCTCGCGTGTCCTTCCATCGTTTTTTTTTTTTTTTTTTTTTTTTACACGACTTTTACAACCGAGGATGTGAATGACGAGCTTTCAGTGGGCACGAGAAAAAAAAACCACAACGATAATAAAATTTTAAAAAATGTGACGGATTAAGAATCACGTAGAAGCGCCCGGAGCAATAAAGCTCTGATGATGAACGTCTCGGAAATATAAGTCAGAGAGGAGTAATTGCTGAGAGCAATCTCAAGAGAATATATGATCCATGGACGGGAAAATGTGACATTATGGATTTGAGGAATGAAAATGTTTCAGTGTACTTTATAGCGACTGTGTGAAACGGCTCTATTCATATGAGCTTATTCCAGAAGCGCTTCATATTTCCCCTTTTGCTCCTCGTTCTTCTCTCAGGTTTATCTGTGCTTTACCCCTCCCTCTCTCTCTTAGTCTGATCCTCTTCATTTTTTCCTCTGCGTCTCCTCTGCTTTGACTTTTCTTAACCTGGCATCCTCCTCTCTTCACACACTGCAGTGCATCACATGCACCTCTGTGTGTTTTATGGTTTGTCCGTCGCATGTTCCTCTACTACTTCCTTATTCTTTCTCAAGTCATCTGCCTCTCAACAAACTGAAGAACTGCAGCCCACGGTGTCCCATGACAAGCTGGTGGAATACATTGACTTCTTGCAGAAAAAAATAATCCCGTGGATTAATTTTTCTGCATTGCAATAACAAGCTGGGTCGCAGTTTCACCTCTGTCTTCTTAGCGTTTAAATCCACTGCGGCGCTTTTGGAGATATCGCAAAACTAAAAGCGTCAAGTTCAGTCAATAACCCAACATTATACCTTACTTCACTTAGCGTGTGCAATATGTGATATATTCTGTGAAATCATGAGTCATATACCTTCTGATGAAGGTGCAATATTCCCACATTACTTTCTTCCACCTCTCAAAATGTGCAATATTCCAATATAAGTCTCCCTTTTCTCTCTTTTCTGTTATTTAAGATGTTTTTTTAACTGTATCTAATACCTTTCTTGTACATATACCACCACCAGCAGGCAGCAGCAGCGCTAGCAGCAGCGCTAGCACCTTTTTGTACACATACCACCGCATGTATTGTAAAAGTCGGGTAACACGCCGCTACTAGCGTCGGTGGGTGTCCCCGCTGTAGCAAGCTAGCGCTGCTGCTAGCTCTCCGCTAGCTGCTGCTCGAGTCGGCCGTCGAGCCGCGGCTGGTCCCGCTACCTTCGGTGGTTGTCGGGGAGCTAGCAGCAACGCTAGCGGATAGTTAGCAGCAGCACTAGCTGGCTCCAGCGGAGGTACTAGCAAAGGTACTAGCGGCTTGTAACCCGACTTTTACGGTTTTGTTTTCGTATTTTCTATCTTTTCTCTTTGTTTTTATACTGTTTTAGTTTTTATTTCCTAAACTGTTGACTCTGAGAGTCCTGCACAAAGAAAAGCCTTAAACCAACTTTCACACAGATATAGAGAGAGAGAGATATTGGACTCTGGTGGCAAAAGTGAGCCGTCTCCTCGCGGTTAAATCCCTCACACCGAGAAGAGGAAAACCACGGCGTCTGCAGAACCACGTTGTCTTATTCATGGCGTGGCTGGTACATGCAGGCGTGTCTGGCCGGCCGAGTCCTCCACTCCTCCGGTTTCCTCTCTCTCTCCAGAGACACTGAGGACGAGAGAGACCCGCTGAGAGGATAATTCTGGGCTTGGTATTGGTGAGAGTGCTACAGTTAGTATTTTCTGTCACAGCGGTGCACCGAATGCTCCTCCACTGCATCTAATCTAGCAGTTGACAGCTGCTGTGTGTAAGTGTGTGTGTGAGAGTGTGTGTATCATCTTATTACATACAAATACTTGTCGTACATCTCATTCACGTCTGCGTGCGCGCCCGAGTTTTTACAATCTGCGTAGAAAATCACGTTCGCGTGCAGCTGATTTAGATTTTTTCACGAGGATTTATTTTTAAAAAATGAAACAACGGCGGCTAAAGAATGAAAGGCCGACGTAAGGACGGGTCACAAATCACGCTGGAAAGGTAATGGGTTATGATAAAGCTGTGAAAGAGGCAGCGTCCATGTATCAGGCGAGCGTAGCTGCATGTAGCTGCATGTAGCTGCATGTATCTGCATGTATCTGCATGTATCTGCATGTAGCTGCATGTAGCTGCATGTAGCTGCATGTAGCTGCATGTAGCTGCATGTAGCTGCATGTAGCTGCTGCTCGTCCAAGAGGAACATGTTGGTACTAAACCACGGGGCAGGACACGCGTGTGGAGACGAGAGATCAGACGGATGGACTCGAGCTGCAGAGACGATATCGAGCCAACGGGTCACTGGTTTCCATTTTAATTGACATGATTTGTCCTCAAAGATGAAAGGATCCACCTCGTGTCCCCCACGGCCAATCAGCCGAGAGCAAAATATCAACAGGAAGAAGCGTCGTAGATTTATTATAGAAGCAGTTTAATAGGAAAAACATTTAAGATTACAAAATACAGAGATTACAGGCAGAAAAATATATACTTTTTTATATTTATGTTTTAAATTTACTTAAAAAACAAAAAAAAGTATAATTTAAGTGACATCTTAGCACATACACAGTAATATACTTAAAATGTACTTAGTGTACTTTAAGTTGTTCCAATTTGGCACAAAAAATATACTTAATATACTTCAAGTTGTACTTAAATTCAAGGTTCAAAATACGTTGTTCCACTTTAAGTATACTTATGATTAGTAGGGCTTGAAGTATACTAAAAGAATACTCAAGTATGTAAAGATTAAATCCAAAAACAGCACAAATGACGGCAGGAATCCTTAAAAACACCCACGGACACAGAGACTCAACACAACGTTGAGCTCCGATAAGAAAGACGAGAGAAGTCGTCTCAACGCGCAGACGACACACTGAGCTTACAGACGCACACGACAGCTACACACTGCATACAAGGAGATGCAAACATACATTCAGGAGGAGATCATGTCTGCTGAGGTCTCAATTATTCATACGGGCGTTAAATCAATGACATGTGCAGATGCTGTACTGTACCTCATGACTCACGTCTCTAATGGTTCAGCACAAATGTGAGCAGCGCTCAGGCAAAAAAAAGATTAAATTAAAAAGAATTACTCCTACCCAGAGACTCCTACTCATTCAGCTGTGTTTTAAGCACTGTTCTGGTAATAATAAAAGGCCAGATAATTGTTAAACCTGACTGCACAAAACACCCTGTACAATAACAGTAATATCATGAAACCATGAAAGAGCTCTGGGATCTTCAATATTTGGGGGAAAAGCAGCAGAACGGATGACTTTTCACATTTTACCACCAGTGATGCCACTTTCTGAGGCTGTTGTGTTAAATCCAGCTCACCTCCAGCATTTTAAACCACTTGAAATGTTATTTTTTTTACCCTCGACTGTCAGTCTGAGAGAGGCTAACGCGGAACGACAAGTTCTGCAGACGACTTAGCAATGAGCTGTTATTGCTGGAGAGACCCACCTCGACTTAAACAGCAGGGTGTCTGGTTGGGTTGGGGGGGGGGGGGCTTGAATACGCAGTAATTCAGCCTCCTGCTGGCACACGCCGCAACATTATAAGTATATTAAAGGGTGGAGAAGAAGAAAAACAGCTGCTAAAGTCTGTAATCTACTTCCCTTCTCTTCTCCCGCTCGCAAAGAATCTGCAGAATTCAGTCAGGACGAGCTGAGCTGCGGATGTGAGCGGATGAAACACCACGCCACCACTCGGCTGCGGCGGCGGCAACACGTGCACGATGCGCGGCGCAGGACGCCTGCGGCGCTGTGGCGGCGGCTCTGCTAATCCGCTGCGTTGCTGTACAGCTGCACCAAGAACATCGGCTGCAGAGTCACTGCATCCAGCGCTGCAGCGCTAACACACAAACCCCAACTTCAGCGTCCTCAGAAGTGTCACACAAGTACGAGTCCCTCTCTCACACACACACACACACACACACACACACACACACACACACACACACTCACACACACACACACACACACAGAGCGCTGAAAGGCCGGGCAGTGCACGCCTCAGTAGTGTGTGCCAGCCTAATCTAGTCGGGCCTTTTATCCCGTCTCCTCCCTCCACTTCCACTTAAATCAACACTTCGCTGAGAGCTACAAAGCTAGCTCGCGCCCTCGGCGCACACGTACACATGCGCACGCTTCACTCCTCCCTCGCTTTCGTTCGTTAGTCTCCGTTTCTCTCTCACGTCGGCCGGAGAGCGTGAATGAATAGAAGCGGCGTGTTGGCGGCTCTACAGTCGGATGACATCAGTTTCACGGCGGGAACGAGTATAAAGCGGCCGACGCTGTTGTTCGTCGAAAGCGGTCGCGCAGTGCTTCCCAAATATTTGCTGGAGTTGCCGGGGAGCGGCGGCGAGGGCGACAGGAAGTGCGACAGGAAGTGCGACAGGAAGTGCGACAGGAAGTGCGACTCGAACGGCGTTCATGAGTCTGTGTTTTTATTCATGAACCTCAAGTTGAAATGTCACAAACGACGGAGCAGCAAACAGGCCACACAACGATGCACTATCTTGAGAAAATCACCAGCGTGCAAGTGGACGCACACATGCAACCTCTTTCTCACACACACACACACACACACACACACACAGGGCAATATAAACAGCTTACTTAGTCATTAGTGACCATTCGCTCTGGACGTGCTCCCTGCAATCAGCAACAGCCGATGTTTGGACTGCCTTAACATGCATACCCACGCACACACACACACACACACACACACACACGCGCACACACACACACACACACACACACACACACAGTTACGTAGACAGCTCTGCACGAGAGCTCTGAAAAGTAATTTGACTGGGGCCCAACAAAAGGAGTGTTTTCCTAGGATAATCCCCCAGCTGGGACCGCAGGGGTTCAGTGTGTGTTTGTGTGTGTGTGTGTGTGTGTGTGTTTGTGTGTGTGCACCAGAACCCTGGAGAGTGGGTGTCTTGTGTTTTTGCGTTTGTACTTGTGCCTGTGTGTGTGTTTGGAGGATCGAGCTGAGTCGGGAGGGTTTTTATTCAGGATTTCATTAGCGGGGAAGAGGAGCTGTTTGGCCTTGCCGGCCACCTCTGGCTCCGGGACAAGACTGCGTCTGTAACCAGGATGAACCGTCTGAGGGCAGTTGTGCAGCGTCTCACTGCGCTGCTTTATATATATATTCCTCTCTGGCCGAGGAAGGGATAATAAGCTCCAGAGTTTGTTCACACTTCAGTGTCCCGTGTGCTTTAAACGCTCCCATTGAGAGGTGAGGAGCCTCGAGTCAAAGGGTTGAATATTTACCTGCTGCTTCATGATCGTACATCTGAGGAATGCATCATTCTTTCCAGATGTCTCTCTGATTATTCTTTAATATCCATGAGCGCATGTGGCAGCGCTGCAAGCGAAACAAACGGGGATGATTGAGAGGGTTTTAGGCGTCAGCGCGTCGATGTAGTTCGTGTTCTGGACTCCGTGCTCGTTGCTTTGACGCCTCTCTGAGATCTTTTGGCGGACCAGACGCCTCGTTCATTATTTATCATTTATTATTATACGCGCTGCACATTTTGTCCTTTGGGTTAAAGATTTTGCACTTTGTTGACAGCTTTAATGGGACTTGGAGGGGGGGGGCAGCTTCCTGTCAACGGGGGCGGAGTCGTCTTCAGCAAACAACGGGTATGAGCAGTCGAACGTTATGTGCACGTTGCACATCCTAGTTATTTATTATTATCAAGACTTTTGGAGAGAACTCCCCTGCACATAGCCGGACGTCACGGTGCGCTTTCACCGTCAAGCGTTTGCCTCGAGGCCTAAAAGGCACATTTGTGTGAAATACAGGACTTTATTTCACCGCGTGGAGTTTAGATCTAACCCTGAGGGGCTCCAGCCGGATGCGGAGCGACCACGAGGGGTTAATCTGAGTCCACGGTGCAGGTTTTGAGTTATTGTTCGGCGGTCAGATTACACCCCTTGAGAGGAGCGACCACCAACGCCACGCTGATGTGTTTACTTTGTGATGCGAGCGGCGCTGTGGAGCGCCGTCTCCTTTCATTAATAAACACCAGACTGTGATGGAGGCTGAAGGTTTGGAGACGGAAACGGCTTCAAGAGATCTGTTCCATGAAAAGGAGACGAAAGTGTTTGTTTTAGGCGTTTTTTTTTATTCATAACGCCGGCTTAGCGTCGATTGGCTCGCTGCAGCTGAACCTTCACATAAACGAAGCGCGATGATCACGTGTTTCTCGTCCATGTCCACATGCAAAATCAATATATATTTTAATATCTGATTTATTTTTGTGGTATGGAAGCCCATTTCCGCCACAAAAAAAAATGATGACAAAATATATATATTTGAAAAAGAAAATTTGAATTTTTTTTTTTCGTGGACTATTTTTTTTATGGACACAAAAGTCGACAAAAAAAAAAAAAAAAAAAAAGTTTTGTCGACTTTGGTGTCCATAAAAAAAATAGTCCACGAAAAAAAAAAATTCAAATTTTCTTTTTCAAATATATATATTTTGTCATTTTTTTTTGTTATTTTTTTTTTGTCTTATTTTTTACTTAAAAAAATTATTATACATCCCTCTTTTTTGTCCGATTTTTTTTTTTGGTCGAATTTTTTTTTTTTTGTGGCGGAAATGGGCTTCCATATCGTGTAGCTCTGTCAAAGTGTCACTTGCAGTGTCTTTCTATAGAAATCACGTCAGTAGTACAGCAGAGACCGAAAAAGTCTTGTTACAAGCCGCTATTACCTTCGGTGGTTGTCCTCGTTAGCTCCCCGCTGTAGTCAGCTAGCGCTGCTGCTGCTAGCTCCCTACTGGAGCCAGCTAGCGCCGCTGCTGCTAGCTCCCTACTGGAGCCAGCTAGCGCAGCTGCTGCTAGCTCCCTACTGGAGCCAGCTAGCGCTGCTGCTGCTGCTAGCTCCCTACTGGAGCCAGCTAGCGCTGCTGCTAGCTCCCCGCTGTAGCCAGCTAGCACTGCTGCTAGCTCCCCAACAACCACTGAAGGTAGCGTGACCAGCCCCGGCTCGACTCGGGCAGCGGGGACATGTGATTTGTTTGGGAGCAGAGAATGCTAACAGATGTCAAGGAAACTAATGTGTGTGAGACGTATGCGACACGTTGAGATGTGTATTTATAGTCCGTTGGTACACCTGCATGTGTTTACTGGGACCAGGTGTGGCCCACTAACTGTAGAAAACATGTCCAGGCTCATCGGGTCCCCGAAGAGGAGGCCATCTTCAAATGTGGCAAAAGATAATCGAGGGTCTTTTCCACATTTTCTCCACCGAGGAGTCAGACTCTCTCCGCTCGCCACCAACGGATGGATTCAAAAGGTTTAGTGGAGAACGTTTAAAAGTCGGGACTCTCCTTTAAAACATGAAAATAGAAACAGTGAAAGATAAAAGTAGAAGGGAGAGAGAAGGAAGCAACAGCTGAGGAGGATAAGGAACAACATGAGGGGAAATCCCTCAGGCCATCCTTTCAATTATCTCTCCGGTCCCTGGAGGAAGAATCACTCCCCCCCCCCTCACACACACACACACACACACACACACACACACACACACACACACACACACACACACAATGATAATAGGAAATGTGTCGACCACATCCCTGTGCTGGTGGTAATAAAGTCGTTTTATATGACAGTTTGTATGCAAATAATGACCGGAGAGATGGATATTTTCAATTATATCCACGTACTCAGTCTGTGAACATTTCATATTCCTTGTTTACACGCAGACAAATGAAAACATCAGCTTTTATAGATATTCGTTTGTTTTGCAACATATTTTTACCCCAGACAACTGAGAGCGGGATAATTAAAACGCAAACATTCATTACGGAGATGACTGATGTTGTTGCGTCTGAGCGAGATGTGAGTCCTGTGACACGGCGTCAGAGAATAAATGAATACAATCTCATTCGTGGAGAAACAAAACAAGCGGTCCTGATTACACCGGATCAATGAACGTGTGACTTCAGGAGGCGGATCATGAATTCACATCAGGGCCGAACACGAGTCAACAGGTTGTGTGTAAAAAAATGTTTTAAAAAAGGTTCCCACACTCAGCTGATGGTCCTTAAGCTTTTTAACTGTGAGTGAAAATCCTCCTGCGGCTATTTTAAGTCCCAGCATGCCCCATTCAGACAATCTTTTGGCATAAAATCTGTATTTTTTTCCATGTTTGAACCAATCGACACAGATTCCTGACTGAAACTCCTTCCTAACAGGACAAGACTTTGTTTTATTGTGATTGTTGTTCAGGTTCTGATTCTTTAGGTCCTAATCTTTACAAAAAGGTGTCTTATTGACGCTCCAGGAGGCTTTTTTAATGGGAATCTGGTTCATATCATGCTGGATGTTCATAGTTACCATCAAACTATCTTTTAAAAGTGATTTTTTTGCAGATATGCATTTTTTTCCCAAGACTTTGCTGAACAAATACACACAATAAACACAAGTATTGGAATTAATTTGGGGCTCCTACAATGAACACACGTGAGGAGTCCAAAACTTTTCACTGTGTAGTTGAAGGCCGGTCCAGCATTTGTGAAAACCTGGACAGAAGATCTTACAGCTTCACGGCCACGGGCCGTACCCATTACACACACATTACACACACACAGACACACACAGACACACACTTAAAGCAGCGAGCAGCTGGAGGTTGCGCTCGTTGTCTCCTCCTTTTCATCCAGAGATAACGTCTTTGTCGGGCACTTAGCACGCTGCTCTGAAAGCGTCCGTCTCCAAGAGTTGTGAAATCAGCCTGAGAGAGATGTTTTTTCCCTTTAAGCCCCAAAAGCATCTGCAGGCTGACTGGAGTCATGTTTGCTGCCAGACAACATTAGACCTCTTAGACCTTGTATCAGGAAGTATTAGGGACTATTAGACAAGTATTAGAGACTATTGTGAAGAGGACGGGCCCCGAGCACCTTTCTTAAAGGTGTCGGCCTCCATCCGACAGTGAACTGTGCATGTCACGTCTGCACAGTGTCACATTGTCGCCGCTCTTCATCAGTAAACATCGTGCGGTAATAATTTGCACTGCAGGAGAGTTGTGAAGCCTGATTCATACTCTGGTTTTATGCAGAGATGCAGGACAGCATGGCCGCCCTCGCGTGGTCAAATCGGCCATCTTGCGTGCGTCACCCCAAATGTCTGACTCTCCGTCAAAGCAACGCAGCCCACAAGGCTGTGATTGGTCCGCTGACCACGTCCTGAGTCTCTCATGTCCGGTTTCACAGCATCATACCTCTGTTTTTAAAAGCCGCAGCAGAAACAGGAACAATGGATCCTGTTGAAGAACGTTTGGCTGAAGAGGTCCACAAATATGAGCATTTATAAAACCTGACGAGTATCAGGACACAAAGATGGAGGGAGATATCGGTGAACGTCGGTGTGCAGGTCCACTCTAAACGGTCGTAGCGCCACCTGCTGGTCTGGAGTATGAAAAAGGGACGGGAACTATAAACCAACACGAGTCCGACTGCGTGGCCAGCCGCAGTTGCAAAAGTAAATTTTGCCCCTGAGCCTGCAAAGGCAGATCTTAAAAGCTTCCACGGGGTTCTGCAGGTGCATGTTGCAGCAGCGGTTGCCCGTGGTGGAGGTTTTGGCCCGATGGGATATTCTGCTCCCCCTCAAAAAAAAAAACCTGCATGGCGCCGCCGCCGGTTTGAGGTAGACGGCCCTGACAGCAGCTCTTAAGAGGCAGCCGGTCCATTAGACGAGGGGTCGCTTACAGAGTGGCAAACTATTAAAAATGCAGCAGCAGCATTATTCTCTGACCCAACTTCTGTCTCCTTCACTGCATCTCTCTCTTGGATCTTTACGTCTTATTTCAAATTCCTTTTGCCGCCGCCATCTGCTCCGTTTTTTCCAACGTTCATCTCACTCAGCTCACATCTTCTTTCCCTCCTCCTCCTCCTCTTCCTCCTCCATGCACCTTTTTCCTTCTACGTTTCTTCTCCAAACCTGAACCTCGCTCGCCCCTCCGTGCAGGCGCTGACCCGCTTAAGCTCCCTCGCTCCTCCTCGCCGTGGCGAGGCGCCGGGTCAGCGTCCGCTACTGTACTCGGGACGAGAATAGCTCGGCGGCCCCGCGGAGAATAATAAATGGACATATATGGGCGGTTAGGAGAGTCCCTTTTTTTTTTAAAGCGGTAAAAACTACCCAGGCTTGGAGAACTGAACAGATGGTAGAAGAGAGAGAGAAAGAGCCCAGAACACAGTGGGAGAGAGGCAGGAAAAGGGAGAGAGGAAAGGAAAGGAGTGAGCGAGAGGTTTGCTAGTCGCAGGGCACGAGAAGAAGGCAGCATGCGGCATGCGATGCTATCAAGATCCAAACACAAGAGCTCGGCCCTCAACAAGAATCATTCTGCGACGGCACTTTTGTGTTCGACATGACGAGGAACCGAAGCTCTGAAGGAAGGAAGGAAAGGAAGGAAGGAAAGGGAGGACAGAGAGAGCAGTGAAAAAGTGACTAGTGTAAAGCTCCATGTGTGTGTCCTTGACTCCCTCGTCTTCATGATGTTTACTCATCACAGCCCCTAAAAAAAAGAAAAGAAAAGCTGAGCGCATTTATGGAGCGCTCGCTGTAATGGAGAGTAATTGAATGTGAAAATCTCATTTTTGAAGGATGGGAATATTGTACTTAGACGTCCGGGCGTGTCCGGGCGTGTGCCATCACTTTGATATCGGCTGAATGCCGTTTCTCATTAGCCTAATTAAAGCGGCGCGTGTGCCCGCTGAGCATATTAGCGCTCTGTTCTGCGGCGAGCTAACGATCGGCCGGCTGATAACGCAACTTCTTCATCCTCTGCTTCTCTCTTATCTTCCTCTCGACGATTATCATCAAAAGACTCTCGTCCTCGGTCATCATCATCATCATCATCAGAGACAAGATTTTAAAAACATGAATAGCGCCACTATCATCTTTACATACTGCATAAAAAGCCTGTTATGACCAAATGGTGTTAATAACACTCCAACTTCTTAAAGTTATGGTGATGTTAGTGCTCCAGAAGTCTTGTGACCTAATATTTATGGCGAGAAAGTCTCTTATCAACTTGTAAACAGTTTGTGTATTAATATAAACACAATTTTTGTGGCTCATAGATAAATATATATATATATTTTTACTATAATCAGTGTGGTGGAAGAGGACCACTTTAAAAAAACACCCTTTTTATAAGAAGACGGCGGAGTTAAGTCAGGGGGCGGGGCTTAACAGATTGGTTACGCCCCCTAACTTAAGAAGTACGTATTTTAAACCAAATCATGACATTTTACCGAAAGCTAATAGCAGCTAGCAGCATGTTAATGCTCCAGAAGTCTTGTGAGCTAATGTATAAGGTGAGAAAGTCCACAACGTCGTGGATGGACAGGTCGGTTACGCCCCCCTGACTTAACTCCGCCCTCTTCTCAGAAGACACGCCCACCACAGCTTAGTTCATGCAACAAAAGTACTTATCTTAAATCAAATCATGACATTTCATCTACAGCTAGTAGCAGCTAGCAGCTAGCATCCATATGGGACGAGTCGAGAGGTGAAATTAGATCCGAAAAACGTAAAATATGTACATATGACGTGCAAAATGTCAGCGTGCTGTACCGTATAGAGACGCCTTCCCGTGAGATTAAGTTGCATTTTCAAATTAAAGTTCATAAAAGCAAATAGAGAGAGACTGAAAAGTCAATGCCACTTTCCCAACATGCTAGATTTTCATGATTGCCGTTTAATTTCCAGTTATGACACATTCCAGCCCGACCGCTTCAAAGCGTCACAGCAAACAATCACCAGACGCTATAATTTGTTTTTGTGCTTTTCATTCGGTCCAATTAGAGATCCTCACGGCCCGGATCAGCAGCAGAACGTCTTCGGTAGAAAAGTAAATAAAAAACAACGCCATCGATCAACAACGCGGCGGCCGAGACGAGACCTGAACCCTGAACGCGTCGAGCAGAGAGAAGATGTCCTCCTGATGGCTACGCTCACACACACACACACACACACACACACACACACACACACACACACACACACACACGCACACACACACACACACACACACACACACACACTAACTGGACCTAGAAGCCATGACGGAGGCAGAGCGCTGCGTTTAACAGCCACACACACTTTGTCACCCGGCGCTACGTTGTTAGCTTAAGATCGTCATTTTCATAACTGCCTTTGTGTGGAGAAGCAGCGTCTTGTGTCTAAAGAGTGCTGCTGTAAGGGAGGGAAGGCCACACACACACACACACACACACACACACACACACACAGATGATTGATTTCCACTGAAGGAGAGCCTCCACTCTCTGGAATAAAGATTAATAAGAGGCCATTTACATCTCCAATCAGATCAGTGAGCTAGAAGGAGGAGGTGTGTGTGTGTGTGTGTGTGTGTAGGGGGGGGGGGGCACACAATAAATACAACCAGCAAGTCTTTGTCTGCTCTTGTTCGTTGTACACAAAGAGTCTGAAAACCACCTGCACACACACACACACACACACACACACACACACACACACTTCACATATTTGAAGTCAGAGAGCAGCTCAGGCAGATCAAACACTGGCTTGTTGTCAAGGTCCATATAGACGTATATCTGAACTATGCTATGGGACACACACACACACACACACACACACACACACACACACACACACACACACACACACACACACACACAGAACTGCTCCTCTGGGACCGAGAGCTTTAATGACAGCAAGCTGCACGGAGGTGGGGTCAGAAGGAGTCACTATTCAGAGGCCACACACACACACACACACACACACTCCCACTAACACAGGATACACACACACACACACACACACACTCAGTCCTTCGCTCACACACACGCACTGACGGACAAAGTTACAGCCTCATGTACAGTCACGGAAACAAAGCTGACACACAGATGCTGTTTTTATTCATGTATGGATAGATATGCAAACACACACACACACACACACACACACACACACACACACACACACACTCGACAGGAAACACTGGGGAGGGTAGGATCCAATTGGATTTGACCTTGAAGCGGCGGGACGGAGGCAGGGCTGATGGGAGGATGGATGAGTCCGGGGGCTCGATGCCTGTTGCACCAGGTGACCTTGAACCCAGAGATGAATCACCGAGAACAGCAGCGCGGTGACGAAGTTAATCTGTGTGTGTGTGTGTGTGTGTGTGTGTGTGTGTGTGTGTGTGTGTGTGTGTGTGTGTGTGTGGCTCCTGGATTAGAAATGACGCTTCTTTGTCGTCGCTGGAACATTTTAATCATATTTCCTTTTCGGTTCATTAAGAACTCGACGCAACAACAACAACAACCGATGTTTACATGAAAATATGAAGTATGAAATACACATGATGGAAATACTGCTGCTGAAGTTTAGGAGGAGGAGGAGGAGGAGGAGGAGGAGGAGAAGAAGAAGACAATCAAGAAGGAGGGGAAGAAGAAGAATCATGAGAAGAAGAAGAAGGAGACGATCAAGAAGGAGGAGAAGAAAGAGGAGAAGAAGAAAGATGGATTGGAGATGTCATTTTAATTCTGTTCAGGGAAGAAAAACTAAAATATTAAACAGAAACCTTTAGTGAAGATCTTTGGTTTGTGTTGTGCAATAAACGTGCAATAAATTGTGCAATAAACGTGCGTGTAGCAAACAGAGGCTATAACATAATAATAATAATAATAATAATAATAATAATAATAATAATAATAATAATAATAATAATAACACATCCGGCTCGGCGTTGGCCTCAGTGTACTCAGAGTTGCAGCTCCTGATCGCTCAACCTCCAGCAGTCTTTATGAAAACATCAGCCCAGATGTGAGAGCGCCGACCTGCACGTCATCTACAGCTAATTATGAATATTAATCTGGAGCTGAAGCTTCTGCAGCGGTCGCCTGTAAAGTCTCACGTTCTGAGTCGGCGAGCACACGTTTCATCCCACAAGACTGAAGAAACATCAGAACCATCAACGCGACTTCAACCCGCCTGGAAACGTCCAGATGTGACGCGTTCAGAGGATCAGGACGTCTTAAACTACAAAATGAAAAGCAGCCAAACTCCTGTGATCATCATCACGGGACAGAAGCTCCACCAGAAGATTCTCCTCGTGTCTTTACTGGTTCAAACCACCGGCTTCACCAGCTGCTGCCGGTCTGCAGACGCAACCTTCTCTCCTCCATCATGGTGCCTCCTCTCCTCCGTCTCCCTCCATCTTTCTCACCTACTGACACATTTACTAAATATTTGCGGGCGCACCTGCCGACTCCTCCAGATCTCACCCAGCAAATGACTCACGAGCAGACTGAAGGGAGAACCGGCGGGAGCCGATCGATCGGGCCGGACCGATCCGTTGCCCTCAGAAGACTCAAAAGATCTCTCGTGTGAAACAAAGTATGGACGTACAGCGAAGAAAGAACAAAAGAAACGAAGACGGCGCTTCGTTTTCTGCACTCTTGACGAGCGGATACGAGTCTCAGGTTCCATCAGGGGGGAGTCTATCGCCTGGAGAGGGAGGAGGAGGAGGAGGAGGAGGAGGAGGTGGTGGTTTGGGGGATGGAGCGACAGAGCGGGAGGACAAAGTAGGAGAGAGACAACACCGGCTGTGGGGGAGGGAATGAGGGAGGAAGGGAGGAAGGGAAGGAAGGAAGGGTGGGCCTCATGCCCTGAACTTGAACCCGGCGCTGGAGAGAGGAGGCCGGGGTCAAACGCTGGAGAGGATGGAAAGCTGAGTGACAGATGGAGGGGGGGGGGGGGGGGCTCTGCCTCCCATCTTACAGCTTTTCCAAACACATGTGAGATGTTTGAAGATCTCCTTCTTGGCTAAGGAGGAATTATTAATAAACCATGCACTTGAAACCGTCGGAAAATGGGATTTTAGATAAGAGGTCTTAAGACCAACGCCCCCCCCCCCCCCCCCTCTCTCTGAGTTGACGGTGTACAGCAGGTGGGCCTGCTGGCGGCCTCCTACCTTGGTCTGGAGATAGTGGGGGTAGTAGTAGGTGTAGTGGGGGTACATTTGATGCTGATCCAAACGTTTTCCCATGTAGCTGGAATCCAATCAGAGATGCTGGAGGCCGGAGGGCGGAGCTCACAGGTGAGGTCCACTTTACACACTCACCTCCAAAAGGGAGGGGGGGACGAGGGGGGGCTGGATCCTTTCAGACGACGAGAGAGAGAGAGAGAGCTCTCCTCTTACTGAGGTGTGTGTGTGTGTGTGTGTGTGTGTGTGTGTGTGTGTGTGTGTGTGTTGGGGGCTTAATGCACAGGAAGGAAGGGATACGAGTACAGATATCACTTGGGATGTAAAGTCAAGGCGACTTGTCTGAGCGCTCAGAGAGAGAGAGAGAGAGAGAGAGAGAGAGAGAGAGAGAGAGAGAGAGAGAGAGAGAGAGAGAGAGAGAGAGAGAGAGAGAGAGAGAGAGATGGAGTGGCAGCAAACAAAAAAGACAAGGGTTTAAGAAGAAGGAGGAGAGGAAAGGAAGATATTAAAAAAGGTTAGCAGGAGGCAACACCGGAAACAATAGAGGGGATTGAAGAGCAGGACAGAGAGAGAGGAAAGAAGAGGAGGAAGAAGAGGAGGAAGAGGAGGAGGAGGAAGAGGAGGAATGGATGGGATCCGGTTGCCGGTCCCTTGCGCTCTAAAAATCAGACTGACTCTTCTTCTCCGCTGCCCTGAACATGCCCCTCAGTCTCTCTCTCCGTCTCTTCCCTCCTTCCTGTGTATCAGTTCCCCTGTCTCGCTCTCTCGCTCTCGCTCTCTCGAACACACACACTCTCACACACACACACACACACTCTCTCTCTCTCTCTCACACACACACACACACACACACACCAGACGAGACCCCGATCCCACCGGGAGCTCGGCTGTATCCTGGAGAACACGCTGTGTCCTCTCTGCTCGGTCCTCAGAAGACGAAGAAATCAGCGATGAACTCACACATGGATGATGGAGGAGGAGGAGGAAGAAGAGGAGGAAGAAGAGGAGGAGGAGGAGGAGTGTGGTCTCTCTCACTCCCTTCCCTGTTTGGTTAAGCTCCGGGGGGGATGGATAGGTAGATATAATCGCTGGAGGATGAGCGCAAAAAGAAAAGCCTCGGTATGAACTCCTCTCGCTCCGGAGGAGGAAGAGGAGGAGGAGGAAGAAGCAGATAGTCCCGTCCAGAAGCGCTCGGCACAGTGAGGCAGAATCCAAGGTTGCCTCCTCCAACTCTTGTCTCCTTCTCTCTTCCCCTCTGCGATCCTTCTCTTTCTTCTCCAGCTCTCTCCCTCCTGACGGCTCGCGCCGGGCAGCCGTCACAGTCTGTGTGGCGGCGGCGGCGGCGGTGTGTGTGGAGTGTGTGGAGTGTGTGTGTGGAGTGTGTGTGTGTGTGTTTGTGTGGCTGTTGCCGTCTGCTCCACTCTGGGTGCTGGAGCAGAGAGGGGGCTCGGCTTCAGCGCAGATATGCTCCTCCCTCCCTCCCTCTCTCTCTTTCTCTCTCTCTCTCTGTGTTTTTCATGGAACTATGGGAGGGGTTGGTCCTGCCCTCGTGTGTGTGTGTGTGTGTGTGTGTGTGTGTGTGTGTGTGTGTGTGTGTGTGTGTGTGTGTGTGTGTGTGTGTGTGTTCAATAGAAAAGAAGGCAGAGATGGGCTGCTCCGCTGGCAGGAAGGCGGAGCTGGTGGAGGAGTGAGGAGCGGAGGTGAAGGGTGAGAGGAGGATACGAGTCTAATCTGGAAACAGAGGGAACCCCCTGCTGGCGCTCCGCAGGCGCCGCAACGTTTTACACAATTAAAGCCGTCTGAAGTAAACCGAGCAACACAATTGTCATATTTCCATGTCGACACACACACACACACACACACACACACACACACACACACACACACACACACACGCTTGAATGGCCCTCCGAACGCCTCGTTCAACACGTGTCCAGTGAAGGGCCCAACATAGCAGTGTGTGTGTGTGTGTGTGTGTGTGTGTGTGTGTGTGTGTGTGTGTGTGTGTGTGTGTGTGTGTGTGTGTGTGTGTGTGTGTGTGTGTGTGTGGTTCAGTGGTTGTGCGGCACAGTGACCCACTGACACAGTGCCGCCTGCTATGTGATGTAACAGGTTTAAGTTCTGCTCTTACATAAGCACAGTGAGCCATGCATGAAGAGCTCTGCCCTCTGACTGCAGCTGTGTGTGTGTGTGTGTGTGTGTGTGTGTGTGTGTGTGTGTGTGTGTGTGTGTGTGTGTGTGTGTGTGTAGGAGACGAGGGTTGGCAGACAATGTAAGTTCACTGCAGTAGAATAAAGGAATGAGAACAGAATGCAAACGCAAAAACTTCCACGAAGGGAAGAGATTTATTAATCTACTTTATGGACTTTGCAGCAAAATGACTTCGCTGTGTTTGAGCCGCTGTGCAGGCCCCGCCCACTACGTCCAAAACTCTACTTGTACATTTGGGATTGAGAGCAAAGGGTTTTTTTTAGTGTATTTTTTTTTAGAATGGATTTTTTTTTTTGAGACAAATTTTTTTTGGAGATTGTTTTTTTTTTGACTTTTTTTTTAATGGATTTTTTTAGTGTATTTTTTTGAGAGCAAAGATTTTTTTTAATTGAAAGCACTTTTTTTAGAGCAATTCTTTTACAATCTTTGCTCTCCAAAAAAAATTTAAAATTTGAGAATTTTTTTTTTTTTTATTTTATTTTTTGAGAATGTATTTTTTTTTGGAGCAAAGATTTTTGAATTGAAAGCATTTTTTTAGAGCAATTGTTTTCAATTGAGAGCAACTTTTTTTAAGATTTTTGATATAATTTACTTACAAACAAGAAATGTGCTCGGGTAAAAACAAGACACAAATCTACCTCCATACAGAAAAGGCCCTGGAGGGTTGACTATAAACGCTACTCCAGGTTTGAGAAGTGGGGAAACGTCGTGTGCACCACGAAGGAACACAGAGTTTCAGTTCACTGTGGCCTTCAGGTTTCCAGCTCTCTCTTCTTACCTCAACACAGACGCGTTAAAAACGTCTCCGATCAGACGCTGCAGCGTCTCGTCTGGAGGCCAGTTAGTTTGTGCATTTTGTTCGTGACAAAGTTGTGTGCAACGGTTTAACCTTGAATTGTGGTTAATATAGAGCCATTAGCATTCACACAGTTTTTAAAAGTCATCTGAATAACCTTGTGCCGGCACGTTTTATGATCATAATTATCATATATTAACAGTGGCAGACATGATATGCCACCCAAAGGAGCGCAGGCAGGAAGTTAGTCATCAGGTAAATTGCTGCTCAGCCTGCATTAGACATCGTGGAGCTAAAAGCACAGTGTGTTGGATTTAGTGACATTGAGTGGTTGAGATTGCAGATTGCGACCAACTAAACACCCGTCTGGCCTTCAGGTGTCTTTAAGATGTCATCTCACCTGGGAGCTGCTCTTAACTCATAACAGGTCAGGATTATAATTTATATTTAAAATACATCTAAGTATTGTTCAAGGAGCAGCAACAGAAATGCTGTACGTACTGTTCCTTTAAAGCGCCACTTGTAAATGGAAATGAAGAGACGTGCGCGGACATAGCAAAACATGCTAGCAGTGACGAATACAAATAACAAGCTCAGTAAAAAAGCTGCTACTAACATAAAAGAGATGTCATATTATTTTTCAAACACTTAGGAAACATTTTCTTGATCGAGTATCACAAGAGTGTGTTTAGCCACACGGCCGTAGCAAGCTATATGCTAACAGTAGCATGCTAATGCCTGACAGACCAAGATTGTAATCCTGAGTACGAGTGAGGCAAAATACAACTAAAACGTAAACTTAACATACTCACGCAGGAAACATTATCTTGATCAAGTATCACAAGAGTGTGTGTAGCCACACGGCCGTGCCAAGCTATACGCTAACATTAGCATGCTAATGCCTGGCAGACAAACATTGTAATCTCTAGTGCAATGGTGCTAGTGAGGCAAAATAAAATAAAAATGTAAACTAAACCTAAACGCGTCAAGAATGTACACCGTCTACTACATTACAAACTCCTGCCCGGGCGTAACGAGTGTCCACCCGATCCATTTAAATCAGGATTCATGTTTCATGTTGAATGACACAAGGAAAGGTCTCGTGACAGTTGTGCGAGTTAGAAACCAAATGTTGGGCCAACGCTGCTGTCGAGGAGAGGCGGTGGAACGATCAATACAGATTACCGCCTTTCATCAATGACACTAAATCAATATTTGGAGTAAGATCCTATCATTTACTTTTCAAGGCGCTTCAATTTTTCATTTATACGACTTATAATATGTCCTTTTTTTTACATTTTCCGTGGGCTTACCACTGTGAATTAACCAAAACCTGTGTCCACACCTGTTCACTCGCTCGCCATGATCTCCACGCTCTGCGGCTGCAGACGACGGAGCGGTTTGCTGCGTGAGCTCATTTGTTTTGCAGAGATTTCCTCCCGATCTTCACAGTGAAATAGCCGCGTGCTGCAGGGCCGCCGCTAGCGTAGCAGAGCGCTATTGATTGTGTTGCACTTGTAATCGAGGGGTGTGCGTTCGCTGAATCTTTGCAGTCAGGACGGTTGCAGACACACAAAGCTAAGCCGCTTGATGGAGGATGGTTATCCATAAATTCAACAGGACTACGTGGGGATTGTGTGTGTGTGTGTGTGTGTGTGTGTGTGTGTGTGTGTGTGTGTGTTAGTGTGTACTACTGTATAGCAGAGTAGCGCTACAGCCAGCCAAAGTCTTCATTAAAAAAAATATATAAAGAAAATCTGTATTTTCGCCGACGCGGCAGTTTGTGAAAACAAAGAGAAAGAATTGATTCTTCCGACTGCACGGTCCCATTGTGAGAGGCGCAATCTTTACATCTCATTCCATACTCTGCCGCCAGAATAAAGCTTCCTAATTACCTCGTCTCGTGACAAGACCGCCACAATAATGGCGGCGGTAAATACACACTGGTTCATTGTGTTCCTTCTGATACCTAACAGACTTCTATTATGTCTTAAGCACAATCCAATTGCCCGAACATGAAACTGCTGCATCTGCATTACTTCTCCAAAAAGGACATTTCTCCTTTTTGACACTATTTTTCATGTCCAAACAACAACATTAAGTGTTTTCTTTGACACTGTGTTCTTAAAGCCTCCCTCGGTTATCAAAGCAGTTTTCCCAATGGAGCGGGAAAAGGACCACGCTGTGATGTCATCCTCTCATCGTTGACCACCAGATGTATAACAAACACCAATGTCAAGGTGGGAGGAGGGTGGAGGGGTGTGTGTGTGTGTGTGAAGGGGGGGGGGGGCAGTAAAAGCTTCACATCACAGCTGAGATGCAGCTGGCAAAACAGAAGAGGTCACGATGACGACGGTCTTATTTTACAGAAGCTGCTCCGGGTCCGTTTTCAAAGAAAGCAGACCTGGCTATCATCACACACACACACACACACACACACACACACACACACACACACACACACACACACACACACACACACACACACACACACACACACACACACACACACACACACACACACACACCGTGGTGTTTGAACACAGCAGATTTACAGTGGTAAATGGACTATTACATCCAATCGCTATACACAGCATGAGGGAATTTGTCTCTTTGCGAGTCGACTGCGACACAAACACACAGAGTAAACTGAATAAACAGTTTGGAGTTTCTTTGATCCGGGACGGAGAAAAAGAAGAATTCAGGTTGAAGCTCGCGTCAAACGTCAAACAACCGAAGTCATTAAGTTCAGAAAAATAAAACACAGGCGACACTGAACGAACACCATCGAGTGACGTGAACCTTCTGGAGGTCAGGGGTCGATTTCTCAATCTGAACTTATGATGAAACAAAACTACAGTGAACAACTAGGAGCTGAAACACAGTAAACAACTAGGAGCTGAAACACAGTAAACAACTAGGAGCTAAAACACAGTAAACAACTAGGAGCTGAAACACAGTAAACAACTAGGAGCTGAAACACAGTAAACAACTAGGAGCTGAAACGGTGAACAACTAGGAGCTGAAACACAGTAAACAACTAGGAGCTAAATCACAGTAAACAATTAGGCGCTAAAACACAGTAAATAACAAGGAGATAAAACAGTAAACACCTAGGAGATAAAACACAGTAAACAACTAGGAGATAAAACACAGTAAACAACTAGGAGCTAAAACAGGAAACAACTAAGAGCTAAATCACAGTAAACAACTAGGCGCTAAAACACAGTAAACAACTAGGAGCTGAAACAGTAAACAACTAGGAGATAAATACAGTAAACAACTAGGAGATAAATACAGTAAACAACTAGGAGCTAAAACACAGTAAACAACTAGGAGCTGAAACACAGTAAACAACTAGGAGCTGAAACAGTAAACAACTAGGAGATAAATACAGTAAACAACTAGGAGCTAAAACACAGTAAACAACTAGGAGCTAAAACACAGTAAACAACTAGGAGCTAAAACACAGTAAACAACTAGGAGCTAAAACACAGTAAACAACTAGGAGCTAAAACACAGTAAACAACTAGGAGCTAAAACACAGTAAACAACTAGGAGATAAATACAGTAAACAACGAGGAGCTAAAACACAGTAAACAACTAGGAGCTAAAACACAGTAAACAACTAGGAGCTAAAACACAGTAAACAACTAGGAGCTAAAACACAGTAAACAACTAGGAGCTAAAACACAGTAAACAACTAGGAGCTAAAACACAGTAAACAACTAGGAGTAAACAACTGTAGATCTCACAGTCATTGTTTCCCGTGTTGGTAACTGACATCAACAATAACCAGATTAAGGGGAAGAGGGGAAACGTGTAGACGTCTCACTCAACGAGACACACAGACAAGAAGAGATGGAGATGTTAGTTACACAATGTGAGGAGCGACTTCCAGACTCTCTGTGTGTCGCCATAAAAGCCAAATGAGAAACCTCCTCAAACCAATAACCTCCTCGTTCGCTTAATTACAGGACTGGATCAAAATGGCGGCGAACCCACCTGAGGCCTTTCTGCAGATCTCCTCTGCAAGCCACAGCTCACTTTAACACAAATCAGCACTTTATTAAAAAAGAAGCAAAAAGAAGAAGAAGCAACGCATTAGAGGATTCATTTGAACAATTATGCAAATGAGACAGGAGATGAAGCTTTTATTAATGTTGGAGAAGTGTTGCATCAGACCGCGCTGGAGTTCATTAAGTTACTCTGGTTGGAGATGAATACCTTCTGAGTAGTTTGATGTCACAGCCGCTGTGCAGCGCATCATCATCTTCATCATCTTCAGCCTCGTCAGCGCAAAACTCCCCACAGATCTTTTATCTGGAGAAGAGAAGTTTCACAGATTAAAAGAATCTGGATTAATAACCCTCAAACTCACACGGCTCCTGTTGTCTGGAGGTCTGGATGCTGCCGTCATATGAAAACTATCAATAGATAGATAGATAGATAGATAGATAGATAGATAGATAGATAAACTGTGTGTTATTAATCCTGTTCATTTCAAAATCAGGAGAATTTTAAACCATCTCTCTCTCCCTCCTTTTCTCCCCCTCTGCAGGTACACAGTGACTTGTAGGTGCTCTCTTTCTCTCCCTCCATCTCTCTCTCTCTCCCTCATTGTCTCCCCCCCCCCTCCCTCCTCCCTGGAGGTGATGGACTGTGACTGACTGACTCGCGGCTCTGAGGGGTAATTAATTTTAGCAAACGACCGCCACGTCTGTCGGCTTTTATAAACGAGCGTTTACGCGCTACGGACAATTTAACCACTCCACTGAGCTCGGCCTGACAGAGATGAGGAGGGGGGGGGGAAGAGAGAGAGAGAGAGAGAGAGAGAGAGAGAGAGAGAGAGAGAGGGAGAGAGAGAGAGAGAGAGCCACGCTGCGAGGTGACTGATGGGAGATTTAATCAATAGAGTAAGCACATTTACTCTCGTGATGCTCACCCAACATCCATATTCATGCTGTTAATTCTCTCGACGCCCACGCTGTTGCACGCCACACAATATCACACAATATCACACAATAACACAACGCATGAAGGGTCGCACGCCTCATCGGCCTCATCAGAGGCCGCCGTCATCGCCGCTAATTACGCGTCGCATCGCGGATAAAAAAACAGGCTCGTGCTGCGTCTGGCCCCGTCGTTTTATTCTAGGTCAAAGCCATAATAATCTCATATTCCTGAAATAACCGTTGTGTTCTGCCACAAACACCTCGACAACTTTGTGTTTCAAAAATTAATTAAACATGAAAAAATATTTTTGTTCCGGGTTCTGGTGATGGCGCCGGAGCGTGGAGATGATTTAAGCCGTTAAACTGGAACCACGTTGTCTCCAGACCTCTTTTCCCTGTTTGAGTTGTCGTAGAAACTCTAAAATTAATTCCAATACTTGTGTTTCTTGTATGTATTTGTTTAGCAAAGTCTTGGGAAAAAAATGTATATCTGCAAAAATAAAAGTTATGTTGAGCCAGATTCCCCAAAAAAGCCTCCTGGAGCGTCAATAAGACACCTTTTTGGAAAGATTAGGACCTAAAGAATCAGAACTTGCAACAACAATCACAATAAAACAAAGTCTTGTCCTGTTAGGAAGGAGCTTCAGTCAAGAAACTGTGTCGTTAGGTTAAAAAAAAAGGTAAAATATGACGTATTTTATGCCAAAAGATTGTCTGAATGGGGCATGCTGGGTATTAAAATGGTCGCGGGAGGATTTTCACACTGTTTCCAAAAGGTAAAACATCCTCACCTTAGCTAACGGTGACAATCAGCTGCAACAGACGCAGCTTTGCTGTAACTAATGACGTTGCTGCGATGCCAAAGCAATGAAAATACTGCTTTGGCTGTGACAAAAGAAATGGATGTCGGTGTTGAAATACAGCCTTAACCAGCAGGATGTAACCTTCCTCTTCCTCCCTTTGGTACCTTGACAGCCCCCCCCCCCCCCCCCCCCCCTCAGCCATTACTTCCACTGTAGCCTTCCTGCTCCATTAAACTCAACAAGCTTAGCTGGACGGCCTTCATTCCTCACAGCAGACGGCTTCAGACCCTGCTGCCGTTTAACGGGAGCAGTTTGCATCGTTGCATTGTGGGCCGGCGTCTCCTTGTTAACTCAGAGTATGTCGCGCGTCGCCCTTGTTAACTTTAAAAGAAAAATCTGCGAAAACAATACTTTACCTCCTCTGCTCGTCCTTGCTGCTGAATATGGAGATATTGCTCACGGGGGCTCGAGGACGAGCAACAACTGCCAGTAAAAAAAAAGTACAAAATAAGAAGAGGAGCCGTTGTGTTCGACCGTCCTCGTCCCGTTTAACCGCCGCGCTTCAATACAGCCGACTCCAGATGCTGAGTCAGCGATTATTGATCACAGCAGGAGGGGAGGCATTTTGGAAAAAAAATAATCTGCTTTATAGCAGTTCCCCTGAGTTAAAAAGCTCAATCCAGACCCAACATTTGACAAACAGGAAGTTTGTCGTCACCTTGAAATCAAGCCCCCGCAGCCCTGAAGACAAAGTGAGATGAGGTGGAAAGAGGCGCCGCGGTGGCGTGCAGGTGTGACAGGAAGTGTTTTCACGGCGCCTCTCCAGCAGCAACGAGCTGAACTTTGAGGCGCGTGAATCTGGGACAGGTAATAAATATTCCATGGCATATTATGAATAGCTTCTTTTGTTTAATTAGACTCTGGAAGTTGTCGCCGTCGGCCGCCGCTGTCACGTTAGCGTGAAAAAAAATTGCGATTCTTTTTTCCACTTTAATTATAAAAGGTCTTCAGGCCAAAACGCCGCGTTATATTTCATCCATCAGCTGCAGAACGTCAGGCTGCAGATGCATTTCCTCTCTTTTCTGTTTGTTTTGGTTAAAAACATAAAGAGACGAGTATTAATCTAATGAAATTGATGCAGAATTTGCACGTCGGAGCTGAAAGGAGGGATTTAAACTTTTTAAAAGTCATCTCAAAGTATCTGAAAGCAACGACATCACGTTCAGACTTCCATGAAAGCAGCATGAGCTCACATGTTCACACTTTGGGGTTCAACGTCGCACAAATATGAGCAACAGTGTTCTGAAAAACAATGTTGGGGCAACATTTACCTCAATTAAACGTAATTTAATGAGTGCATAAATCTTTCCTTCCAAGTAACACAATATGCCTCACACCTGCAACTTTACACAATCCTTTCTTTACATATGTTGATCACATTATTGTTTGGTTTGATCTGAAGCATCAATATTTGTTGCTCTCTCGCTACAGTAGATGTTTAGCAGAAGGTTCACGTTCTTTCTGAGCAATGCAACCTCCCTCACCGGGTTGCATTGCTCTCCCGGAGGCTTCCCGCTCTGCAGAAGCTGCAGACGCGTCGCTCTTCTCTCTCGTGGTCAGCGGTGGAGAGCCGGTGGAGCTGCAGCGTAACACACATTCCTGCTGCTCTTCATCTCTGCAGACCGGGAGCAGCTTCCGGTTTCTAATGGACGCGCTAATTAGCACGAAGACAAACACGCACTTCGCTCAAGATGTGAAGAGACGCACACACACACACTGCACATGAAAAGACACCCTCCACATCTTTTGTGCACCAGTGCATGCTGGTGGAGCACGAGGGGAGGACGCATGGGAAGGTGCGCACGCTTCCTGCAGTTTCAACGTGCACCATTTTCTTTTCTTTGAAGCGGCGGCTAAATGAGTTTTTTAAATCTCCGTAGGTTTTGATACCACAGAGGAATACGACCACAGTTGATAGGCACCACTTACATTCAATTATCTTTGTTCCACACACACACACACACACACACACACACACACACACACACACACACACACACACACACACAGCGTTTCCTGTGCAAAAGGAACATTGTGGCTCTCATTAGCGGTCCATTCTGCAGAGAGGCGGCGCTCCAGCCAGCATTGTGTAGCTCCAGAGCTCTGCTGCACTTCACATACATCAAGTCAAACAGATGCATTGAAACCCCGCGGAGGAGGAGGAGGAAGAGGAGGAACAATGATGGAAATGAAGCGCTTCATTAAGCGGCAGCCATGGCTTCCGTTTTGTCAACAATCTGATGGATGCAGAAGTAACTTCATGCAGAGACGCACTCGCGCTGCCTCCTGTGAGACGCTGCGTCTGGGATTATTTGTGTGTCCATTTTGTTGATTATTGAGCTGCAGAAGATCAGTTTATGAAACTGTGCTCCCCACACAGTTACAGATTAGATTAAAAAGGTAGCTTTGGTATCTAAAACATCTTAAATAAACAGCATCTTGTGTGTATATCATGCTATTACATCACATGCAAATATACATTTTGATCTTGGGCTGCGTAAAACATATTTACATATATTTCATTAAGGCCATGCAAAGCAAACTAAAGTAGAGGAGAATCAAATAGATACATTTTTTTTTTTCATCAGAATTTGCTGCTAGTTCACCAATGAACACAACATTTGTTAAAATAATAACACAGTATGATCACACTAATAACAGTAATAACACGGAAAGGTCATGAAAGGCTAAATCATGCCTCTCTCTCTCGCCCTCCCTCTCTCGCCCTCCCTCTCTCTCGCCCTCCCTCTCTCGCCCTCCCTCTCCCTCGCTGAAGAGTGAGCGAGCCAATCAATAGTTTGCAATTTCAGTTTGTTAGCGACGGCCGTTCACTTGTTCCACGTGTTTGTGACAGCGCTTCACACGGCTGATAAAAATCAAGTTTTCCCAGTTTGTGCCGAGATTACAGACCAGTGTGAGTTCTCCACAGAGGCCATTTTCACTGATTACGCCTCTCTCTCCCTCTCTCTCTCTCTCTCTCTCTCTCTCTCTCTCTCTCTCCATCTCTGGAGGTTTAGGCTACACAAACAAACGACGCGAGAGGAAAATGGAGGCGTGGGAGAGCGAGCGTGACGGACCCACAGCGCAGCGATGGAGAGAGAGAGGACAGTTATTAAAGAGATGAGAGATAAAGTACGAGAGAGGAGGCAGGAAGTGAACGATAGAGTAAGAAAGTGCAGCGTTAGGAGTGATGGATGGAGCTACCTCTCTGTCAGACACTCAGCTGTGTGTGTGTGTGTGTGTGTGTGTGTGTGTGTGTGTGTGTAGAATATATGTGTGTGTGCCGCATGTACCGTGAGTCTGGGGAGCAGTGGGGGGTTGACAGATTATCTGTCGAGAAGCCGGTTGGAGGATCTCTCTCTTCCTTTCTCTCTCCATCTCTTCCTCCCTCCATCTCTCTCTCTCCTCATTTTCCACACTCTCTCTCTCCCCCTCTCTCTCCCTCTCTCTCTCTCCCTCTCTCTCTCTCTCTCTCAAGGTCACTGCATCACTGCGTAAACTTTGTGCGGCTCATTCCACCAGCAGCTAAAGGGTGAGTCAGCACTTTGTGCTCGTCTGCTTCTTCTCTCTCGCCGCCGACGCACAACGGGGCGAGCGAGCGTCCTGAGGCGTTTCCTACCTGTGCGTCACGGCAGGTGGACTCGTGGCTTCTTCAGTTAATCACAAGGGTTTCATACGGTCATGGGAACGCCTGGAAAGGTCCTTGAAAAACATAACATCCCAAAAGTGGTGTAAATGTGTTATATTCATGTGTTCATGTGTTCATTTAGTTATAAATAATGAATCTGCTTTTAAAAGAAAGAGGCTCAAAATATCAGCAGCATACATACAGGCATCTATATAAATGTTTATTCTTTTAATCAAACTATTGTCTCTCATTCATTTGAGTCATTTAAGGTTTACTGTATGCTTTGAATCCTCATTGTTAGTTTAAATACTACATTTTATCACTTTTACTGTTTACACACACATTTCACACAATGTTTGATCATGAACATTTAGTTTAAAGTCATGAACATTTAGTTTAAAGTCATGAACATTTAGTTTAAAGTCATGAACATTTGGTTTAAAGTCATGAACATTTGGTTTAAAGTCATGAACATTTAGTTTAAAGTCATGAACATTTAGTTTAAAGTCATGAACATTTAGTTTAAAGTCATGAACATTTAGTTTAAAGTCATAAACATTTAGTTTAAAGTCATGAACATTTAGTTTAAAGTCATGAACATTTAGTTTAAAGTCATGAACATTTAGTTTAAAGTCATGAACATTTAGTTTAAAGTCATGAACATTTAGTTTAAAGTCATAAACATTTAGTTTAAAGTCATGAACATTTAGTTTAAAGTCATGAACATTTGGTTTAAAGTCTTGAACATTTGGTTTAAAGTCATGAACATTTAGTTTAAAGTCATGAACATTCAGTTTAAAGTCATGAACATTTGGTTAAAAGTCGTGAAAATGTGGTTAAAAGTCATGTAAATCTATTCAGAATGTGTATGAACTTGTATTTCATGACGCCGCCATGCTGTTGATTCACATCTCTTCCTTTGACATAAGTGACTAATTCCAGAAGGATTTCTGCTCTCAGTGACATTAAAACTGTCCGTCATGAACATGAGTGTTTCACTCCTAACGTCCCGTCTCCTCAGCCTGTGAAGTGAGGAAACGAGCCAGTAGGACAACAGATCCTCTGCAGCAGTTTTAACTTCTCAGATGGATAAATGGAGGAATTTCAAAGCTGTTGTCGGGCGAGCAGCCAGCGATGCCATGCATGAGGAATCTCGGCTATACACCCCCCCGATCCTGTTCCTGGACGTCAGCTTGGCGGCACAACACACAAAACACCCGTCAGAGACACAACGCTGGCTATTCCCTCCGTAACATCTCTCTCATGAGAGCATGAGACCGCGGTGGAAAGTAAAAAAGTGACATCCTTCAGCCTTCAGCCGAGGAACTGAAGGCTCAGGTAGAAAATCCACAGCTCGACGCTGAAAGTAGGAACTTTACACACGACTGGAGGAGCTGCACCTTCTTTACATTACGTTTAGCTGAACACACTGACGTGGATATTTCCTGTTTTGTGTCATAAAACACACAATAAGAGGCTCGTAAACACATTACTAGTCATAAAATCAAGATATAACTCATGCAACATACAAATAAATAAATAAAAAGTGCAGGTGCACTGAGAACAAACATCTTCAATCTCAAACTTCAGGGACTCAAACTTGAATTTGTGGAATTTGGCTGGAAACAATCATCAGAGTTAGTTATGACCGGTAATGAAATATTCATTAATGCTAATGTTTCTTTCTTTGGCATTCAGCCTTTACCTCAAATACTGAGAACGGCTTTTCTGTTGCAGCTGCAGTTTCATTTATAAAGATAACACTTAATAAACCACATGCACAGTCCTGCTGAAGATGGATTAATACATGGATTAATACATGGATTAATACATGGATTAATATATGGATTAATAGATTAATACTGACTTAGTCCAGCTGACAGAAGGTCAATTGACAGAGTTATTTATTGGTTGCGCGCTTTAATTTTTTGTTTGTGTTCATTAGTGACTAATTGGATGTTTGTATTAATAGAAATCATAGAAGAAAAATAAATAAGGTCAAGATAATTTATTCCCAGAGACAATAATTATTCCAATGACCCATTCCCATGAATCTCTGCCTCCTTTACTTCTCTTGGGTTTTCATCTCTCTCTCTTCCCAAACAGTGGAACTGGCTTCAGACGAAAGGAGCGAGTGCACATCAAAGTGTGTGAGTCAGAGTGTGTGTGTGTGTGTGTGTGTGTGAGTCAGTGTGTGTGTGTGTGTGTGTGTGTGTGTGTGTGAGAAAGGAGAGACCGCCTCCACCTCCAGACCGAATCCAAGAACAAGCGCCCGACCTGAATGACCCTCTTCTCCTCCCTCCTCTCCTCCCTCGTCTCCTCCCTCGTCTCCTCCCCCCTCCTCTCCTCCCTCCTCCACCCTAGAGAACCTCTTCCCAGCAGGAGAAGCCACCTCTAATCTCACATGTTCCAGCTCGGTCCAGATTATTCTATAATCCAGCGTATCTGAAGCCGGTTCGGCCTCCACGCAGCAGCCATCAGTCCTGGAAAGGAGGAGAAGAAGAAAACAACTCGACTTCCACAAAAACCTGACTTCATAACCTCTGAAGCGTCTCCGGTGTCATCACAGCTTTTATGTTCTTGAGCCATGTTACCCGAGTAAATGCCATAATTTAATAAGTATTGGAGGTCATTTATTGCCTAAGCGATGAAATAAAAGTCCATCCGGTGTTGCCACCTGGGCCAGAAACCTGCACAACCACAAGACTTCACTTCATGAGGAAGCAGAACGAGTCGCTGGAGTTTCCTCTCTCTCTTCCCTCATCCCTCCATCCTCAGACTCGACCCCATGCTTTCAACTGCATTCCTCCAGCGTCCTCATGTTCGCAGCCTCCGCCCCGTCGCCCTCACACCGAGCGGCCAAACTCCTCCGTCACCCCCGGAGCTCACGTCCAGCAGACTTAATTCCAGTCCATCCGTGGTCATTAATTCCCGGCACAAAAGCAACAGATGTTTCATGGAGCCGCACTCGCTCCCTCACTGTCGGAGTTGAGAAGGCCAGGATGTTCACACAGCGGAGTTCCTCTAAAAAGGCGAAACGGAGACTTTCAGGAAGCAAAAACCCAACGAGAGCGTTGCTTTAGAGATGATCTCTGAATAAATAAACACCAGCCTGATGTTAAAGGTGCTGAATGTGAGCGTTGTGTCGTCAGCAGAGCTTCTAAAATGTGTTTTCCTGGAGGACCGAACCACTGTGACCCAGTTCCCAATAGTCCAATCAGACATGTCTGCATAAATTAACCTTTTTGACCATTTCCTGCATCAACGTACGTCATCTTGTGTTCTGCAGATATAAATCTTGGTTAAAGAACTGGAGGAAATTCAGCGAATGTGTTTGGTTGTTCAAATAAAATCTCCTGCGACCAGGATGCAGCCGCACATTCAGGCCCCGTTTACACGAGGGGGAAAGCATATACATTCCTGCAGTTTTGCCTTTCATTTACACGAAAACGGAGATTTTATCACAGAAAACAATCATTTCTAAAAACTCCAACTCCAAAGCGGAGATCTATGAAAACTCTGTTTGCGTGTGCACGAGGTCAAACGGAGTTTCAGGTCCTCAAACGTCAGCGTACGCGACTAGAAATGCATCATGTCATATATGAGCGTCCTCTGTTTGCAGTTCGCTACTGATCACGGCGCTCGGCGGCGTATTCATGCGGCTTCACGTCAACAGAAATATTCGTTTCCGTAAAACCCGGCTACGTGAATGCGGCATCAGCAGAGATCAGCCAAGAAAAGGCCGAGCAGCGAGCGTCAGCCGGTCAGCAAAGACCCCATGAAGCGAGAGCGCCATCGCTGTGCTGTATGGCTGACCCACACACACACACACACACACACACACACACACACACACACACACACACACGCACGCTCCTCCCCCGTGAGGAGGCTCTGGACTCAGAGGTCGCGTCACAGGAAGTTAGTCGCAGCAGCCGGAGGCTTCAGTCTGCACGGCTGCCGGCTCGGACTTCACTCTTCATCCTCCGCAGAAGAGATTCGACCGCAGACGCGTTTGAGCCTCAGACATGTTTATAAAAGGTTACAAATGGTTTCACTTACAGACATTAAATACATCAAATCTCCTCCACACGCGCTGTTTGACTCATTTTAACAAGGAGTAATATACATAACACACTAGTGTATGTGTTACTGGTTTATTGGAAAGAACACAGGAAAGAAAAAAACAAAACTTTCCTCTTTTTAATGAAACTTATTGTTTTATTTTCTACTATAAAATATAAAATCTGTGTTGACAGAATCTCTGCACGGTTTGACTTTGATGAAGTGAAGTGAAATATTTTTAGTAATTCAATTTAGTGCAGATTTCGTGAACCGTAGGTTTAGGTCTGCTGAAAAAATGCCCAAACCTTCTTGGTGGACCTTGAACGCATCTGGTTGCACAGTACAGGAGCTTCTGCTCCAGATGCACCGACGAGCATCAGTTCTTCCAGAAGTCACTTCTTTTTTTAATGCAATGTGGTTTATTTCTTGGTGATTCTGGAGGTCGTAAGGTTTCCAGAAAGGTGCGCTAACCATCTGTAGCATCAAGCTAGGGATGTACAAAAAAGCTCTCTCGAGTCACTTCCGAGTCCTTTCGAGTCATATTTATGGTTTGTGTTAATATTTATGGTTGAATTGTGTTATAAACATGTTAAATTGACTTTTCAATGGACTCAGAAAACAGATGGAACTTAAAGATGACTTAACAACCTGAATGTGGTCTTAAAGTTTAGTTTTCACTTTTCTTTAGTGATCTAGACTCTTATTTAAGTGCCTTATCCCACAAGTACGACAACACAAACTGCTTGAATCCAACTAACTACAAATACTTTAAGCCTGCGTTAGCCAAAGACCTTCTTCAGGTGAATTAGTGAATCTCATAAAGATACTGCACGAAGAACAGAAACAAGTAAACAAAACAATTCTTAATAAAAAAAGTAACATTTTTATTTTTTTGTGCAAATTCCTGTCTCAAGACGCACGCCGGTGGTCGTCTGTCTCGCACAACTTTCTCCTGAGCAGAGAGAGAAAATGGATTCAGTGCATCACTAAATAAACCTGAGAGCTCCGTCTCCAACTGATTGGTGAATAAACAATAGATGTTGTCTGAGTCCACTTATCAGAGGCACTTGATTCAAGACGTCGCTCCAATCAGAACAAAGAGCCTCCGCAGTGAAAAAGAAAGAAGTACCCGAAGCAAAAAGAAACCCATATGTATGAGGTTTGAGATGAAGCTTCAGAGCTCCATAAACAACTTGCTTCTCTTAAATGAGAGCTGACAGCGAAGAGGGAAAGAGTAAGAGGCGCAGAGGAAGACGGAGAAACCCGCTGAGAAGAAAGAGATAGCGAGCGAACGCGAGGAGAAGTGAGGAGAAATGAAATCAATAATGAACGGCTCCATAACAGGAACTTAATCAGAACAGCAGGTCCCTATATTGCTCCTGACTAGCGCACGCATCGCCGCCGTCGATTCAATTTACTCCCCGAACCCAGAAAAAATAAATAAAACATGGAAAATAAATTGAGACGCTCATTCAAATTCATTAGAACTCGTCCCCGTGTGCCCACGGTACATAATACTCCAAGAAGAAGAAGATGTGGAGGGAAAAAATGAAAATATGCCAACAGCTCAGTATTGGTTTCTGGGAGAGGAGGGAGGCGGGGGTAAGAAGTCATCACGCCGCTGTCTGCTCCCTCCATGCGCACAAACATGCATTATTGCATGCGAGTACACAAACTGCAGCCGTGCTCGCTTTAATAAACAAGGACGCGCCCACGCTGGGGTACGCCAGCCGGTGTACAAGTACACGTATTTGCAGACGAATATCTTTACCTTTTTATCCACCTCCATGTGCGAGCTGGGCCTTTTCCTCGGCCTCCATTTCTATGACTAAGCTGTAAAAAAAAAAAAAAATTCATCACACTCATAAGGAACCGCGACAACAATAGAGGAGAAAAAAAATCAAATCACTGAAAGGCAATGATGCGGAAAAGTGCAAGCTGGGCTGGTGATGACGTGGAGAGAGCCGGGCGGCGGGCGGGCGGCCATGACGGCGGTTCTGATGGTTCTGATGGCGGCGGGAACGCGATGATGATTTAATGGTTGGATCTGCTCCCCAACAAATACCTTTATTCCTCTTTCACCTCTTTTCTCACTCCGTCTCTTTCTATCTCACACACACTAATCCCTCAACAACCTTCTTCTTCTTCTTCTTCTTCTTCTTCTTCTTCTTCTTCCCTCCGTCACTCCCTCGGCCTCCCAGACAGCTTCATAATGGCTGGCACCTCCTCAACACTGGCTCTAATTGAAAGATGAACGAGTTTATTTGGGCTTAATCCATCACCCTGTCACCTGAGGAGAGGGAGAGGGAGAGGAACAAGGGAAGAACGATATCAGAGAGAAGCCGAAGGGCAGATCTGAAGGAGGAGAAACAAGAGGGATGGAGGATGGCAAGAGGAGAGGCCTCTCGTGGGGAACCAGGTTGATCGAGACGCCGCGATCAACATGATCAAATTACCTCGTGAACGGGCTCCACTCACCCTGGGAAAGACTCGTGCACGGTAATTATGCAGATTTTAATCCTAACAAAATGTCAAACGGGAAACAAACTGAAATCAGCTCGGACAGAAATCTGCCACGTTAGCGCTGTCGGCTCAGCGTTAGCCCGAACCGTGTTCACGCGTCCTACACGAGTGGCACCGATGGGGATGGATGACGCTGGCGAGGGGGCGTTCCTCTTCTTAAGATGCAGCGAGGTCACAAAGTGCTCCAGAGAACCTGCTGACACTGCATCGCCGCATCGCCGCCGTGAACGCCGGTGCAGGCTTTCTTTTTGAGAAAAGGTTGCCGCAGCGAGCCGGCGTCCCGCGGCGACCGCTGCACAGCCCTCGTCCTTTAAGATTGTTCTTCGAAGAGGAAATCAAATTTAAAATCACTTACCTGATGGAGAAAAGAGCTCGACAAGCGCCAGCTGTCACCGAGGATGAAGATGTCACCGGGCGGGCGGCGCTGGGCCGTATAGAAGCTACGGGAGTGCAGCGGCGTGTTCACAAGTTGTTAAAGCATCGTGGTCAGTGTCTGCACCGTCCCCGAGGGGAGGGGGAGGGGCCTCTTTGGCGGTTTGTTGGTCTCCGGCCTCTTGAGGAACGACCGGCCCAAAGGGCGCAGCAGTCGAGTGATTCTGCAACCGCCGGTCAGACCTGCATCTTTTTTATTCTGCCTCTTTTTGCAGAGAGGCAGTTTAGGTTCAGGGGCTGACTGACAGGGATGTGGTAGCTGTTGTTGTTTTCTTTATCCCGGGGTAACTTGTGCACAACATCCTTCATTTGTCATGTGACCGTAAACGGCCTCTTGAGACCCGGCGATCAATTTGGAGCAGAAGAAGAACAAAAGGGGAATGAGGACGGACGCTGTTGGGTTTTCCTGCGGCAAATTTTCCGGCACTTTTTGGCGGCGTGTACGGAGATCTGCTCACCTGTCCAGGGCTCATTGTTATTGGTGCTTGAACAGGTCCGAGCTGTCTTTGAGTAGATGGAAAACACCCCGAGCTTCATGCTCATACCAGCAGGTCTAAAGGAGGAAATCCTGAGGAGCTCGTGAGAACTTCCTGCACAAGAAATAATAGATGACTCCGTCTTTAACAACAGTACAACATCTAAAAACAACTTACACGCAGACCTTTCCTATGTCCAACGTATAAACCATCACTAGCGATGACACAACACGTTTGGTAAAGCATTTCAACCTCGACTCCCAGGTTTATTTCTTGGATTCTTCATGCAACTACTTCTGTGACTTTCCCTTCGTGCAATGAGTGCAACACCGCGGTTGCCTTCCAGGAAATGTTGCCTCATCTAATCCTAACACACCGTCATCCCCAGACTGGAACAATTATTTATGACGGACAGCTTTTTCACCCTTTATTACTATTATCCCGCCTTCGAATGGCACCATTCTAGAATAACTATGAAATACTTTCATGTGGTGCAAGCTAGTTTCAGACATTATTCAAATCAAAAGTAAGTCCTGTGGTACTTAAACTGCACGGCCAGAGAGAGGAGGGCGAAGGCGCTACAGCAAATAAAGACAGTAAATAATCACACAAACATAGAATGTACTCGCGCACGGCAGACCAAGCAAAACAACACAATATTAAGATGCCGATGTAAAATGGCCGCCGTGTCACTCGGCCCCTGTCAGCCCAACACACAAACCCACGAGCTCAAGTCAAACAGAAAAAGGCCCAATGCTGAATGAATACTTTAAATAAAGGACATGTAAAAATAAAAGACAAAAACAGTGGTATACACATCAAGTAAACATCACAACAACACTAAACTAAACAGTAAAATCATGCTTTTAAAACCTGCATCACAAGAAAAGAGAGCTCACCAAAGTCGTCTCCACGTGGCCTCCGCTGCTCTCAGGTGTGCTCTCTGACAAAAGGTTCAGGTGAGCTTCCCGCCCCTTTTTAAAGACCTCGCCCCCTCCGCCCGGGTCCTAAATGTACGGCTGCCCGTGGCCCGCCTGACCACAGACACACAAGACGGCCAGCAGCGACTCTGCCGGCCGTCCACTGACCTCCAGGAATCCTAAACGACACAACTGAAGCTCAACGGCTTCAACGGCTCGAGGACGCCAGGAGGGGAAGACGAGGATGGAAGTGAAGCATGAGAACGGGATCAGGCTTCCAGTCGGTGTAAAACATGTCCAAGTGTCCTCCTAAAGCTTTACGTGGGTCCACCTGTGAGCTACATGAACATATCGTCACCTTCCTCAAATAATGGCTTTTCAGGTTTTTCAGAAAACTCAAAAAACTTGACCAAAAGTAAGAGACGTTGCACGAGCTGCCTGTAGACACACTGCACACCAGACACGCTGTAATACCAGTTAAACTATATTATGATCACTAATATTATGTTCAAGTGAGTTTTTTATTGACAAAAAGCTCGCAAATATGCTAACTACAATCGCTAGCTTACATGCTAGCTTCAAAATGCCGTCGTTTTTCAGAAAACACAAATAACTTGACCAAATGTAAGAGACGTTGCACGAGCTGCTTGTAGACACACTGCACACCAGACACACTGTAACACAAGTTAAATTATATTATGATCACTAATGTTATGTTCGTACAAACATGCTAACTAAATTGCTAGCTTAAAAGCTCGCTTCAAAATGCCGTCTTGTTTTTTAGAAAACACCAAAAACTTGACCAAATGTAAGAGACGTTGCACGAGCTGCTTGTAGACACACTGCACACCAGACACACTGTAACACAAGTTAAACTATATTATGATCACTAATGTTATGTTCCAGTGAGATTTTCATAGACAAACATGCTAACTACATTGCTAGCTTGAATGCTAGCTTCAAAACACCATTTTAAAAAGCTTGTAATATCACCTAAGTCAGTTCAAAATGTCCTCAGTCACAGTCTTGACACAGTAATAGTTCAGTTTTAAGGAGTAGAATCACATGATGTGTTAAACTGAGGCTGCCAGTGTTGTGATTTAGGAATCTCATTATTTCAGGAAGGTGACGACATGCTTTGTTGTTTCATAACCATTATTATATTTTAAAGAGCACATGCGCCGCCTTCAAGAAGGTCATTTTGTCACGACACTGCGAGTAACCGTGTGAACACTCTTCAGGCTTCGGCCCAGCGTGGATGTTGGCTCACACACTTTGGGTCATGTGTGTTCCCACCTGGTGCCTGAACACTGCCGCCTGTTTGTTTTGGCTGCGAGGTGTTTCTTTATTTATTTTGCGCTGTGTGGAATAATTAATTCATTTTTTTGTGAAGGAAAACAATCAAACAAACTCACACAAATCCATATTCATGTATCGCCGAGCGAGCAGTCAGAAGTGGTTCGCGTGAACTTCGCTGAACTCGCCTCCTGTTGTGTGTTCAGCGGCGCAGCGGAAGAGCATGTTGGACGTCTCCTGTGTCCCCGTTAAACACTTTATCTCATCCCGTGCTTAGCAACCGGTTATAAAAACACACACACCCAAACAGACACACACAAACTGAATCATGCATGCACCTGCAGTCACACACACACACACACACACACATACCATCCATGCACTTATACAAGCACAAATACACTCAGATACCCAGATGTGTAGATGTGAGCATACTAAAACACACACACACACACATACACACACACACACACACACACACACACACACACATGGGCATTTCCCCATCCCCCCTTATATTTAATTAAGCTCCCAGGCTCGGACTTTTATTTGATCAAATGTTGCTTGAGTTAATTGAATTAGCGCAGGCAGTCAGGTGTGGGAGTGACTGCAGCGCTCCACAGAGTGATGAGGATGGATGAACCCTGCTAATGGAGTCTGTGAGGTCACAGCGCTCGCACAACCAATCGCAGCGTGTCCGTGCAGGTGGAACCGTGTTGTTGTTGTTGTCTAAACGCTGTGTTTCACCAGGCGGACCAGCCAGAGCTCCCGAGTGCATGAAGCTGCCGCTGCTCTTCTTCATGCACGATGAAGATCGGCAGATCTCTCGTCCTCTGAGAGCCGACCCGTCCCGTGCAGAGTGACGGAAGAAAGCTGCTAATAAACAACACAGCCAATCAATTAATGACTACAACAATATGCATTTAATCTGCGAAATTTCAGTAATATCTACTCACTCTGCTTGTTGTTGCAGACATGTTCAATTAAAGCTTACGAGGAGCTTTTATGTCGAGGTGACGTTGGACAAAAGCTGTAAAACTATTCATTAAAGGATAGTTTGAAGAAAGAAGTGAAATGCTTGGCTGCTGTAATGCTCACTAACGATGTCCTGCACAGCGGTGTGACATGTCGGTGCACACTGTGAGCATGAATACATAAATAAAGACACACAATCCATCACAACATGTCATGTGTGAGTCAGTCCTGTCTCACAAACTATTGCAAAAACAGATTCTTTCCTCCTGGACGACGAGCAACACCTCTGACTTTCACTTTCCTTATAAGGTGAAGTGAAAATACTAAAACTAATATCTTATATATATATATATATATATATATATATATATATATATATATATATATATATTATTCATCGGTGAGAACACAATTTGTGAAACTACCTCAAAGACGTTTGTCGCCATCTTTATCACCATGTTACACACTGCACCAGCCACCGAGTAGAACATGGCAGTGTGTGTCTGTGTGTGTCTGTGTGCACATGTTGGCGAGGTGCACAGGTGCATGTAAAAAAAAGAGGCTTTTATTTATATGCGCATGCATTTTGTGTGTATATGCTCCAGTATCATTTTGTTAAAATGTGTATTAAATTTCCATTTCTGAAGAAACAACAGTTTTGTTGGCTGTGTGTTTGTCTGGTGTGTGTGTGTGTGTGTGTTTGTCTGGTGTGTGTGTGTGTCTGTCTGTTTCAGCCAAAAAGAGAAATGTGTTCTAACAAACAGGGACACACAACAGCATAACAATCAAACACTGTTTTGTCTCAGCAGCTCATAAGGAAAAAAAACTGTGTTGTTCACACATCATAAACCCGCTGGTGCACACAGTCTGTGGCCATGTGCAAGAGTAACGAGAAGAGACCGTGTGTGTGTGTGTGTGTGTATATGTGTGTGTCTGTGTGTGTGTGTGTGTGTGTGTGTGTGTGTGTGTGTAAAGGGGGATTTTTATGGCGCCCGCGGCAGCCACCGTGACGGAAAGCTCGCCGTTGGCTCGGCCGCCTCGGCCCTAATTCTAGAATAAGTATCGTAAAAAAAAAAAAAAAATGGCGCCGCTAATTTCGTGTTCTGCAACCGTCCGGCGAGCAGCGCCGCGCATGGAACATATGAGCGAGGGCCGTCCGGTGGGGGCGGCGCCGGCGGCCCGGTCGTGGCTCATTTGCACTCGGCCAACTGAGAACATGTAGCTGCCACCAAGAGGAAGCCAACGCCGAGGATGAGGACCAATCAAGGGAGGCGACACGCCTTCTGTCTGTTTCTCTGCAGAAGACAACACACATGCATTTCCTTCCAGTCTGTCTGCACACACAAACCTCCTAAACACACACAGCGACACACACAGGGAAAATATATGGCAAGGAGGCCGATATAGACGGTACAAATGGTGCCAAACAAAAACACCCACAAAACACACACTTCTACTGTCCAAACTATCAACACCACAGCTGCACACCGCGAGCGCGACAAACGTCACATTTCAGAAGAATAAAACAAAACAGTGCGACGTGTTCTCCCCACGTCTTAGCTTCAACGCTAACTCACTTTTGTGAAAGTAAGGCGGAACTACGGAAGCCTAGGAGGTGCAGAAAAGGCAAAAGGCAACCTGCGCGGGAAACAGACTCAACTTTTCAAAATAAAATTCATACACACTCAACAAGATTGTTGAATAACAAACACAAATAAAACACAACACATTGAATATAGGAAATGACAGTGTGTTTAACTCCGTTACAGTCGCTCACTTCGGCGTCTTTATGCTAATGAATCCGAGCGCTGCATCGTCTGAACGCTGCGTCTCGGTTGCAGCTTCCCTGTGTCGTGAATCCTCTGTGCTGAAGTGACTCTGAGACAGTTGGTGTACTGCGTGGCCTTTTGTGTAGTCTGTGTATGTGTTGTGTTCAGAGCCCACACATGGCTTGGTGTTCCTTGCAGGAAGGTAAATATGTTTATTTGCTGCAGAACTCGGTTCTCTCTGCTGCAACACCACACAGCTCTGGAGGTGTATGACACATCACAGCAAGCTTTAAAAGAAGAAAAAACTGCACATTTTAAAGTTTTTAATACCCTGATAAATCTCTCTGACAAGCTTTAAATGGAGTTTCGCCCACATGTCAGCTGACATTTACACAGCTATGTAACTGCAGCACAGTCCTTTAATAAGTGGAGGAGGGGCCTCCTCTGGCTTCTAGAGCGTCAGGACGAGCTCAGTCTGCAGTTCATGGGGTCGGGATTCAAACCAACACGCCGCCTCCCGCCGAGGAGTCCTGTCGTCTCTTTGCTGTTCCTGCAGCGCAGTTTGTTGATCTGAAGGCATTTTGGTGCAGTTTGTAAACGCAGGAGGTCTGATGGTGGACGTCTCTGCAACGTACACACTCATACATGCAGCCTGCCGCCATTCAGCCCAGAACACCCACTGTTGTGGTTACGTCACTTTCTTTGTGTTGATTTTGTCTGAGTGGGTCTTTGTGTAGTTTAATGCTTTTAATGCTGCTTATAGACATGAAGGTGGGCGTGTCTTATGGAGGTGGGCGTGTCTTATTTAAGGTAGGCGTGTCTTATTGGAAGTAGGCGTGTCTTATTTAAGGTAGGCGTGTCTTATTGGAGGTGGGTGTGTCCTATTGGAGGTGGGTGTGTCTTATTGGAGGTGGGTGTGTCCTATTGGAGGTGGGTGTGTCTTATTGGAGGTAGGTGTGTCTTACTGGAGGTGGGCGTGTCTTATTGAAGGTAGGTGTGTCTTATTGGAGGTGGGTGTGTCCTATTGGAGGTGGGTGTGTTTTATTGGAGGTGGGTGTGTCCTATTGGAGGTGGGCGTGTCCTATGGAGGTGTGTGTGTCCTATGGAGGTGGGCGTGTCACCCGCATCGTCTCAATCATCAAAGTAAAAAAAAAGAAGAAATGACACGAGGTTTGAAGCGCTGCTTAAAGTTCCAGGGAAATGAAAGTTATCATCAGTTCCAACCAAAAGTGTCATCGTGACAGTTTCCTGGTGTTCTTCTTTGTAATTAGGCTCGTCTCCATCTGAAATGGTCTCCGGTGGATGTTGATGAAATGAAGGGAAGTCTGTAATTTCACTTAATTAAAGACACAGCGTGCATTAAGAGAATCATTTATCTCTCATTGTCTCATGTCAACAACCAAGATGAAGCACTATTGTTTCCCTTTAACTTCTAATCACGTCCGCCGGCTTCGTTGAGCCCAGAAGCCTCGTCGGTGTTCATTAAAACTGGACCTTCTCCTCTCTGGACGTGCTGTTGTCTCCTCCTCAGTTGTTGTTTTTTTTATTTTTCAGGCACGGGTCCCGATCACGACTCTCCGCTCCGGCGTCTGTGTTTTCATCAGCGGGGCCGGCGCTCACAGAACGTAATGACGGCCAAAGCAAACGAGGCCGAATTATCGCCGTAATTAACTTCTCGAGCAGCGACGGGGAGGAAGAGGAGGTTGGTTTGGCCTCAAGTCTTGTCTGCTCGGCTGGAGGTGAGCCGGTGTGTGAGTGCGATTATGGATCGTAAGCAAGAATGAACTGTCTTCTTCTGGCTCCTTTTCGGTTGATGCAGTTCCACCCCGTTGTCTCTCCTCTCTCTTTTCTTTAATACTTTCTATTATTTGGCTGCTCTCTTATCCGCTGCCCTCCCCCTCTCCTCTGTGCTCTCGCTCCCATTTTTTCTCTCCAACCTGCTCGCATGATCGTTGCCCCCGTGCACTAGTTCACCTCCCTCCCATGTGTGTCCGTCCCTCTCCTCAGTCGCCGTCCAACAACTCCGTCCAGATTTCGAGCGAGGCGCTGGGTTCCAAAATACAGTATTTACAAGGACAAACACAAAATCAATACCCGCACAGCACACAAGCACAGTTTTTCGGGCAGATCTGCCAATGGCGCTGGCTCGCGGCCCCGCAAACTGAGTTCAGTGCTCACAGGAGCTGAAACGACAAAAAGAATGGCATCTTTCATCGTTTTGGCGTCTGCAGAGACCAAAGAAGTTTGCAGTGAAAGTGTGTAAAACAGATTTGAAAGGGGATAGTTTTATGGTGGAACTTGCTGGTTGTTACCCAGAGAGGGATTAGAACACATCGCTTCACACGCCCAATTCACCACAGGGCCTCCAATGGATGTTCATCACAGTCTCTACTGCCGTTCCCAGATCCCTTTGTATTGCACCTTGGGAAGGTGAACCAGATGTTTTTGGAGACTTCATTCTATGCACGCGATATTGAAAACATAGACACAGTTTACATACTTTATGAGATGCATGAATTCAGATTAAAAGGTATAAGTAGGAGACACTTATCAATATGAACATTATGAACATTCAGGCTCACCCCATGTGGTTGAAATGTGTACTGCAGCCGTAAAAGACAATGGAACATTATTTGTTGACCCCCTTTAAATCTCCACCTGAAGGGCAAAGTCTTTGGGATTGAAGAATTAACAGATCGCTTATATTTGCATATATCTATGTACGCTAAATACGCTCCATTGGTACGATATAACGATCCCAGACCCAGAAAATACCCCAAAAAACAAACATAATCTACATTTAAGGGTTTGTACTGATTAGAAACGTAACATTTTAATGAGTGAGCGTGAGAAGAGCTGTTTGCTTTGAACAGATCAGATGCTAGCTGCTTCCCCGTTTCCGTTATGTACGCTACGCTAAGCTAAGCTAGCCGCGGCTCGATCGACCGTACAGACACGAGGGCGGTATTGATCTTCTCATATGACTCTCTGCAAGAAATTGAATTAATGTTATTTACACTAGAAGCTTGCCTGGAAGTCTCTTCTAAGCGTAGCACATTAATGGCTTTTCTGTTTTTTTTCCCACTTGAACCCACAGGGTATTGAATCCACAAACTTGGACAAAAGCATACTTAGATAATCCAAACCAACAGCCTGTTTGCTCTCTTCACACAGCGCACTCTTTTCCTCTCCCTGCTAAATTGAATTCAAGCCCCCTCGGTACCGTCTCTGCTCCTCTGAATGCAACAGTCAATACTCGGCTGATACCGCGGCTCCAGCTTTGTGTAGCCAGAACATCCACGGGGGCCCGCAGCGAATGAAATGTGCCTGTTTAGTGTTCCTCCAGCTGGGCTGATCTGAAGCGACAGAAATTCAAACCAACAGAAAGTCTCTCAGGAGACAAGAGGCTTCAGATGTCGGGCAGGCGGCGCCGCCGCTGCAGCTGTTGAAATTATCGGGACGAGAATGGCGCTAATCTGCTCCCCTTCATCGGGGACTTTGCGCAGCATCGCCGGGAACCACAAAAGGGAAGAAACATGGCCGCCGCTTGGAACAGAGGGAGGCGCGATGGAGGAGGGCGACGCTGAGCGGGAGGTGAAGAGGGGAAAGACGCGGGGAGGCCGACGAGGAGGGAGGACCAGCACGACGGCGAGATCTCCGCCGTGCCGTTCCCGAAACAGACGATCTGATTTCCCCAATCAGCGTCATTGTTAGCGCTAACACCTGCACGGCGACACCGAGCTGCCTGCAGAGAGAACACCTGACGAGAAGTTTCCCAACAGTCTCCTGGGAATATGTTTTATATTTCATCTTCACCTGAAATTAAACCTTCCCCTTGTGTTCGGGTCCGATTATTAGTACAGAACCACAGAGAATCTGTTTATTGCATCAAGGCTTCTGGACTCTAGTTCAACTAAATAAAAACATTTTTTTTCACTAAATTATAAATCGCTCTGGTTGAAGTGATGACCTTCGTGTTGTTAGTTATAAACATCAGATTTGCTTAATTGGTTGTTGTTTTTTTGACCTTTCACATCTCTATTTAGTGTTATGACTTGTTCTGCTTTTCATTTTGAGTTTGCATTAAAGTTATATTGCTGGAAAAAATACTTTTTAGCCTTTTCATTGAAGTAAATATACATGGATCAAAATTGACAGATGTTACTATAGTTAATAATATTTAAATGAAAAAATAAATCAAACAAATGTTATGTATAACATAACAATATTCTATTTATTTATAGGATTCCCTTGAGGGTCATTTTACCATTTTTTTAAAATTTAAATCAAGGGGTTTCCTGACAAAGAAAACATATTATAACACAACAATATGGATAAGGAAGCTTAACAAGGTGAGAAACTACGTGATGATGGATCATTGTTTTAGTGTATTTAGCAGCTGATTTAAGACACGCGTCAAAACCAACTCGTTAACACAAGAGATGCTAACAAAAAGCTAACACCAGAGATGCTAACAAAAAGCTAACACCAGAGATGCTAAAAAAAAGCTAACACCAGAGCTGCTAACATAAAGCTAACACAAGAGATGCTAACATAAAGCTAACACAGGAGGAAGGCTAGCAGTCTCGCGGGCTATAATGTGATGTAGCAGAATCACCGCTGTAACTAAGACACAAGATCTGCTCCTTAACCTCACACACACACACGCGCACACACACACACACACACACACACACACACACACATCACTCAGAGTAAAATCATTTTTCATAATTATGCAGGAGACGCCTCGTAAATCCGCTCATATTATCGCCGCGGCGCTTCACGCGTTCCTGGAGCTAAACCGCGCGGCCGTTCATCTGAACGCTACGGCTCGTCGCCTCGTCAAAGTGAAGCGTTTATATTCCTCGCCGACGAAAAACTCCAAACTGAAACGACCGGAGAGCGTTCATATCCAGCCGCAAACGTCAATAAATGTCAGGCATCACATATTTATGAATATTGTTTCATATCTCACTAAACTCTGGAGCTATATGGTGTATTATTGCAAAATGTCATCTTTCTTTTCAGCAGCTCATCAGACTGAATGGAGGGGGGGGGGGCAGAGGGGGGGGGGTGTCATCATGTATTATTTCAATGGCGTTCTCCCAGCAGAGATCCCCACGCTCCCTTCCTCCGTCTCTTTCAGGCGGGCTGACATTTAGACGGAGTGAAGGCCGAGCGAAGAGGGGAAGTCAGAGAAAGGGAGGCGGAGCGACAGGACGAGGCGAGACCCGCTGAACCTCGTCTCAAACCTAACCGGTGAAGCCGCTCGGTCAGCCGCCCGCTGGAGGCCCGCTGGAGGCCTCAGGGGGGAAGCAAGACATTCATGTTGGAAAATGGCCGCCGTGGACTCAATTCCTTGTGAGTTTGTCTGTGATTTATGCAAATGCGTAAAAAGCAACGTCGCCATCGTGATTATTAAAAGATGGTGAAGGAGAAAGAAGTCCTTTTTCCCCCAATAAACTCTGGAAGAGGCAGGAAGCTTTTCAAGGCTACTTTCAATTTAAAACAATTCTCTTTCCTGTGTTTTATGTAAAAATCATTATTCGCAGTAAGACGCGCCGATATTTTTTGTGACAACTAACATGTTAAATCACGCTCATGAATCAGGGATCATTTTTGAAAATGCACTTTCCACATTCCATGAATGCATTTTGCACAAAAATAAATATGTTATGAAAAAACAAAACATGGTATGAAAAAAAGCATGTCATGAAAAAAAATTCCATAACATTTTTTTTCATAAAAAAAAAAAAAATTCAAGTTTTTTTTCATGACATGTTTTGTTTCATGAAAAAAAACATGTCATGAAAAAAAATTGTTATGGAAAAAAAAAAATTTCATAACATGTTTTTTTGAGAGAAAAAAACATGTTATGAAAAAAAAATCCTAACATATTTTTTTCATAACATGTTTTTTCACAACATTTTTTTCACAACATGTTTCGGGAAACAACACATGGTATGAAAAAAAATGTTATGAAATTTATTTTTTTTCATACCATGCTTTTTTTCATGCAATGTTAAACATGTTATAGATGTTATGCAAAAAACATCTTATGAAAAACATGACGTTTTTCATAACATGACATGTTTTTCATAACATGTTATTTTCGAGAAAAAAAACATGGTATGAAAAAAAAATTTCATAACATTTTTTTTCATACCATGTTTTGTTTCATGAAAAAAACGTGTTATGAAAAAAATTGTTATGAATTTTTTTTTCATAACATGTTTTTTTTTAGAAAAAAAACATGGTATGAAAAAAAATTATAACATTTTTTTTTCATACCATGTTTTTTTTCATAACATTTTTTTTCATAACTTTTGTTTTAATACCATGTTTTTTTCATAACATGTTTTTTTGAAAACAAATGAATGAAAACAAAACATGGTATGAAAAAAATGCTTGAAAAAAGTTTTTCATACCATGTTTAAAAAAAACAAAAACATGGTATTTTTTTTATACCATGTGTTTTTTTTTTAAAAACATGGCACACTAAATAAAAACATAACCTGGAGATGTTATGTTGATGAACACACCTGCAATATGCAGCAGGGCATGTGGTGCATTAAATGGTTTGACAGGGATTTTAAATCTTGCAGATGTTTTTCAGAAAAGCCACAGTGGGTCAGAGAGGGAACGAGACACTTTTCCTCCCACGGACGCCAGCAGAGAAAGAAGGAAGCAAGAAAAAGGACGAACGAGGAGAAAGCTGGAAGGCCTGAACATCCACAAATGTAATCGCCTCTACGAGCGGATATTTACCACACAGAGTGAGGAAGAGAGGGGCCCAATGCATTTAAAATAAATAAATAAAGAGCTGGTAGTTGCAGGCGGGCCATGAGGGAGGAACCCCATAAACACCCGACTTGTGCGATCAGAGGATAATTTATGTCAGCGCTCCCGAGGACGACCATAAAACTGTATCGCCGGCCGGCGGGTTTAAGCCCCAAATGTTACATAAAGAGGGAAACGCTGCCGTTATGTTCTGCCTCCAGAACACCAGCCATCTCCTTTCAAGACCACGGAAAGGTTTCGGCTCGTAATATCTTCATTTTCACCACAATCCGCTATAATGTCTCCCCCTACTGGCAGGGCGCGTTGCACTGCATGCAGTGCACCGCTTGGCCTGCGGGGGCTTCCCAGGGTGTCGGGTCTCGCTTCCCAAAGCCTCTCGTGCTTCCTTTCCTTCCCTTCCATGCATCCTTCTGCCTCCCTGTATGCCGTCTCCCTTCTTCCCTCTCTCCATCCCCCCATCTTGCTCTTCTCTCTCCACCTCCTCTGCTTCTCTATCTCTCCCTCCATCCCCTCCACCTCGAGCCAAGAGGCATCCAGCTTCTCATAACTCTTCATTAGAGGCTTTCCCGAGGCTGCGTCGAGCAACCACGCCAGGTCCGACTGCAACCAGAGAGAGAGAGAGAGAGAGAGAGAGAGAGAGAGAGAGAGAGAGAGAGAGAGAGAGAGAGAGAGAGAGAGAGAGAGAGAAAGAGAGAGAGAGAGAAAGAGAGAGAGAGAGAGAGAGAGAGAGAGAGAGAGAGAGAGAGAGAGAGAGAAGAGAGAGAGAGAGAAAGAGAGAGAGAGAGAGAGAGAGAGAGAGAGAGAGAGAGAGAACTGAGCCTCAGAGACAATTAGCTCAGCGTGGAAAACAACATCATCCTCCAGTCCACAGTCTCTTTGTGTGTGTGTGTGTGTGTGTGTGTGTGTGTGTGTGTGTGTGTGTGACGGCTGAAGCTGGCTTTGATTAAGGGGCCCGTATAGAACGCGCCCGAGGCATTAAATGGCAAAGAATCAGCATCACAATGACGCCTTCATGTAGTTGTGTGTGTGTGTGTGTGTGTGTGTGTGTGTGTGTTCACAGCGGGAATTTATGAACACAACCGCTCTACACATGTTCACTAATCCACACAAAGCCGATGCGACGGCTCAAAGGTAACAGCGACGCAGTGAGTGTGTCTGTATCCGGTGGTCCTGTTAGCGTTGACGTGTTCATGCCAATCACATCCTCTTTACTGCAGCAAATGAATATAAAGTAAATGTGGCGTTTATTTACAGTGCGAGACGTCAATTCAGGTGTAAAACTGCATGTTTTGTTCTGATCCCGTACGACCTGAAACACAGAGACAGAACAACCGCTAACAAGACGCGTCTGAAGCATCGAGACTGCTCTGCAGGTTTGTTTGTTTTTATATATATATATATATATATATATATATATATATATATATATATATATATATATATATATATATATTGCTCCATATTAGTGTGATATGTCTTCTGATGTGTCATATTGGTCTGACACACGAGGGCATGTCTGTGAACCCGACACCGAAGGCTCTGACCGAAGAGGCGTGAGCAGACAAATCATTCTCTGTCACTTTGACGAGGCTGTGTGTGTGTGTGTGTGTGTGTGTGTGTGTGTGTGTGTGTGTGTGTGTGTGTGTGTGTGTGTTCCGCGTGTTTGTGAAGCATCAGGTGTCCTGAAGGGTAATTCCACTGATAGGAACACGAGGATCGGGGGGATTCCACAGCGCTTGAAAGCTCCTTCACACATAAAATATGATTAGTTGATCATTTCCAGAATGCAGATCCGCCCTCGCAGGGTTTCCCCTCCCCGCGGCTATGAGGGCCTCTTTGTCGTCAAACAGGTTGCACGTGATCGTGTCTGTCATTAATACCATACCAAGGTCATGGTTTCCCCTCTCATCCTTATCTGCGTCCGCACATCCTCTCATTACGCTGGTTTCATGTGCCCCGGCACGTCTCTCTCTTCATTGTATAGGCGGCGCCGCGTGAGCTCTACCGACGCCGGCCAGGTGACTTCTGAATGAGGAGGGCTATTATGCTGCGGCAGGAAGTACGGCTACGCAGCGGGGGGGTTGCACTGAAAATCTGCAAAACATCTCCAGTAAAAGTCGGGTTATAAGCCGCTACTATCTTCGGTGGTTGTCGCCAGCTAGCTCCCCGCTGTAGTCAGCTAGCACTGCTGCTAGCTACCCAACAACCACCGGAGGTAGCGGGACCAGCCCCGGCTCGACGCTAGAGTCGAGCAGCGGGGAGGCGGGCAGTTGCAGCAGCGGCGGGAAGCTAGCAGCAGCTGGGACCTAGCAGCAGTGCTAGCTTGCTACAGTGGGGACGCAGACAGCAGCAATGGGAAGCTAGCAGCAGCAGCGGGAAGCTAGCAGCAGCAGAAAGCCAGCAGCAGCGCTAGCTTGCTACAGTGGGGGCGCAGGCAGCAGTAGCAGGAAGCTAGCAGCAGCGCTAGCTTGCTACAGTGGGGACGCAGGCAGTAGCAGCAGCAGCAATGGGAAGCTAGCAGCAGCGCTAGCTGGCCGCAGTGGGGATGCAGGCAGTAGCAACAGCAGCAGGAAACCAGCAGCAGCGAGAGCTAGCAGCAGCAAGAGCTAGCAGCAGCGCTAGCTGGCTACAGCGGGACAACCACCGAAGGCATTAGCGGCTTATAACCCGTAATTATAAGCGTAACTTTTACGGTAACAGCGTTTCAGTGACTCTGGCGCACGCTGCACGACGGTGAGCTTAAATGTTCGTCTTCTTTAACGATGTTAATACGTTTTATGAGTCTGATCCGAAGCGTGGAAGCCAGTGCACAAATTAAATTAAATGAAAGTTATTTTTTAAATCCATCTCCTGTGAAGCCAGCGGTGGAACAGCAGAGCGTGAACATTGCACTGTGCAGTAAAATTAATGGTCGTAATAAAAAAAAATTAGAGAAAAGAATGAGTCCGAGCAAAAGGAGAAGGGATTGAACGCCGCTATTAGAGTTACAACAATGGAGCTCCTCGGCTGCTCGTTTGTGGTTACAGCTGAAGCTAACTGCATCGAGAGGACATTAGCGTTTGCGGAGAGGTTGATACCTCTTTAGTCTTATTCAAAAGGTTTACTCGCCACTGAGTACAAATACACAGAAAAGGCGCCACAAACTTGTGTCTTTCTGATAATTTCTATCTGTTCACGCTGCCTGTGTGACGGCTGAATAGCTCGTGCGAGCAGGAGGAAGTGAGACTTTTTTACATCCGCAAACTCGAGTCGAGCAGAATTGATTTAGTCTATTTACTGAAGGCTCTCGCCTCAGATATCTAGGGTACGATCCACAGCAGTGTGCTTTTACCAACTGTCAAACCTCTTCTTCACTAATTGATATTGGCGAAGGCAAAATGAAGGGGTAAAGTAACTGCACCGCGAGCAGCTAGCATCATATAGCATGTGGGAATGACACGCTGCGTTGAAATGCTCTGCAGCTTTTAGCTCGCTAAATGAAACCGAGAACAACGAGGTGTGACTTGCAGTCGGGGGAAGTCTCTTCAGAGGGATTTGGCCTTGTGAGCAACCTGAAATGTTGCGGGGACGTTGCTCATGAAGGTGCTCCACTCAGAACAAACATCTGCTTTCCAAATAGTTTCCTGTTAATCTGAAAAGTACGTCGAGCCTCGATGCTACGACGCTTTTAATACTGTACAGTGGAATCAAACAAATCAAACAGTGGCAATGCAAAGATGCACAACAGTATCCACCGAAACACATTCAGTATTCAGCACACCTAAAGCATCCACACACACACACACACACACACACACAGAGCAATCAGTGGTGCCAAGACAGACATCTCACTCCTGCTGACACCCCCCCCCCCCCCCCCCCCCACACACACACACACACACACACACACACACACACACACATGACGGAAGACATCTCTTCCTCGCTGTCACGCTGTCAAGCCGTCAAGAAGAGACAGAGGAAGACGGACAGGCAGGATGAGAGAAAAGCAAAGTGTGCCACACGGAGTGGGAGAAGAGAGGAAGGAAAAGACTTCTCCCTGAGATAACAATGACAGGCCCGACAACAGGCTGTGATTTTCTCTGGGCAGTTGAGTCACGCTCGCTCGCTCAACGTTGTGATGCTGAACAACAGCTGGTTTCACAGTTTACAGCTCAGGATGCAGGAAGCAGGATGCAGGAAGCAGGATGCACGATGAGCACAGCGAGCATACAGGTAGGGAGGGAGGGAGGGAAGGAGGTAGTAGGTAGGTAGGTAGGTAGGAAGGAACTTAGGTAGGTAGGTAGGTAGTAGGCATGGAGGTAGTAGGTATTGAGGGAGGAAGGGAGGTAGGTAGCTATGGAGGGAGGGAAGGAGGGAGGAAGGTAGGTAGGAAGGAACTTAGGTAGGTAGGTAGGTAGTAGGCATGGAGGTAGTAGGTATTGAGGGAGGAAGGGAGGTAGGTAGCTATGGAGGGAGGGAAGGAGGGAGGAAGGTAGGTAGAGTATATTGATTTAGAAGTTCAATAATAAAAAAAAGTGCAAAAATGCAAAGTCTGTGCAGTGTCTGTAAGTATATGAAGTGTATATAAGTATATGAAGTGTATATAAGTATATGCAGTGTATATAAAGTGTATATACGTATATGAAGTGTATATAAGTATATGCAGTGTATATAAGTATATGCAGTGTATATGAAGTGTATATAAGTATATGAAGTGTATATAAGTATACGCAGTGGCTAACTAAACAACAAAAGTGATGTGAGGGCTGTTAATGTTCAAACTTATTATGAATGTTCAAATCTGAGTGTCAATAATTGTAAATCTCTCATCTGGTGAGATGAGCTTGAAACTAATTGTGGCAACCAGCAATTAGACGACTTCCTTTTGTTCCATTGTGGAAATGAAGGGAATCAGACTGTTGCATAAACCTGCAGAGGGTGAGTCTGGTGAGTCTGGTGAGTCTGGTGAGTCTGGTGAGTCCGGTGAGTCCGGTGAGTCTGGTGAGTCTGGTGAGTCCGGTGAGTCTGGTGAGTCCGGTGATTCCGGTGAGTCTGGTAAGTCCGGTGAGTCTGGTTAGTCCGGTGAGTACAGGTCGGTACAGGTCGGTACGTATAGTTTCCTCTCGCTTCATCTGCCGATTCACTTCAAAGCAATCAGACTTCGCAACGACCTCATCAGCCAATCATCTCGTTGCGGTTAAAATCTCTATCATATGCTGCGTTCAGCTGTCACTGATACCGCCCAGCTCCTCCTCCTCCTCCTCCTCCTCCTCCTCCTCCTCTTCCTCCTCCTGTGTTCAGCAGACCCAGCTGTCCAATGAGCTCACCACCGATCACATCCATCAGCCGAACGCTTTTCTACTCGCCGCCGCCGCCGCCTGGACTTCAGTGCTGCAGATATTTCAGCTCAGCTCATGGTACGAATATCCAGAAGAAAGGTGATGATGTCACAGACTTCTCACTCGTCTCTTCAACGATTACAATCGAGCAAAGTTGGAAATACTTTAACACAAAATGCTAGAATTGTTGCCGGATGTCAGCAGATAGATGCCAAAAAATACATAAAACACATCAGTGACGTAGCTTTAAGCTCCCCACCTGTTTTTATTATTAGATATGTATTCACAAAGAGACACAAACATCTAAGCAGCTGCCTTTTAAAAAGCCCTTGACTATGTAGAAAAAGAAAAAGATTGAGATGATGTTGACGAGAGATGTTGCTCTGGCTTTTGACGCGTTGCTCACTGAGGCAACTTGCAAACCGAACGAGCTCCATCGTCATTGCAGACCAACACTACACGCCTGTCACGCCATCATCCTCCATCTTTCATTGCCGTGTACATTAAGATTCATGACTCATGTTGATCCCAAAGTCTGAAGCGTTCAACAATCATGAGACGAGAAGACGTGCTGACGAGAAGGTGAAAAGACAGAAGAGTGCTTTCTCCAAACAACCGGACACCAACAGCTTCTCAAAGGTACTGAAGCAACAGCGTCTCTTATTCTCCCTGACACACTGCCTTCAGCGAGGGCGGCGGAGCGATGAGGGCCGATGACAGCGATGAGCCGGCATTGTGTTTGCTTAGTCACAAAAATATGTTGTGTAGACTCTCTGCAGACAGTCTGTGCATCCGCGATAAACACTCCTCCTATCATGATTATTATTATGCATAGTTAAATTCAAACTACATTTCAATCGCTGCTTTTAATCTCATGCAAAATGGAGGCCTCCTTTGGAGCATCAACGACCTCTGGGGGTCGTGGCGTTCGTCGGTCGCGTCTCGTTCTTCGGATGCATTTCACTCCCCAAAATTCCAGCGGACTTGCAGTCGTCCGCGGCGGCGGCGTTCTTCTGGAGGTGAGGACCCCCGGCCGTGCTGTCTGCAGCCAGCAAGGGCAGTCTTAATGAATAGTGAGATACATGATAAATGAGGCCATATGGTGCAGCCGGCTGGCCGAGCCAGGGGTGCTAGCTAGCGCCGCTAAACACACACACACACACACACACGCCTCGCTCTTCTCACTCCTTAGCAGGAAAAGAGGAGTCATCAAACTCTTGCACGGCTGCAGGCAGCAGCAGGTAGGGGTTGATGACCTTCAGGTGCTTTGGCGATGATGAGATGGAGCGTTATGGCCGACTGTGAGAGCACCGGCCTGCACTTCCTGTCAGAAAGTTTCACAGGAGTTGGAGCGCGGCGAGCGAGCGAGCTGTCACTCAGCGGCGGTGACTTTTTAATTACTAGCATTGTATGTGTCTCGGCGCATAAATGCAAGGAAGTCCTAATTTGTATTTGCCTCTCTGGTGATTTGCTGTGTGTGTGACTGTGTGTGTGTGTGTGTGTGTGTGTGTGCAGGGCTTAACTGAATCACAGCAGATGAAGCCATATGCTGTCTGTCATACTTTGAAGGCAGTCGTTTCCTCGTGTCCTCTCCTCTGCTGTGTTCAATACTCTGTCTCTCTCTCTCATTACTATTCAACACACATACTCCACATATACTGTAGCTACAGTAACACACACACACATACGCATAATTACTAACGAGCCTACGGACACACACATACACGTCATGTGTATTCACACACATATACTCCTGGACTCCAGCACGCAGCGAACAAGCTATTGTTCTCCTTCCATAGCAGATGCTATCTCGCTCTAATTGGCTCAGCAGAAAACAAAGGAAGGGCCTTGGATGCTCCGCTGCAGCGATGCGGGCTCGGGCCCCCGGGACGCCGCCGCTGCACCACCACGCGCACACGAGGGCCTCGGATGCGGCTGACCTCTGCGCCGTCTGGAGAAGGCCGTGTTCCTGATTACGTGGCGCAGTTTCAGGGTCTGCCATGAATCAGTAAGCATGCGAGGGCACTTTTTTTTCTTCATTTTGAAGCGCGGTGTGAAAAACACCCGGTGGGTTTGCCAAGAAGAACACGCTGACCGACGGAGGTCGCGTGAACTCCACATGCTAATAGCGCCGCGAGGCTAAGCATCGCGCACGGAGCGGACAGCGTGGGATTCCATGTTGTGCTGCGTGCATTTTCACATCCAATGTTTGTAGAGAATTTAAATTAAAGCGGCGAGCACAGCCTTGAACGGGTCTTTGCTCCTTTGCGCCACGGCCGAGAGTGTTCGCCCGCCAGTCGGACGTTCTTTTACCTTTCGTGTGGACATTTGGGCTTTTGCAAATACTTCACCTGGTTCCTGTGTATGACGACACACTAGACGACACACTAGACAACACACTAGACAACACACTAGACGACACACTAGACAACACACTAGACAACACGCATCACATCTCTCCTACGTGAAGATTAAACGTAAACACGTGTAGTTACTGTAATAACATTACGGCCACGTCCCATTTAACTGGGTCCCTCTGTTGTGTTACAGGTGAGCTAAGGTACACAAACGCCTTAAATGTGTGTGTGTGTGTGTGTGTGTGTGTGTGTTGAGTTAGGTCACTTTTGCAGTGCCACATTCTGATTGTTTAGTAAGAGTTTTAGTGCTTTGGTTGGTGTTTTAGTCCTGAAACGGGAGACAGCTAACTGAGGCTAGCATAGTTAGCTATTTGCGCGCTAGCGGTTTCGCGCCAGTGTAGTCGCTCTCATGGCAGCTATGAACAGTACTGTGTAGCTTGTATGTTACCAGGTTGTGTGTTCACAGCTAATGTTCATATTTGTGTGTAAAAAGCAACAAGTTAGACAACTAACTTACTTTGTTGTCAGTTACTTACACGTCTGACATGTTGTGTAAATGTCACGTGAATCCGATGTAACGCTGATTTCCTTCTGCCAGGAGGCCGGCGCTTCGACAGCGAGTGAAAATAGGCTTGTCGATCTCCTCGGCCGTGACTTTTTAGCAAGCACGACAAAATTTCGGGCAGATTGGAGGAAGTCCAGTGGAGTTACAAGAGCTCGTTTAGTGAGGAAAACATGGAGCACGTCGAGGGAGTTGTGTGAGTTTTCACATCTCATGCAGAGCACAAATCGTACAGCGTGTGACTCCACGTTTTGCTCGATGCATTTTCTCATCAAATGTTTGTATGTGTACAAGAAAAAAGCGAAACTTCATGACACCGCACCTCCCCGTGCAGCTCCACGCACAAATGAAGAGGCGATAAGACTTCCACGCGCCGCCGCCGCCGCTGTCGACACGTCCCCGAGTGTCTTTTGAACCGCCGGGAAAGAAAGACTGGAGTTATGTCCACCGCCGGTTGTGATTTGTGTTGCTGCAGTTTAGTTCAGCAGTGTGAAACAACTCGGAGACAGCGGCGTGATGTACGGCCCGGCGCCGCCGGCATCACCCATCCTAACTTTTAACTGCCGACGTGCCGTCGTGGTCGATGGGGTGTTATATTGCAGAGGGAGAGAGATCAGGGAGGGTCTGCTGTGACCTCACCGCACACGGTGATTAACAGTCGGCAGATGCGCCGTGCTTTACACAAGGTATCTTCTGCGTGTCCGCACTCCCTACTAATTCACAACGTTGTAACTCGGCTTTAACAAGGTGGTGAGAGACAACGCAGAGGGAGTCCAACCTTTTGTTCCACTGCTCCGCTCCTCTCCAGCGAGTTTCATTTGCCTTTGAATGTCTCATTGCCGGCCACTATAAATCACTGGAGCGCTTAAGCTCGAGGTGCCAAGAGGAGTGAGCGAATAACAAAGGAACAGCGCCCTCTTGTGGGTGGAAGTGAGCTGCAGCCTGCTGTTGCAGAAGAGGCGGTCGGGAGGTTTTGAGGGTCAAAATCCTGGAATTGTCCAAAGTGATTAAGACCCCAAGCGAATGATTAATCTTTTTTATTTCCAGAGAACAGCAAGTGCTCTTGTTTTCCCGCTCCGGTCCTTTCTCATCAACATCTAATCACAAAGGCTACGACATCAATAATTCATGCGGCGCTTTCGGACAAAAACACGACAATCAACGCAGTCAATCTGCAACTTCTGTCGTTGTTAATTCAGCATCTGCTGAATGCTTTTTTCTACCATTTTTTTCCTCTCCTTCTTCCCACCACTTAGCCTGATTGCGTGACGATGCAAGTGCTCTTTCCCGATTCCCATGAATAAAAGGAGATGTTTATGCACGTAGGTTTAGACGGTGACTAAATATGATTCAAGCTGTCTTTGTTTTAGCTGCTGTGTAGCTTCAAGCCAAATTAGATTAATTCAAGTGACCATTATTCCTGTAATATGTTGTCGTAGAGCTCACGCTCGCAAACATCCCGAGTGCTTGGAACGAGCACTTCATTTGGGCGCTGAACTAGCACGTGCATAATAATGACTGCATCTGCATAACATTACGCCGGCGTGTTTAGTCTGTTAATGCCCGCTAAACTTCTGGGTTTCATCGTTCAGCAGACTTTCTAATTGGGAGTTTGTTAATTGGTTGCATTGATGCTCTGACACGTGTGTTACTCCACCGGCGAGTCTCGTTTCCTCCATTTTTTTCGGCAACCAACAGCCATCGAGGGCGTTTTGCACTTTGTTCGTGAGATGGACTCACGTGTGAGGTTAAAGAGCGATGGAAAAGGAAAGCTGACTGCGATCACGTGCACAGAGGAGAGATTTACGAGGTCATAAAGAGACTCGTGCTATGTTGTGTTTCTACTGCAGACCAACGGAACATCTTGAAGAGGATCAAATCACTTTATGGAGAATCAAATTATGGTCAAAGTAATCAATCAGGAAAGCTGATCTGACCGATACAACAGCAGTATCACAGTCTTTAGAATATGGCAGGTATTATTAAATACTGTGAACTGTGACATGTAAATACTGTATCTGACCAATGAGGAAACATTCCCACACAGTGGACTGAGGAAGTATATATATTCATTCATACATACATATATATCGCGTATATATATATATATATATATATATATATATATATATATATATATATATATATATATATATATATATATATATATATATACATACAATCCACACAATCCTCTGCCGTGAACTTTATTGATGAGCTTTAAAAGGTCTTGACTTCCGGTTATTCAATTATAAGATTACTTACAGACCTTCAGATGCTAACGTCTAACATATAACACTGTTGTGTATTTATGATACAGCTTTTATTCAAGTCAACTGCACTAAAAGAGTTTGCTGTGAGACTTTATATTCAGAGCACTTAGAGGTGCTTTTAGGGAGCAGGAAGATCTACAACAAACAGGAAGGACTCTGGGTAATCAGACAGGAAGCTGCTGACCTACGCAGTGTGCGTTGTGTACGGGACATTCAAGGTGTGTGTGTGTGTGTGTGTGTGTGTGTGTGTGTGTGTGTGTGTGTGTGTGTGTGTCCCACACCACATAGTTAAACGCAACAAATACAATGAATACAGAACAGTATGGAATGCTGCTGAAACAAGTGAATTAAATAATGCAAAGTCATCCAAAAGATCCTGAAACAGTGCCGCTACGACCTTTACTCTGCAATATTCTCTCTGCTATAATGCAGCGCGTTGATAGACGCAACGCTGATACATGCAAATGTTGAATTATGGCAATTAATAACTGTCAAACTAGCAGTGTCATCAAGGAGGATTTGGCTGAGAAACGAGCAACAATGAGCAAATAACTCTTAACGTCTTCTTACGTCAACACTCAGGAACATTCAGGAGCGTTTATCTTCGTCTCGCCGCTGTAAAGAGCTCCACATGTTACTTGTTGTTACGTCTGCTGGTCCCTCGACCTCGTTGACCTTGTGCGGTCAAACCAGGAGTGAGGCCGTCCCTCCTTCCTCCTCCTCCTCCTCTTCCTCCTCCTACTCCTCCTCCTCCTCTTCCTCTTCCTATTCTTCCAGGCAGCGGCCTCAGCCTCCTGCGGTTCTCCCTGCTGATCGCGCTCTCGAACCTGAAGCCGTCGATGATCAAGGTCTCTCCCTCCTCCTCTATGTTGGCCTGACCCTCCAGCTGAATCGCTCACAACAACAACAATAACAACAACAACAACAACAACATGCACACTGAGTCACGCTGTGCACGATGTGCATGAGCACACAAAACAATTTGCACATGCATCAGATAAAAACTGCCTTGTGCAGTATGAGCAATAGAGATAATGTGTGTGTGTGTGTGTGTGTGTGTGTGTGTGTGTGTGTGTGTGTGTGTGTGTGTGTGTGTGTGTGGGTGGGTGGGTGGGTGGGTGTGTGTGTGTGTGTGTGTGTGGGTGTGTGTGGGTGGGTGGGTGGGTGTGCCTCTCCTGTTAGAAGGATAATCTATGAACAGTCCTGACTACAGTAGTGTTTTTGCTCGCCTGGTTTCAGACTTCTGAATAAGCGTCTATCTCACATTTTGTCAGGAGGTGTAAAAGGAAAGGAGAAGTCGGAGAAGTCGCCGAGCCAATTAGTTCCTTTTGTAGGTGGATGAAGGTGAGGGAACGTACAAATAACCGCAGCCAGAAACCCAAAGAAATACGGACACAAGCGCGGCTGAAATCGATGCCGCTTTGGAGGAAATAAAAAGCTCCTAAATCCAAACGCCACCTGCTGAAGGTTCTTCTTTCTGACTGAAGGTTTTGGGGTAAAAGTGGTATTTGTTGCCCCCTCTGGTGCTTCAATAAATAGGTCAGGAGGATTTAATGTTTAAAGGCGTTTGATCACTTTGATGGAAAACCATGCAAGAGAAGCTGAGGGGCTCAGAGTGCACGGCAACAATTAAACAGTAGAACAGTTAAGTAGCTTTAGCCGTTGTCAGCTGGAAACGACGTTGACGGCAATTCAGTTTGCTTCTCCGGCTGCGGCCGAGAGGCAAATTAATGGTGTTGCTACGCGACTGTGTTGGAACTCATGTAGCCTGACCACTTCTGACCTCAGTATTGAGTGAATGTATTAGTCCTATCTGCTTCATTATGTCCCTCTAAAGACAGGACGAGATGAATTAAACAAACAGACCTCTCATGAGAGCTGCGAGTAGCGACGGGGGGAAAGAACAAAGACGGAAAGACCAGAAAGAGGACAAAAACCTGGTGGAGCCACATGACCCACACGTACTAAATGTTGTGGTGGTGGTCACATGAGGTCTGTGTGAGGGTCTGCGGCCTCACCGCTATCTTTCTGCGACGACTCTTTTTGGAGGCGACCGTCGGCTTGCACAAGTCCAGCAGCTTCTCTGTGTCGCGCATCAGCAACTGAGCCTTTGACAACACTGCAGTGACGTCGACATGGAAAAGAAAACAGTTGTAGTCAGCGTCTACATGACAGGCGGCAAACACTTCCCACTTCCAGACAGACAGGGAAACCATTGCAAATATTAATGCAAGAATATAAACGGACATATTTATAGAACGGTTCAAACTGTGATGTGCTATTTGTGTTGCCTGATAGTGGACAAGTTGGATTGAAGATAACACATTAAAAAGTTTTAGAGGGAGAAAGAAAATTAGTTTTACAAGATGCGACGAGCTCAGAGGACTCATAATCTATTGGTTGAAATCTTAGTGCATTTTTAAGCCCAGCCACGACAAGACACTGAATGTCAGAAAATGAATTTAATTAATTAATCATGACTCAATCACAGCCGACCTGGAAAGAAATGAAAGAATAGCTTTATACTTTCAGGAAGAGTAAAACTAGCGTTCCACAGTCAAAGATAAGAGAGTCAGATCATATTATCTATTGAGCTGACACATGCTGGTGCTGGACAGACACTCACAAGTCTTTATGATGGCGAACATGGGCTCCTCCTCCCATGTGATGTTACTGACCTCTGCAGCTTCCGCCATAGCCACAACACGGGTTTTTGTATGCCCTTCGAAGTGATTAAAATAGCACATTTAGGAATTATTTGGCAACAACAATGAGTGCAGAAGAAAAACATACATTTAAAAAAAGGGAATATTATAGGTCACATACTGCCAAAAATAACTTTATAACTTTATAAGGGCACATGAACTTTAGTAGTGTTTGTTGCTCATAGGATCATTCAGATTATGCTGTTAAAATCATTAGCAATTTGTGAGAAGAAAACAATTGTAGATGAACCGTTGACGTTAGCTCGCTAGTTATCGTAACAGTGCTATAGTTAGCTAGTTATCTTAGCTTCAGCCACCTTGTAAATGTCCCCACTGCGGGACTAATAATGGATTATGTTATCTCCCAGATTAAAACCTGCGACAAAAAATATGATCATTCTCTTATCTGCCTGTGATAAATACATTTGCAGTTGTACTTGAGCCATGTCCGCTAACACTTGCTAAGCCAACTTAGCTCAATTTAGCTTAGCAAGTGACCACCATCAGCAGTTTGTTCGCTATAACGCTAACAGTCAGCTTTTGTTGTGACGTTAATCAATTGTATAGAAGCGGTTCAAGTTAGTTGAAGTTACATTTTACTTTTTTATTTCTATCATATAACAGCATTTCAGACAAAACTCACCACACACTTACTTACTTTAGGAAATGTAAATGCAGTTCAGTAGCCTACTTATGCTCGTTTGATGGCGACACCGTTTATTACACACAACTCTGTAATTAATCTTCACCAGGGACTCTGATTGCAAATATAAAATTATTTTCAGTTTTTACACGTCGTCTAACAAAACGTGCGTCATTTTTTCTTCGACGTGGACGAACTAAGTCAACTCCCTAGCTAGTCCGCACTTTTATTCACATCCGGCGTTTTATTTTGAAAGGACTTCGGCGGTCAAGTGACTCCCGGAAGTTTTTGTTTCCTCACCTGTCAGTTTCTGACACGGTGCGAGAGTCCAGCGTCGTCTCTTTGTTTTACCTCACAGCTTTTTTTCTTTTCTTCCGCCCCCAACCCCTCGAGAATAAATGACCACCCGGTGTATCCGGCTGTCGCATCGCTGAAGGAAGAGCTCCTTGATACGGTCAGTGCGAGCCGAGAGAGCGAGAGAGGGGAAAAAACAACCGCCTGCTTTTCGCTTCACCTCGCCAGGAGACGTTAGCCACGAGCTAACGCTAGCTAGCTAACTGTCATCGTCAACAGATCGATGCAATCGCGGAATCTATCGATACGTATCCGACGCGGCTCGCTGTGACTGTCTGCGTTGTGTTGTTCATGTCGAAGCCTGTTTTGGATTTGACTGTCAGTGTTGTGTTTTTCTTTCTTTCTTTCTCTCTTTTTTTTAGGGGTCGGTTGTCAACAGAGCTAACGGAAGCTAGCGCTGTAACGTTAGCATCGCGCACGAGAGTCGTTGATTTGTTTACATCCCAGTGTACGGGGCTGGTTTTCAATGGATCGGGGGATCTGTTGGCTGCTGGTCGCATCCCTGTCGACCCCAGAGCTTTTAGCTTTTTTTTAGGGTTCATCATTGGGGGGATGTGAACGCAGCGACCTTCCTGCTCGAGCCTTGTTTTGGTCCCGTTGACTTTCGTTTTAACTTGATGGGGTCACTTTCGATTTCGTACCATTTCTCTGAAGTCGTCATTTTAAAAGTCAGTGGTTATGCTTGTGTGTGTGTGTGTGTGTGTGTGTGTGTGTGTGTGTGTGTGTGTGTGTGTGTGTGTGTTGATCTCAGATCGCATCCCTGTGATAACTTATTTGTCTACAAACATTCGGCCTTCACTGTTTAAAAAAACAAACTCGGCTCCCCAGTGTTTGCTGCATCATTGCATGCTGACATCATCACCTCGATTTAGCTGCATCGTCTCTCTCTTTACTTCTAAACAGAGAGGATCAAGCTGTGTGTGTGTGTGTGTGTGTGTGTGTGTGTGTGTGTGTGTGTGTGTGTGTGTGTGTTAGTTAACCGGTATGTCTGTGTTTCCTCTGGTATGTCTGGACTTCATTCTTGCTGAGAGTCAACTGATCTGGGTCAAGTCTCTTTTCTCCTCTGTGACTGTCCTGTCAAAGTGTATCATTAGCATGTATAACTTTAGGAAATATGTGTTTTGTATGTACAGTCGAGGGCGGGGCCCATGTGCCTGAACGCTATCGATGACACAAATGTCCCACATATCAGACATTGCAAAGTTTCTGCCAACTTCTTGCATACGTACGTAGTTATCGTACGGTGCAACAAACTGCACAAAGTTCATCCATACGAGGGCGGACGCTGGTTGTCTGTCAGTGTAGTTGCGCCTACAATCAACTCTTATCCTTAACTTTTTACTGGAATTAATGATTAAACAAAACACACAACTGTCGATCAAACATTTGAAGAGCCAGTAATGCAATTAACTTTTTAAAATGAACTTTATCTTTTCAGTTAAATTCTTTCAGTTGTGCTTGACATCTTGTTTTTTATTGTTTTGCTAAATACTTCAAATGTCTCTTGCACACAGGAAGTGATGCATGTTACATTTCCTGCAGAAAAGGTCATCAACTGAACAAAGTCACAGCAACGAGACACTGTTTTATTGCAGACTGATCTGTGGGATACGTAGTGCAAAACATGGCAACCCCCTAACATGTCACAATAGTGTTGCAGAAACTAGTAGCAAAGCAACTTAGCAAAGCAATGTATTGTAATCGCGATGCAAATGTGTCATGATAGTCGGTGCTGGCTTCAGTTGTCAAACAGAACGGTACTTCATTTAATGCGTTCATCTCGTGGTCTCAACAGAGATTCATCTCCAGTTGATAATGAAACCGCCTCCATGTGGTCCGCAGGTCTTCTATCTGCTACACAGTAGGCCTGTGCAGGCATGGAGGCCCTGGCAGTGGACGACGACATCTGCATCCTGAAACACGAGACGGCCTACACCGCCGCCGGCGAGAGTCCCGTGTCGGTGTGCCCCGGCGACGAATCCGTCGCCTCCCACTTCGCGCTGGTCACGGCCTACGAGGACATCAAGAAGAGGCTGAGGGACACCGAGCGAGAGAACACCTTGCTGAGGAAGAGGGTCAAGCAGCTGGAGGATAAGGTGTGGATGAAGTGAAAGAGTTTTACTGCTCATCCAGGTGGCTTCAAAGCCAGAGAGCAAAGTTCAGAAAGGGAGTTTTCCTTGTTTCATTTCCCAGGACACTGGAGTTATGGACAAACAAGAGAAAGAGAAAAAAAAGCTCAGAAAGTTGAGAAAAAGTCAGCAGATTCAACCGCATAATATTTGCCTCTCGGAGAAGTGAGCATGCCAGCATCATTAATATTGTTGGCCTTTAGTCAAAGCTATAAAACAATGAGAAATACATCTGCTCTGCCTAAAAACAGAGGGCGGGGGGGGTCTGGGAAACTCTGCTGTTCCCACACAATGGCTGAACACTTGGCTGCCGAAAATGGATTGAAAAAAAACAACAAAAGATCGAGTCCAATACAGAGAGAGCTTCTTTTTAAACAGGAAGGGTCCTAATCCAGATGGGAGGCTGGAGGGAAAACGCTTCCACCAACATGTGGACAGAGTTGCCTCGAGCGGTGGTCAATTTATTCTTATCAGTTTTGATCCGGTGAAGCATTCAGACAGGATGTCCCGCCACAGACATGTGAGCTGAATGAAATTTGAGCTCTCTTCTCTCTGCGTCTCATCCATCTTCCACTGCAGCTCTTCCGGCCGGAGGCGCCTCCATCAGAGGGTCCCCAGTACGTTAACAAGGCCTTCAGCGCTTACCGAGGTATCTACATCGAGAAGGAGGACCTGCAGGTGGAGCTGAACAAACTGGTGCGTCTACCGATTCATTTGGAGTATTACTTTTATCGATTCCTCTGCTGTAATTTTGGGTGGTAAGAAACACCACGCTCGTGATGTCATGACACAAACGCAGATGCAGTGTGGGACATATCTTACCATGGAGAGAGAGAGAGTTTGATTCATTGACACGAGTGCTGACTCTCCCTTCACCTCACCGTCTCGTCTCTTTCTCCGTCAGAAAAAAGAGAAGAGCGAGAGCGAGAGGCTGCTGACGGAGCAGCTGCAGGCCAAAGAGCTGGAGCTGCTTCAGCTGAGGACGGAGATGGAGACCAGCCAAGGTACAGCCGGAGCGCCTGCTTCTCTGTGGCGGCCGGGCCGACTGTCTTTTTGTACTCGAGTGAGATGACGATGTCGTTTAAATATCCTACGCTGCCGTGTAAAATAAGTACGAGGCGTTAACACACCGGGGGAGAAAAGTAATTCATTGCATTTACTCTGCGTAGAACCGTCTTTATCTTATGAAAGTTGTTTAACTGCATCACCAAGTGACTGATTCATTGTTCTAAACACACAGCGGCATGTCTTCCAACATGTCTGAGCAGTTCCAACTTCAATAATCCTTCATCTTCATTCCTGTGTGTGTCCAGTGATGAAGAGCCTGAACAGCCCTCAGGACTACTGGCAGGTGGACGGCGTCGGCACCGACCTGAAAATCCTGAAACTGCAGGAGGAGCTGGAGAGAGTGACGCTGGAGAACAGCAGACTGCTGGATAGAAACGGGGTGAGTGAAAGGAAGACAGCAGGAAAGAAAGGAGAGGATGGTAAAGAAAGGAAGGCAGTGGTAAGATAAGAAGTGGAGAACAACAAGCCGGGATGGATCAGCTTTGCAAAAGAGAGGAACAAATAGAAACCATCTATGGTGCAACCATACTAAACACCCCTCCCTCTCTATATACATTTTGCATAACTTTACTCTGATTCAGGAGGAGCCCCTCGGCCTTAACGGACCAGACTTGGACCGGACCGGTGACGCCAAGCACAGCGCGAGGTAACGAGGTTCATGATGATGATGATGATTTGTCAAATGATCCAACTCTCACTTCCAGTGATAAACATGAGGAATAAGCACTGAAACCATCGTCCTTCAAGTTGTTTGTACGCGTCATTAGACGACCAATCGGTGGAAATATATTGTACAGCATTGTTTTTCCTTACTTTGAATACATTTCTTAGACCTCAAAGTCAACAATCAAGCTTTTTTTAGTGGGAAACTGCAACAAATACGACTTCTTGCATCACAGCAAATGTTCCATGAGTCCAGCTGCTTCCTAGAAAGTAGACGTAAGCTTAACATAGCCGTGTGTTCTGGCTGAAACAACACGGGCATGAGCGTCCACACGCCGTCTGCTCGGTGCTGTAATGCTCCCCTTCGGCCACTAGAGGAGGGTGCAGCTTTATTTTAACAGCCGGCATTATGCAGAGCGCCCCACAAGTACCTGGACTTCCTGCTCCTCCACCTGCGTCCCGTCACACACACTTTACACTTCACACTCGCGGTGTTTTGATGCAAAACGAGGTGTGCGACATCTGGAATTGCTCATCCTGCTACTTGTGATTAATCTCCAGTAAATCAGCTTCTCCTCACGTGTCAGCGGTTTTCAAAAGGCACAAAAAAAAACGTTTTCGTTTTTTCCTCCCCAGTTTTTTTCCCTTCTCTTCTTTAATTTGTCTGGTTGGTGCCGTCCCCGGCAGGTGTTTGAAGTTAACGCTTCAGTGTTGATGAGATGTTTTTGCACCTTTGCATGAGGTGTGGAGAGGACAGTTTGGAGAGCTGCTCTCTGATGCTGCCGCCGGTTCAGCAGTGAAATCAATCAACCTTTAAAGTGTCAAGAGCGCCATCATTGCTCCAGTTTTATTATTTTCATACAGCGTGAATGTGTCTTCGTGAGGGGAAGCGGTGATGCTCCACACCTGTGAAGCTCATCTGGGCCTTTAAGTCAGTGATTACAGAATATATCAGAGATTATAGTTCCCTCTTCAGGAGGGAACAGATTAGTCTGCTATGATGATAGATGCAGTTACTTATAGTTATGAGACAGTTTTACATCTCAGAACAGCAACAAACATGAAAAATTACACATTCCTTGAGGACAATTACACAAAAAGGTCACGACTATTTGAGTCTCATTGCTTCTAGTCTTTCACCACAGAGGAGATTTTATTTGACTCTTAAGAGACTAAATACTTCACAGGGTTCAAACGGTCATGGAAAACCTGGAAAATGTGTTATATATGTGTTCAATAATGAATCTGCTTTAAAAGAAAGAGGCTCAAAATATCAGCAGCATACATACAGGCATCTATATAAATGTTTATTCTTTTAATCAAACTATTGTCTCCCATTCATTTGAGTCATTTAAGGTTTACTGTATGCTTTGAATCCTCATTGTTAGTTTAAATACTACATTTTATCACTTTCTACTGTTTACACACACATTTCACACAATGTTTGATCATGAACATTTAGTTTAAAGTCATGAACATTTAGTTTAAAGTCATAAACATTTGGTTTAAAGTCCTGAACATTTGGTTTAAAGTCATGAACATTTGGTTTAAAGTCATGAACATTTGGTTTAAAGTCATGAACATTTAGTTTAATGTCATGAACATTTAGTTTAAAGTCATGAACATTTAGTTTAAAGTCATGAACATTTAGTTTAAAGTCCTGAACATTTGGTTAAAAGTCCTGTAAATGATGTTAAGAGTCCTGTAAATTGGTCCAACGTGTGTGCCCTGTGCTCATGAGCGCTGTCGCCCTGCAGGGAGAGGAGCATGCAGCAGACGTTCGAGGCTTTGTGCTGTGAGGTCACGCGTCTCCGCTCGCACCTGAAGCACCAGTCGGGCCTGATTAGGAAACTGCGGCCGCTCGTCGGCGAGACGAGACCAGGTGAGGCTTTGCAAAGCATTGTGGGCATCGAGGGGCCGCGCCCTTTTGTCAACGTTCATTTCAACTGATTTCCACCTTTTTCCCCATCAGCATCTGTGTGATAACCTGGTCGCTCTCCAGCTGCAGAGTGCACAGCGTGGGGAGCGACGACAACCAATAGTCTCACACACGCAAAGTAACACACAATTGGTTTCTAAAAACCAATTGTGTTTTTGCTGCATTGAGGAGCTCACGTCTCTGCAGAAGCTGTCGTACACCTTCTACCATACATAACATACTCTACATAATGTACATAACATATATAAAATACATAACATATGTAAAATACATAACATAATAACATAACGCATGCAATGACAAAATAAGCATTGCATCGTTCGGCATGCTGTTTGAAGCCGCTTTCAGTTTATATATATATTATTTAGTTATTTCTGTCTTTATTTTAAATTAATTATCTGATTTTAATTAATAGTAATTTAGGATATGAATACATAAGCATTTTTTGCTTCTACCTATACCTTTTTAAGTCTCTGTTTTTGTATATTATATAGAATAATATTGTATTATCATGATGGACTGAATAAAACACTCAGAGTTTGAAAGTCACGTAGAGATGACACTGGACGGGACTGGAACCTGGACGATGAGGGAAGAGGGAATAGATCCAAATATGAAGTTAATGACTTTGAAATGTGTTTGTTTTTTTTGCGATAATTCTGCACAAAAGTGTGGTTCTGCCCGCGAGATCGTACGAGATTCACACAGCGAGATGCGAGCGGTCTGAACACGGACTTGTTGTGTGCGGCGCTTCACTGTGACAGGAGCTGAACTGAGCGTTCTGTCCAGCGTTTCTATGTTTCACCAATCCGACATCTGCAAACGCGTCTTTAAGTTGTTCACGTTGAGTCTCGCGGCTGCAAATCAAACTTTTCGCCGCTCTGAACGAGAACTATAATGTGGCTAACAGAGAAAAAAAAGAAAGCTTTTCTAAGCAGAAGTCAGTCGTCAGTGAGGAGACTTCTCCCGCTGCTCCTTGTCCCAATTTGTATAAGAGTGTGATAAGACTGTGGATATTACCAAAGTACTCAAAACACTTCTGATCAAGGACATCGTGAAATAGTCCGTCTCCCCTCCTCCCCCTCCTCCCCCCTGCCACGATGTATTCTACTGGAGAGATTACCTCTGTTGTTCGATTCCCTCCGCGAGCGTCGGGAGAGGAAGACTAGGAGGTGAAAATTACAACCAAATAACGGCAAGAAAAATAAATCTCGGGGCCTATTTATTCCGCTGAATGACGAGGTAATCCTGTAACTCGGATGAGCCCGATGGAGAAAGTAAGGAAGAGCAGGAGCGGCGCGAAGAGAGGGAGAAAAAGAAGGGGGGAGAGAGAAGAGAGATATGAGAATATGTATTTATTCAGTCGTATTGTGCATCTGTATTCTTCTGATGTTACTCCTTTTGGAATCACTTTTTATTCAAATCCTCGACTCAGGAGACCTTCTGGAAGAGGATGGAGAGAAGAGGATGGAGGGAGAGGGAGAGAGAGACTCTATTTTAAATGTATTATTCGCTCAAAATGATGATTTGATAGCTGTGTGTGTGTGTGTGTGAGATTAGGACATCTGATTTGTGCATTGATATGCTTTGTGCAGAATTAAAGTGTGGCTTAGTTTACGCGTCGGGGTTTTGTTTGATTAGTTCTAGTGAGGAAAAAACCTCATTATTGTGATTATTGTGATTATTGTGTGTGTTTACACGGAGCGGGGGGGCTTCATTGTGTCTGCACGCTTTACCTCGACACGGCGACGCCCGTTATCAGCTCCATCTCGTCAGATATGAAGGCAGATTTGTGTCTTTTCTACCCGAGTAAATTATCTCAAAATCTTTGCTCTCATTTGAAAAAATTGCTCTAAAATTAATTTATTTTTTTAAACGCTCTGAAAAAAATATATGATCCCAAAAAAATTAGCTCTCAAAGCTAAAACTGGCTCAAAAGAAACAAAAACGCTCTCAAAAAAAAAAAACTTCTCTCCAAACCGCTGTGTTGCCACGCAGCCCCACTTCCTGCTGCATGTACCGTTAGCCCACAGCGGCTAACGGTACCCTGATGCTATGTTAGCAGGTTAGCTACGCATGTATGATACAAGTTAAAATAACTCCTGTGAGTTTGGTTGTGTGTAGAACATGTGTGTAGCGCTGTAACATGTCAGTACTACAACTTCACGTCTCAGAGGAAGAAGCTTCATGAGCTTTAAATGGTTCCTCTCTTGTGGGAACGTCTTCATTCCAGTTACCTGAAGATCTGCACCATGTTGTGGAGACCTGGAACTGCTCTGAGGGAAACTTGTCTCATCAGCTTTGAGAAGCTAAAGAACCAGAGACACATTAGTAGAACCCCGTGTGACCCAAACGCTAGGAAAGGTGGTTTTTTTGGAGAGCAATTTTTTTTTTAAGAGCAATTTTTTTTGGAACAAATTTTAGTTTTGAGAGCATTTTTTTTTTAGATTGTCTTTTTCTTTCTTTTTGGAGCAAATTTTTTTTGAAGAGCAATTTTTTTTTCAGAGCAAATTTAGTTTTGAGAGCATTTTTGTTTTTGAAAACCAAAAAAATTTGAGAGCTTTTTTTTTGAGAGCAAAAAATTTTTTGAGAGCAAAATTTTTAGTTTGGAGTGTTTATTTTTTTTTGAGATCATTTTTTTGAGAAAAAAAATAATCTTGAGAGCGATTTTTTTTTTTTTTTTTAGAAAAAAAAAATTGGTGAGGGAATTTTTTTTGAGAGCTTTTTTTTGATTAAAAAACATTTTGAGAGCAATTTTTTTTGGGGGGGAAAAAAAATTCTGAGCAAATTTTTTTTTTGGAGTGATTTTTTTTTGAGAAAAAAGTTTTGGGAGAGCGTTTTTTTTTTTTGAAAAAAAAAATTGGGGAGTGAATTTTTATTTTTGAGGAAATCATTTTGGAGAGTTAATTTTTCTTTAGAGAGTGATTTTTGTTTTTGAGCCCCAAAAAATTTGAGGGCGAATTTTTTTGGGCTTTTTTTTTCTGGCTGGGTTTTATCGACACGATGTCGTTAAATAAAGGAACAAAAAACAGTTTTCACACACTTGCACTTAGAAAAACAGAGTGAAATGACTCCTCTGAAGTCTCGTGGGCACATCCCACCATTTAGCTTTTAATAACGCAGATATGTCGACTGAATTAAGTATTTAATGCCAATTATCAACTCTTTAGACGTAGAGAATACATTGCGTTGCAGTATTTCACGCCCATAATCCTTTGTGCTCTATTAATGTGTCTACAGTTGCAGTTGAAGTGCACTCAAATTGAACTGTAATCCAAATATTAAAGGTAGTGAAAAGCATTTCTTTTTTCATTTTCATTCTGTCCTCTTAAGTTAAACAATAACTTTTGTCGGGAAAAAAACATTATTTGATTCCCGTGTTGACTGATTTTCAAGAAAAACACCAATAATCGGATTGAGTTTTACTACTTAGCCTGAAGGAACTATGTCCCCTTGTGAGGACACTGAATATATATATATATATATATATATATATATATATATATATATATATATATATATATATATATATATATATACATACATACTGTTAAGGTCGGGTTACAAGCTGCTTCTACCTTTCGGTGGGTGTCCCCGCTGCAGCAAGCTAGTGCTGCTAGCTCCCCGCTGCTGCTAGCTCCCCGTTAGCTCTCTCTGCTAGCGCTGCTGCTAGCTCTCCACTAGCTTCCCTGCTAGCTCCCTGACAACCACCAAAGGTATCGGGACCGGCCCGACTAACGCGGTTAGTAGCAGCAGCAGCTAGCGGGGAGCTAGTAGCATTGCTAGGTGGCTACAACGAGGACACCTACTAGTTAGTAGCGGCTTGTAACCCGACTTTTACGCTCTATACATACATATATATTGTTTTTCTTCTTCTTCTTGTAAATACAATGCCAGGCTCTCTTTAGCATTCTAACCTCCAACTCTTCGTCTCTTCCTCCTCCTCCTCTCTCTCCGTCCCCCAGCTGGCTCCTCGGTCCCGGTCCAGTGTCTGGACGACGTGGAAAAGAACAACAACAACAACCACCGGGCGGCGGCGGCGGCGGCGCCCCGCCCCCCCGGCGGCGGCCCCCCGCTCCCCTCGTGCTCCGGCCGGCCCTGCCCCCCCACCGTCGTCGGCGTGCCGTCGGGCCCCCTGCTGCCGGACAGCCTGCGGGAGGACTGCTGGTACAACGGGCCCTGGCCCTCCCAGAGCTGCTCCGGAGACGCTCTGGACGGCTCCGTCGTCCTGCCGCCGCCGCCCCTGAACCAGGCCTCCCTGGACGACAGCTCGCGCTCCTTCCCCAGCCCGCCCAAACCCAGCGACGCCATGTTCTGGGAGGGACACCCCGCCGCCGCCGCCAACTCCTCCTCCTCGTCCTCCATCGGGATCTGCGGCCCCAGGAGCCCGCCCAACGCCGAGTGGGCCAAGCCCTACTGAGGAGGAGGCGGACGGACGGATGGTTTTCAAAGAGCGTGTCACTGGACTCGCGGCGCTGCCACATCGCTACCACCTAACCTGCCTTAAGTTGATAAGACCACTCCTCCTGGCGCTCTGGACCTGCTGGTGGTGGGACTCATCGGGCCAGACGAGCCTTTTCCTTTCTGCTTGAGGTAAAAGACAACGTGAAACACATCTCTGCACATCGCAGGACAGAGAGACACTCGCCGGATTAGTTTGTCTGTGTGTGTGTGTGTGACGGGCAGTTTCACCTACACACATACATCAAGCAAAGAGTGTGTGTGTGTGTGTGCAGAATAAACCCGATAGGGCTCAACGGGCCTCTGCGGCTGCACTGATCACTACGCAGCGTCGTACTAGAGTTTGTAAAAGTACTCCCTCCAATGCAAGTCTTTTTACATTTAGTCGCTGTAAAGTGTACAAGGTGTGTAGTCCCGTGTGTGTGTGTGTGTGTGTGTGTTGTGGTCGTGTGAAGCCGGCGGCGGCGGCGTGAGGACGTGACGTGGTTGTTTTTGTACGTGAAGGCTGCAGACGCACACTGACCGAACCGTGGGAGAGTCGAGTTTAGTTGAACGGCTACCAAATTACATCTTTTCTTTATTTATTTATTTATTTATTTTCCATTTAAAGCCCTTTTTACGGATCGATAAACATCAAAGAGCCGGCTGTCGATCCGTCTACGAGAACGTTTCAGCACTTCCACGCAGAATAAAAGGGTTTCACACTCGTTTACCATTTATTGCACAGAAATGTCACGACGTTGAAGCTGTGATTAGACATTTTGAAGGACTCACACACACACACACACACATGCACACACACACACACACACACCCTGTATTTGAAACCCAATTAGGTTCGTGGAGGATTCTAGAAAGTGTATCTTTAAACTTCTCTGTACTGTGCTGGTGTTCATCTATGATGCATTTGTTTTTTTTTCCAGTATGAGCAAAAGTTTCTCTTTTGAGTACGAACTGAAACACACGAGTAGAAGCAAAGACACACACCGGAGAGACAACATGTGTGTGTATGTGTGTGTGTGAGGCGGCTTGTCTGTACTCTGCACTCCAAAGCGTAGGTTGTGTTTTCTTTTCCTCTCCGACCTCCGAGGGTTTGACTCGTGTCCGACCAGAAGTCTGAAGACGTGAAGCTGCGACTTGAACAAGTAACTGAAGTGCACTAAAGGACCCCGAGATGAGGAAGACCCCGAGATGAGGAAGACGTGTTGTACTCCCCTCCATTCCCCTCAGTATGTTTCAGAACTGTGGTCTTTTTTTGTTGTTCATTTTTATGAAGTGTTATTTTACAGCAGTAGTTTCATACTTCTGTAAACGATTTGCAAACCAAAATGCAATGTACAGTAGATATGGATTATATTTTAGATTTACTGCACTTCAGACTGTTTGTAAATATGATCAATTAAACAAAGGAAAGGAAATCACTGAGGCTGTTGTGCTTCGTCCCCGACGCCTCGAGACTCAGTGCTGCACTGTGATGCGTTTTGTTTTTTATCTAAAAATGGCCGCCCAACAGTTGTGGATTCTAGTCGTCAGTCGCCAAAAAAAAGGACAAGAATGTGTTCAAACTTTTATGAAACACGGCCGCCGTGTTCGAGATGCATTCGAGTAAAAACGACGGACGTTTAAGGTCACGATGCGTTCATGAACATTTCACACGGATACACACTTTACTGCCAGTAGATATTTCTTTATTGATGTCACATTTCATCGCAGACGTCACATGATCACACATCGAGATGCCGGAGCGCTCTAACAACACATCTCTCATCTCCACGTCTTTTTATAATATGATTTTGTCACCAAAAAGGAGGTCACGACCCCTTTTCCTGCAGACTCTTCCTTACAATACGGGATCGTGTGTGTCGCCACTAAACGTACAATAGCAGGCGACACTGAGCCTCCAGAGCGTTTATGTACAGCAGGAGTATCGTCTGTCGACCCATCGGCTCGGTGTGAAATGTAAATGCTGTTGATTCCATCGAGTGAGGAAGAGGACGTTTAGCAAATACACAGAACCTTGTTTTTTCATTTATATACACGCACACATCACTGCAGATTGTAAATAAAACACAGGCTTGTGCCTCTAAGAGCGATGAAGATGCAAGACGGTGACGTGTTGCACCTTTCGAGGAGGAGGGAAGCTAAGCTAAGCTAAGCTATGCTAAGCCGCGTCGCTCCCTACATGCTAGTCGGTAGTTTTTGTGTCCGGTTCTTGGTTGCGACCCCCGTCCTCAGGAACTCCAGTTTCTCTTTGATGTACTCCTGCTTGCACTCCTCGAAGAACACGGGGTCCTTGTAGCTGGTGGAGAACCAGAGGACACGACGTTATGAAGAGCCAGAGGACCAGAGAGACTTCTGTGAGTATGAACAAAGCTTTATGGAGGATGAATTAAGTGTTTACTCGTACTTAAAGCCTTTTGGAAACCACTCTGTCGAGGCCCTTTCCTCTAAATGTCCCCAAACTAAAAGAGTGTCTCTGCAGCCACGAGCGCTGTTTAATAATGATGTTCTAACAAAAAGGAACACATGCGAGATGTTGTTCAGATGTCCAACTCTAACAAACCATCGCACAACATGTGAACGTTCAACACGTGAACACGTAAAGTGTTACAATGTGGCCTCATGTGACTCGCTTTGATGGTGATTTTATGGTCAAAGACTGCAAAGACTTGATGGACAGTTTTGACTGACAGTGAGACAGCTGTTGGCTGAATAACACACCTTTACTGTACAATAACACACCTTTACTGTGCAATAACGCACCTTTAACACAATAAGACACCTTTACTGTGCAATAACGCACCTTTACTGTACAATAACGCACCTTTACTGTGCAATAACGCACCTTTACTGTGCAATAACGCACCTTTACTGTACAATAACACACCTTTACTGTGCAATAACGCACCTTTACTGTGCAATAACGCACCTTTACTGTGCAATAACACACCTTTACTGTGCAATAACGCACCTTTACTGTACAATAACACACCTTTACTGTGCAATAACACAGCGTTACTGGAGTAAATGTCCACAGACAGGAGATACTCACTGTATCGTCAGACATTCCTTCAGCGCTGCGTTCTGCTCTCGGCACTTCAGCACCATGAGGAAGCCGGTCTCTTTGCAGCAGTGGTTGAAGGCTGGAGGCGGTGGGAGGAAGAGAGGAAAGAGGTGAGTTGTGTCTTCATAACGGTGTTCATGCCGGTCGTGTCATTCTATTACGTCATATTTAAAATCGCCCACACCGTGAAACCGGTCCATGGCTGCAAAGAAAAAGAGGCTCTACATCTGGACCGTGAGGTGTAAAACAAAGCGATGTTCACCTGAGATGCAAAAGGTGAATGAAGCTCATTTCTCCAGATTAAAACACGCGAGGTCTTCGTTCTGAACGAGGCGTCGAAGGCCCTTAAACTCTTTTTAAAGGAAGTCATTTTAAAAACCGCCGCGTCCTCTTTCAAACACCTGACGTCAGGAAGACTTTACCGGCGGCATCAGTATGTATCACACAGTCGCTTTCATCAGGATGCAGATGTGAAGGACAAAAAAAACAGCAAAACCAATTTAGAGAAGCAGAACAGTGCGACTAATCTAATCATGAACCCCCCCTTCTCCTCCTCCTCCTCCTCCTCCTCCTCCTCTTCGTCCCCCACCATGGCACTAATAGAGGCCGCTGTGCCGATCGCAGCTACGACCAAAAGATGAATCCAGGAGGCGAGTCACACGGCTCCTCTGAAGAAAAAGAAAAGGTGTGATGGCACCTTCACTCGAGGCCGCTTTGGTTCACCTTTTTTTTAATTTTAAGATACAGAAGTGGAGTTCGGCAGTTAGTAGAACGGAAAAGCTCGGGGGGGCGTGAACGTTTAGGGAGATAAAGGAGGTGTGAACTTAAAACGGAACAAAGAAAAAATGTTTTTCTAAAGAAAGACGTGAGCATCCTGGATGATGACGTGAACTCATGCTGCGCAGGAGCTGAACGCTTCATCCACATATCAGGACCAATCTGATCAAATGTCGTCCGATGAAAGGGCGACTCATGCGATGAGTTATGCCTCTGACAATTAAATAATAGATTCATGGAAGAATAAAAGGACACGGATGAAAGACAACCAAAGCATGCTTCAAACTCCAAGACAAGCACGTTACTGGCGACCTCGGATACGACCGCAGGAGCTTTTCATGCGATCTGTAACGTTTTAAAATCAGCTTGTTCTCCAGGGAAAAGTAACTTTGGTTCACCGGCTCGAGACCCGACACCCAGTGAGGCCTTCAGCGTATTATTGATGAAGCACTGGTACTGGATCGGTACCTGGTATCGGCTGAAGAAGCCCAGGTATCAGTATTGCAACTATCTTAAAAGCGATGCAACAAAACAAATGTTTAAATCATCAATTTACCAGCGATCAGCTTCCTGCAGACACAAGCAGGCGTCGGGCTCGATGGGTGTGAAAGTTGTGAGGAAAGAAATCAAAACTAAACAAAATGGCGTGACGGTCAGCGTGGGCCGCGTCGAGGCTCGCGAGCAGAGACGGATCACACAGGAAGACACACACCGCCGGATTCACCGTGTGTGTTTTTTGTTACTTTCTTTTTGTGAGATGCATTTCATCCACAAACGTGGGAGCCCGGCGCAGACACACACACACACACACACACACACACACACACACACACACACACACACACACACACACACACACACACACACACACACACACACACACACACACACAGAGAGAGAGAGAGAATGAAGAGATCGAGGGCGAACACGGAGGTGTGAAAACGAGTGGGATGAGACGCGAGTGATGTGATGGGAGAGCGAGGGGGTTTCCGCTACGCACACACACACACACACACACACACACACACACACACAGTCGCGGTCACCCGAGGGTGCATGTGCAGCGTCTGCCCCCAAAAACCACATCACCGAGTCATCATCGTCATCTTCATCATCACGGAGCTGCAGATTAACGCGACGCCGGTTATCAATGGAGAGAAATACAAGAAATAATCATAAAGACTGAAGAACTGCGTGTTCAAAAAGAGTAAACATGAGTCAAAGAGACAGTGAAAAAAGATAGAAAGTGCATGAACTCATGGATAAAACATTTGATTTGAAATAATTCATAATCCATCTTTATCGTGCGCCTGTTTTTCATGGGTGAGATTAAAATAACACACCTCGTGGCCTGGAGTCATATTGTGGTATTATAAATGTCCTCTGCATTAAATATTAGTTGTATTTAGGGGATACGTGTAGGGAACAGTGTGGCGGCCTCTGGGAGAAGTTAAAACCATAAATAACGAAGCTTTAATGAACCTTTTGTTCACGTTGTCTAATCCTTTGGGGGTTTCTAAAACACACCGTTTGGGTTCTGAGGCGTTTCTTTTGTTTACAGCTTTCCAGACGCTCGATTCTCTGGAGCTGAAAAGCTCTTTGATGGAAAATCCAAACTGGAGGCTGGCGGTGTCCTATTGCGACACTTAACTGAATATTATGAGTTCAAACAGTAATGTGAAATGATCACAACGGGGCGCTAAATGAGTTATGTTTCACAGACTGAACCACTGCGCTCTCACACGGAGGATGTTAGAAAGGACTTTAATGCTTCTCTACACGTCCGACCTTCAGGAAGCTCAGGATGGTGACCTTTCACATTGAAACTTCAGGTATAGTTTCATTTTGTTTGCTCGCGCTGAAGAGGCTGAAGTTTGTGGTGCTGTTGTGTAGCGTTGTGTTATAACGGGAGGTGTTTCTAATGTTTCATCCACCCTCGTTGATGCAAAAGCACTTTGACTTGTCGTAGGAAAACCATTGAACACAATCCTACAAGACCACGAATATGATGCATAGCTTTAAGAGCAGCTCTACCCCATCTGCATGTATGCATTTATATATATATATATATATGAATCACATTTTTAAGTAGAGATCACCTAGAATGCAGCTGCCTTATTATATTGTGAATAATCATATTCACAACATAATTATGGACTCTTTCTGTAGTGATAACTGTATTTGTATAGCACCTTTAAAAACTATCTTTTAGTCAGATATAATCAATACCGGTGGAATAATTTAATGAAATAGTTTTGCAGGCGATGAACTTTAATCAGGATATTTCACTAAAATGATTTTTTAATGAATAATTAATCAAAACAGCGTCACACAAAATGAGCTAATTTGAAGATTTTGGCTTGCAACTCAAACATGCGTCAAGGAAATGCATTACTCACACACACACACACACACACACACACACACACACACACACACACACACACACACACACACACACGCACCTGTAACCTTCTCAGCACAGAGCTCTTTGGCCTTCTCCCTCATCATTTTGGGGATGAGGACGTCTGTCTCCACGTGCCTCAGCTGGATCTCTTCTGAAAAAGCAGGAAGCATAAAGACACACAGGAAACTCATCAGCACCATCATCTTTATCATCACCATCATCATCCTACAATGCTTACAAACCCCGCTGTGAACATAAACACGTTAAAACCTAAAGGAAACGCGAACCATACGGTGTAATATTGCCCTATGACGTAATGACAGGCTCTTCAGTTGACTTTATGCTAGCTAACGTTAGCTAAACACGTCGTGCACGTAGCTAACGTTGAATAACGTCGACGCCGTGTAAATAAACAGCGACGTAACTTACACGCTTAGCGAACGTGATGTCATCAAATATAAATATTAAAAACACGTCGTGCACTTTTAGGAGAGCATAAATGTGTCGTACCTGTGCTGGCTGCCTCCATTGCGATGTTTCTCATAACATTACAAAACTGGACCAATGTGACCTCGTCGCGCAGGCTCAAAACACTTCCGCTGACGTAGTTAAGCGGCGACAAAGAAAACTACAAATCCCAGAGTCGCAGACAGGCTACGTCATGATGCTTTTTGCCCTACAAAAATAAGAGACCCAGTATATAATAATAAAAATATGTATAATTATTATATTATAATTACATTGTAATATTCATAATTATAATTGCTATTATTATAATATGTATAATTACTATTATTATAATTATACTTATTATTATAATATATATGTTTTTATTGTAATTGAAAAAATAATGTGGTGTGAGTGATGTATAGATAGATAGATATATACTTTATTAATCCTCAAGGGGGGAATTTGCTGTCAGAATAGCGCCTAACAGTTTACAGACACCAAATAAAATAAAATAAACACACAAAATGTGTCATAAATAATAAAATAAATAATATATGTATATATATACCTATATATATTTATATATATTTATATATATATATATATATATATATATATATATATATATATATATATATATATACATACACAATAGAATATACTAACCATGTTGCATACATGTCAAAACATATATCAGCTATCAGCTAATCCCAATCCACATCATGTGCTGCAGCAATAATAATAATAGTAATAATACTTTATTCTATATACCTAAAGACACTTTACATAGGGCAGACAAAAGAACAAACAAAGCAAACAAACAAAAAACACATTAAAACATGAAAGGGGAGATAAGACCATCTTAAAACAGTAAATTAATTTAAAAAAAATGTAAAGTCACTGGAAAATAAAACAGTATTCCAATTTAGTTTTGCAGAAATTAATGACTGAATGCTAATTTGAATACTTATTCCTTCTTTGTTGTTTAACATGCAAAAGATTACATAATAAAAAAAATGAAATGAATCTGTAGTTTGGACTAACTCTGAGGGGAATGAAGCCATGAGACTCAGGACACGTCGACCTGCAACCACAAGGTGTGTGAGCGCCGCACACGGCACGCGAGCAGCGGCCCGACCGCCGGGAGCTGTGGGGGGACGCTGTCTGGAGCCCACGCAGGAGGCCCCCACCTGTTCAGCCAAAGCGACAGGTACACACACACACACACACACACACACACACACACACACACACACCTTGAAGCCAAAGACCAGTTTCACACGTTAGGCTGCACTAAAGAAATACGCGTAAACTACCCACCTCCACATCCAAACCACATGTACACCCAGTGCGCCTTCACAACTTACACACACCCACACACACACACACACACACACACACACACACACACAGCAGAGGGGGTATTGTGTGTCTGGCCTGTCGACTTGAAGTTCTAACGGCTCTCTGACCTCACAGAGCTAAAGCTGCCACTTTGCCTCTGTGGAGGAGCACAAGCTTTCATCTCCAAATCAAAAGGAAGAAAGAAAGAAAGAAAGAAAGAAAGAAAAACAATGATCTCCTCAAGCAAAAAAACTAAACAAAACAAAAACCTTTGACAAACAGAGACCACAGACTATCACCTGTGTGAAATACATGCTTTTTAAATGTTTTAACCAGACATATAGACAGTTACAGCAGATGGACACACACCCACCCACACACAACCAAACACACACACACACACACACACACATAAGCAAACACACACACAACACAAGCAAACACCTTCCAGACTGCTCTCTTCTGTTTCCATCCCTCATGACTCCAGGTGGGCTTCTGCAGGTTTAATATCAGCAGATCTTTCCAAACGTGAAACTCACGCCAAGTTTCCACCACGAGGCCGAGAGCACGAGCGCACACACACCCAACCACGTCTGAAGAAAAGGAAAATATATAATTATATATATATATATATATATATATATATATATATATATATATATATATATATATATATATATATATATATATATATATATATATATATATGTCTTAAATAGACTTAGAGTTTATCTTATATGTTTCATCCTGCAGGTAATACGTCTCTTCAAAACACTAATAATCCACTCTGCCATTATAATAATACTATTATTGTTTAAACTTTAAGTGTAAAGTTGTTGTTATTGATGTGGAAGCAGAACATAAAGCAAAGGAAGCTTTTATTGAACAGAGTAACTGTCTAATTATTGTACTTATGACAAAATAGTTGAAGCTAAAATGTACTTAATCAATATTATATTAACAAATCTCTCACACACTGTGTTTGTATATCCATATAAATACATTTATAAAAGTTATGTTTTACTAGATGCAATTAGTAAATTACCTAATAAAAAGCAGAAGCCTGACGTTAACATCTAATGAGGAGCAAATATGTTACAACAGACAGAAAAACAGCAAAATCAGACTTTTGATGATGAGAAATACTATATATATATATATATATATATATATATATATATATATATATATATATATAGTCAATATTTCCCCCCCAAATGATCACAAATGCAAATGAGTGCAGTAAATTCATAATTAGAAACGCAAAAAATAATTCTTTTGAGTTGATTTTTTATGCACAGTTAAAAAAAAAGAAAGGAAAACATAGCAGAGATAAATGAGATCACAGAGCAGGAGGAGACAGGACGCCCACAGGGCTTATCCAAAGATCCTGACTATGTATAAAAGCTCATGTACCGCAGTGTGAACTCGATTTAAGCTTCATAATTATATTATCAAACAAAATATAAAGAACAACAGAGACAAAATGCAATGGTCAAACATCTATCGGTGGTTTTACAAGCGACGAGTAGATGAAATGCACATAGTGAAACACTGGAAGTTCACTTCTTTAGGGACATAAATCTCCACACTGTGTTGGTTGAGACTCCTGTGCATGCTGTGTGTGTCTCTTTTGTCGCAGAAGAGTAAATAACGCCTTTAAAACAACTCGTCTGAGCACCAGAAGAAGGGAAAGGACTTCAGGAGGAGACGCGAGGCAGCGAGGCAGCGAGGCAGCGAGGCAGCGAGGCAGCGAGGCAGCGAGGCAGCGAGGCAGCGAGGCAGCGAGGGCTCAAGCCCACTTGGCTCCTTTAGCGGACGCTGCTAAGGTAGCATGCTGCTGTGTGTGGCAGGAGCCCAACACTGATCCAATATCACCCCGAGCAGCAGGGCCCCGTGAACCTGGCAGAAGGAGGTTAGCAGAGTTAAAGCCCCTCAGGACACGCCTCGCCGCGCAGGCCGAGCACCAGCTCCTCCAACTGTCCACCGAGCAGGCACGCAGAACAACTATTCATATAAATATACAATATACATATATATGTATTCACTGCCGTTCAACGGTTTGGTTCACACAGACACATGTTCAGCTCCTCCTCAAGGTCCCTCATGGAACATCTTTTATGTCTAAGAACAAGAACAGACGGAGAGTTTCACATGAACGTTCTCTTCTTCTGGACATGTTGAGAGTTTAATGAACAAACGTGAAGCTGCAGATCCTCAACCAGCTCAAAGGAAGAACACTTTTATAGCTCCTCTCTCCAGCACAGCTGTTTTCAGCTGTGTGACATCACTGCACAAGGTTTCAAGGGGTTTCAAGGATTATTAAGGGGGTTCGATGGGTGTCTGTCAAGGATTTTCAAGGAATTGTTCAGGTCTTTAAAGTGATTTCAAGGTTTTTTTAAAAGGTTTTACAACTATTTTCTATGTTTTTTTAAAGGATTTCAAGGTTTTCAAGGGTTTTGTAGTCATCCATTAGTTTTGACCCCAAACTTTTGAACGGTAGTGTAAATATATATATATATATATATATATATATATATATATATATATATATATATATATGTATATATATATATATATATATATATATATATATATGTATGTATATATATATGTATATATATATATATATATATATATATATATATGTATGTATATATATATATTGCTAATCTAAATAGAGTGGTGAGTCCACTAAAAGCTTTGTTTTGCAGAAGGTTGAAGTCTTTATTGCAACAACGCTGCAAACATTCGACAACTGAAACTTGTGGTTTTTGAGGAGCACGTTGCCGTTTCACAGATGGAGGAGGTGTGTGGGGACCTCCTCCTCCTCTTCCTCCTCCTCCTCCTCCTCCTCCTCCTCCTCCTCCTCTTCCTCCTCTGATATCCGTGACTTTTCCAAGACGTCGTGCGGCCGGCCGGCCGGCAGATGGCCGCGTGGAGGTGAGGTGGTAGAGAGAAGTGTTTAAGCCTCCGGCGGCGGCGGGGAGCCTCTTCGGGGTCGATGGAGAGCAGATAATCCAACGAGTCGGGCAAAGGGATTACAAACCTTTACGGGCCGGCCTCTGCTGGCGGCCCCGCTGTGGGGCACCTTCCTCAGGTCACCCCCGCCTGAGGGGCTGGCAGCGGCGACTATTGTCGATTGTGGACCGAGTGCATCTCTGTGGCCGCTGTGTCTCCCTGTTGATCTGTTGGAGGCTCACGATGGTAGATATTCAGATGGAGAGACATGCAGACACGTGGTGGAGTCTGATGGATTGATGGAGAAGGTTTTAGGCTCTTTCCTCTAAAATGTCCTCCACAAACTAAAGTGTGAGTCTCTGCAGCCACGAGGCTGTTTAATAATGTTGTTATCATAAAGGAACACATGTGAGATGTTGTTCACATGTGTAAATATCAGTCTACATGTTTCTGGTTCAGAGGAAATGAAGATGACAGAAAGAAATGAAAAGGTTTCAGGTCCAACTCTAAAAAAATGACTTTCAGGATGATTATTAGTTTAAATGATTTTACTTGTATGTTATTTATGGTGTTCAATACATCCAAATACAACAGTTTGGGGTTTTTCTTCTTCATAAAACAATCTATAATTTACAGTTTTTAAATGTTAGCTGCTCTAATGTCTAAAAGCATCAAATAAAAGCACTAACACACTTACCGCCATTATAATAAAGCCATAACATGATATTCAGATGATCTTTTGCTCTTTTTAGGGAGGGGGGAGGGGTCATGTTGGCAACACACAAGCGATGTCAGGACACATTTCCTCTCAAGCAAGTGAAGGGGTCTGCCACTGAGCCACAAGCTGCACTCGCTTCTCAGGCCGGCTAAACCCTTTGACACCACAGTTTTTAATTAAAATTACATTAGGAGTAATCAGCCGGAAGAGTTTGGGGATGAGGACGGAGGAGGAAGGGGGGGCATTGGGTGAGCGGAGGTTTACGTGTTGAATAGATGATGATGATGATGATGATGATGATGATGATGATGATGATGGAGGGGTGAGGGACTGGACCCTAAAAAGCAGAGCGGTCCTCTGCAGCCGGTCAGAAGCTCATCAAACTCGACGTCGTTCACTTTCCTGTCGTCGTGTCGATTCAGTGAGAGAGAAAATAAATGTCACATTTCTCTCAGTCTGTAGTTTAACACTGAAATACACATTTACACATTTCAACCAGTTCGCTAATTAGTATACACTGTTAAAAAAAATTACAAAAACCGTTCAAATTAAGCTGAAAGATCTTAATTCAAATATGAGACGGAAACCATAAATGAACGGTTTTGCAGTGAAATACTGTTATTTTACAGTTTTATTCTGTATTATTACGATCAAACACCTTCAATAAAGGACGGACGTGAATATGTATGTAAATTAAGAAAGCAGGAAAAATAGGTCAGGAAAAAATTATTTATCTATAAAGAAAATAATAAGAAAATGTGCAGATACAGACACAGATGTCTGTAATTTTACAGAGTTTTGTATATATTTTTTTAAGAAAAACTACAGTAGAAATATAAAGTTATTTTCCGTAAAATTAGGATTCTTTTACAATGTAGATTAAATAATACAGTCAATTTTATATAAAGCAAATCAGAAGAACATGTAGTTTGTTATTGTTAGCAGACAGCTGAGTTGTTCATTTAGAGTTTTGTATATATATATTTTTTTAAACTGAAAAACTACTGAATACTGTAGAAATTTTAAATTATTTTTACGTAAAATTTTACAGTGTAGTTGAAACAGCGACTTGGAGATTAACTAACTTCTCTCTGCATTGCTTCATTGTTTTCTGCCTCACATCAAGTTGTCGAAAGCTTCTTTTTTTAAACATTATAGGCGAGAAACATCCGTCCGTCTCTGCATCTGTAAAAGTGGAAGAAGCTGAATGTTAATACGACTTCCTCCTCCCCAGAAACAGCAGAGAGGAGCTGAAGAGACGAGAGCGACGGCCACAAAGACCCCCATTCGCTCGCCCTCGAGGGTCTCCACCAAGATAATTACCAGCTTTATGGAAGTACGAGAGAGAAAAAGAAAAGTGGAAAAGAAAAACCCACCGAAAGAAAGAAAGAATGAAAGAATGAAAGAATGAAAGAATGGCCTGGACCCGAGCAGAAAATTACTTTTCCCCTCTGCCTTCGCTCCGTAACCCCCTCTCCACCAGGAGATGAGCACCGCATGGAGGAGGCCTTCTTCAGGAGAGAGAGGGTGGGGGGGGGGGAGGGAGAGAGAGAGGAGGGGAGGAGGAGAGGGGGAGGGAGAGAGAGAGAGAGAGAGAGAGAGAGAGAGAGAGAGAGAGAGAGAGAGAGCGAGAGAGAGAGAGAGAGAGAGAGAGCTCACCCTTCTTGTGTTTCTCTCCTTCATTAAAGCCAGCCAACCCTCTGACCGTTCCTCAGACTTCCTCTCCTTCATTACGCGGTGAAGATGAAGATGAAGATGAAGATGATGAGGAGAGCGGAAGTGAAGGCCGAGGCCGATTTGAATAGAGGTTTTGGTGCAGAACCCACTCGTGCTAAACAACACCAAAGAGAACATCTTGTCTTTTGATCAAGTTTCCCTCCATCTCTCTCTCTCTCTCTCTCTCTCTCTCTCTCTGTCTCTCTCTCTCTCTCTCTCTCTCTCTCTCTCTCTCTCTCTCTCTCTCTCTCTCTCTCTCTCTCTCTCTCTCCTTTCTTATTTCTCTAGAACATCCTCTCGGTGCTTCTTGCAGCCTCCACCGAGTGTCTGAATGCGGTTAATTATCTAAAAAAGGAAAAGTTTGTACCTGTTGAAAAGCCATCCTTGCTTTCGCCTCGGCTTGTTAATGCCAACAACACACACACACACACACACACACACACACACACACACACACACACACACACACACACACACACACACACACACACAGGCGCCCATGGCGGGCGGTCAGAGGACACCACATGCTGCGGCAGCCTTTCAGACGTGTGCCTTAATAAGAATGCGTGTCTGAATGCACACGGGGAGAGAGGACGATGGGTAGGAAGGAGAAAAGAAGGGAAAAAACATCTTTTTACCTCTCCATCTATAATTACTCCAAATGAAGAATAGGCTGAAGAAATGGCGAGGGAGACTTTCCATTATGACGGGGAAAAAGGGAGAAAAAAAAACGTCAAGTAGAGAAGGCAAAAAGCGCAATATCGATCGATTTTTAATGGATAAAAGATACTCTTTTTTTTTTTAATAGCATCTCAGAAGTAACGACGTCGGCTACGTGTGTGTGTGAGCGTGTTCTTGTGTGTGTGTGTGTGCTCAAGTGAAATCACATTTGTGACTTTTAAATGTAGGAAAGAGCTCTGTCCAGACGCCATTATGTGTCTGCTGCAGAGGCTGAAGCGCTGCTTCCTGCATGCAGCGGCTCAGAGATCTTCATCACACTGCCTCTCCTTCCTCCTCCTCACTTCATCTGTTGAAATGAATCACTGAGGGACGAAGAGGGCTGCCTCCTCTTCTCTCTCTGTCAGCGTTAGGGAGCGACGCTGTCCTACTGTGTGTGTGTGTGTGTGTGTGTGTGTGTGTGTGTGTGTGTGTGTGTGTGTGTGTGTGTGTGACCTCCTGACCTGACAGGAAGTGTCATCTCGTGCTGTAAATGGTTTCACACTCTCGTGTGCGTGGTGAAGCTGTCGCTCGGCCGGCGTTCACGTCGTCCTCAGACCCCTTAAAATAATTCACTAATACACACGACGTTCTCACGCTCGCGATGCGCAAAGTGTTACACAAACACCCGCAAAATAATCCACGTGCACTTGTTCACATGGTCTGGCCTCTGGTTTCATCCCTCTCTCGTCTTATTGTGGAAGATCAATGTAGAAAACGTTTGTATTTCTCTGTCAATCGTGAGTCAGAGTTCTTATCTGTCACTGTTCAAACAGATTAAAGCTTCAACAAAAAGGGAGCGGATTAGTTTTTTTAGCGAATTCAACATCGTAATAGGATGCTATCAGATCCCAGATGTTCATCTGTCTCTTGCTGCCTAATTTGTTCATCTTCTTTTCCTCCATCAGCATGTGAATGAAGTCTATTTCTGATCCTGAGCAGCACTGAAGGCTTGTGAGCAGTTGACAGTGCTTTTATAGGATCAGTAGGTGTGTGTACGTCTCAGATAAATTACACAAAAATGGTGAAAAATACACCTCGCCGAAGGATGATGCAAATCAGGACCCTATCTAAGAGCGGCATGTTTATTCAATATAGACTCGTTGATTCAACACGGTGCGTGTGTGTGTGTGAGTGTGTGTGTGAGTGTGTGTGTGTGTGTGTGTGTGTGTGTGTGTGTGAGTGTGTGTGTGAGTGTGTGTGTGTGTGTGTGTGTGTGAGTGAGTGAGTGTGTGTGTGTGTGTGTGTGTGAGTGTGTGTGTGTGTGTGTGTGTGTGTGTGTGTGTGTGTGTGTGTGTGTGTGTGTGTGAGTGTGTGAGTGGGGGTACAGAAGAGCACAGGCCTCACACGGGGATAGGTGCTAAAATAAACAGTGAGAAAAACTGCAAATGTGACAGCTGAGCAATAGCTTGGAGACGGAGGAGTTGTGTGTTTTTTGTAGACAATAATAATCTATTTTTACTATCAGAAGTGGCATATATTTTCTCCAGAATACAAAATGTGTTTTTTATTTTGTATTTTTCGCTCTAGAGGAATTGTAGTTACTTTATTATATCGCTCATATTTTCTTCTGCTAAGTGCAGACCAAAGGAAACAAAGCAAAAGTTGTTGCTCCCTTACACAACTTTGTGTACACTGTTCTGCTCGTTCCTCCTGCACAACGTTCCTGGCGCACACAGACAGCACAGGGAGCAAGGAAGCAAGGAAGCAAGGAAGCAGCCTCTCAATAATCAACCTCTCTCTCTCCTCTCCACACCTCGTGTTTCTCTGCTAATGACTTGATCACAGCTGTGATGAAGATGCACTTAACCCGTAAACTGCAGTCCCTTCACACGCCGCCCAAAAGCCAATTAAAGCCAGCCGGCACTTCAATTAAGAGCCGACAAAGACCGGACGATACCAGAGGCCTTGTGGGGAGTCGCTGTAACTTCTGCCCACAGCGGAGGTTTGGGGGCATCAAAGTATTGCATCATCCATGCGATTATTGTTTTGAGCTAAGTGGCTAACAGAAGAATAAAAGCTGCAAAAATGGGCTTCAGAGTTGAGAGGATACGCTGCGGTAGAAGGTAGATTTGTGTCTTTTTTACCAAAGCAAATTTCTAGTTTGTAAGTAAATTATCTCCAAATCTTTGCTCTAAAAAAAAAAACACTCTCAAAACTGAAATTTGCTCTAAAAAAAGAATGCTGTCAAAAAAAAGAAATTCGCTCAAAAAAAAAAAAATGCTCTTGAAACTAAAGTTTGCTAAAAAAATTTTAAAAAATGCTGTCAAAAAAAAAATTCGCTCAAAAAAAAAAAAAATGCTCTGAAAACTAAAGTTTGCTAAAAAAAAAAAAAAGTTTGCAAAAATAAAATTGACACTAAAAAAAATTGCTCCAAAAAAAAATGAGAGCAAATGTTAGTTTTCAGAGCATGTTTTTTTTTTTAATTGAGAGTAAAGATTTGGAGATAATTTACTTACAAACTAGAAATTTGCTTTGATAAAAAAGACACAAATCCACCTTCATAGGATTTGCCTCAAAGTCTGATAACGACTGATAACGCCGTTATCAGCTAACACCGTTAGCCGAGTCGCAATGTTGCGGTTGTTCACGCTGCGAGCACGTTAGCTGTGAGAACGTTAGCTAAGCGCAAAATAGCTAAACGCACGTTAGCACGAATAAAAGCCCAAAGTGTTTCTTAGAGTTCAGAGGCAACGTTGTGTAAAAGAACTTTGAATTGCCGCAATATTGCAGCTGTTTGCGCTGCTAACACGTTAGCTAAGCACATGTTAGCTGAGCCATCGTTAGCTAAGCGCACATTAGCACAAATAAAAGTCCATAATGGGTCGGAGTTGATAGGATAAGTTGTGTAAAAGAACTTTGAATTCCCTCAAAGTCTTCACTGCATCAGTTTAATTAACGATGTGGTTTTAATGTGTCATTAATGTGTCTGTGTGTCGGGTTTGGATATTCAGAGACTTCTGAAACGCAACAAAATCCCAAATTTCACATTTGAGAAGAAGAAAGGTTGGCAATATGGATCAAGGTGAATATGTAAACCATAATTACGTCTGTTTAGCTGCTCAGTGTTGATCTTCTGCGCTGCTAAACAAGGGATCCTCAGTCACAGGGACTCACCGGTTCAGACGGGCATCTCTGCATCCGAACTTCTAAACAAAGCCGATTAATTAACTCTCGGGCTTATACCTCTGAACCATAAAGAGCTTACAAATTACCGTGGGGGAAGTGATTACAACCACGGAAAACAATAAATCAATCAATGAATCTAATGAAGCCTGCGTGCCGTCGCTGGCGGTTCGCTCTTAGCCTCAGTCATCTGTGGAATAACAATGGGGACGAGGGGGAGCGTAGTTAAATTGTTAATCACAATGTGAGACAACAGTCAGCAGATTCCCCATACGAGACAATCACGCCCGGCGTCCATGCCTATCGGCTCCAAGAGAGGACATAATGCAGAAAAAATATTCTTTCCACCCCACTGGAGAGAGGGACACTCTTCCAAAACAACGCGCAGAATGTATTTATTCTTTCTGCTGGAGGAGAAACAAAGCAAAAAGTCATTATTCAGAAGTGTAAAGGAAGGATTGCAGAGATTCAGACACAAACAATGTATTACATCTCATTAAATCTCATCATTATTCATTATATATATTTATATAGTTATTTATTTGTAAAGATTATGGCCTTGTGATGTGATGTTCAGTTAAAGCCGACGGGGATTTCTTCCCACAAGGAGGTCAGAGGTCAGCGGGAGAGGAAAAACAGCCTTGTAGGGGTAAATACGCGATGGCTTGCTCAGCAGCACTTCAGCAGGGAGCATATTTGACATTTTGGGCATTTTTAGCTGCGTGCAAATGGCACCGAGGACGTTGCAGAAATCCATCTTGTCTGGTAACTCACGCTCAGCTCAACCGGAGCGCTTTTTTTAAAGGCATCATGCCTCAAACATACCACCGTCTCTGAGGATCCTCTTGGTTTCATCGAGGTGACGGCTCATTACTGTGACTCCAGATCAAATTTGCGACAGTGTTAACACGGGCAGATTGGTGGGCAGGGACTCTTTAACAGTACAGATTGGGTGATAACGAGGAAGTGCTCTAAACGGGCAATAATTGGTCCTGGCCTGAGACTTCTGCAACTTCCCCTTTTCAGATAAGTGATTTTTGGGAGTCGTGTCTCTTGGCTGAGGAAAAGCTTCTCGGGAAGACGAATCCCTCGCGTGTGAAGTTGTGATCCGGATGAAGTGGCGGCCTCAGATCATCGGGGGACTGAAGTCTTGTAGAGAAGACGGTACAAAACAAGAAATGGGAAGTGCGGTACCTTCGGTTTAAGACTGGAAGCACATAATGAACTAAAACCTGTCCTGGGACTTTGCTGAAAACCAATGTTGTTCCTGTGTTGCATCCAATGTGAGACTAACACTATAACCACCTACAAGAATATATGAACATCGCCTTCATGCATGCTCTCCAGACCAGATCCCACCTGAACCTTAAGCTCGATGGTGACTAATTAGTTTACCAAGGGTAAATAAGTAGGACTTCATCCACCTCCTGTATTTGTGAAGAGGTATTTAGAGAGATAGCCTTCGGCACACAGTCATGCAAACGGGATCTCATTAGCGAATGCAAATGAGAAAAAAACACCAAATCTTCGCGGAGAGGCAGAAGTGTATCTCCCTGGGATAGCTGGAACATGACAGCTCACCAACCCGCCCCCACGCTGGGCACCAAATGTGATGGTCCGCTCCTGCTGCTCGTCTTAACCGGATGCAGGAACAAACCATAGACGTAAGAGTAGGGGGGAGGGAGGGAAGTGGGTCACGAAGGGTCTTCACCTTCTGCTATTTCAAGAGATGGACGTTAGAATAAGTCTGTTTTATACATTTTTATAGTCTGCAAATACAAAAGTCTTCAAGTGTATTTGCATGAAAGTTTAGTTTGGAATCTGTCAAGTTCAATTTTGCACGAATGAAGTGTGTTCGTTATGCACTGGTAGCTAATTAACAAATGGGTTGTAAAACTTTGGAGTACAAAGGTTTTTAGATTTAGATAACTATGACATCACCAAAAAGTGAGAACATCTCAAGCCAGGAGGGCCGAAAAGCTGCGATCGCATTCAACCAGAGTGATAATTCACTATTCTATGTGTGTGTGTTTGTTGAGAGGGCATTTCCCAGGAAGTGAGGAAGACGAACCCTCTGAGCCAATCGCAGCCTCTCGTCCCGTGGTGACATCACGAGCTGCGGCGGGCAGAGTTCCTGGCGTGGCCTCGGACCAACAGACCTTCTGCTCCCGGCGGGGAGGACGTGGCCGAGGGCAGGCCGGCGATGGCCAGGTCACCAGCTTTTTCCTCCCGCCCGGCATGAGCGCCGCGGGGGGGCGTGGCCGGCAGGATGGCGGCGTGTCAGAAAACAGCCCTTTAGACGTGTCAAAAAGCCGGCACAGCTAGGGGAAGCTGCTCATCGAGCGTGAGAGAGAGAGAGAAGCGTGAGGCCGCGATGCAGACCGGCTGCCCAGCGAACGCACCAGAACCAAACAGCGCTAAAGGAGTGAGAGGAGCCGATTCAAGCTATAGAAATCCTACGTTTTCATCCTCACAGAGAGCAGCAAAGTGTCTGGAAGAAACAAGGGTTCAAACTCGTTCAAGCAAACGCTGCACAGTTTATTTTTAAAAGATCCCTGCAGACATTTGCACATACACTGCCGCGTTTAATTCAGATTTAGACGTGGAATGGAGAGCACATCGAGCCTCTCAACGTGGTGACGCTTGCTCTCAGCTAACGTGCTTTTAGCTAACATGCTCTCAGCAAACATGTCCTCAGAGCTAACGTGCGCTCGGCTAACATGCTCTCAACTAACATGCTCTCTGAGCTAATGTGCGCTTAGCTAACATGCTCTCAGCTAACATGTTCTCAGCTAACATGCTCTCAACTAACATGCTCTCTGCGCTAATGTGCGCTTAGCTAACATGCTCTCAACTAACATGCTCTCAACTAACATGCTCTCTGCGCTAACGTGCTCTCAGCTAACGTGCTCTCAGCTAACATGCTCTCAGCTAACATGCGTTCAACTAACATGCTCTCTGCGCTAACGTGCGCTCAGGTAACGTGCTCTCAGCTAACATGCTCTCTGTGCTAACGTGCGCTTAGCTAACATGCTTGCAGCTAACGTGCTCTCAGCTAACGTGCTCTGAGCTAATGTGCTAACAACGCAAACAACAGTAGCATTGCTGCTCAGCTAACAGTGTTGACCTGAAGGTCAGCTGGAGGATGGGCGCCGGCCTCAGGTCAGGCCGGCGTTATCAGCTGTATCCGCCTGTGCACAGCGGCCGCCATGAACCGGCCGTGTGGCACGCTCACGTGCGCTAAAACGCACTTAAAGGCATGCGCTGCCGGCCGAGCGAAGCACAGAGACGCTTAGAAAACAACACACACGAGAGGGAGAGGGACTTTATCCTCTGTTGACCGTCGCTGCACTTTATCTTCACACAGAAAATATCTTCAGGTGAGAACGCAGTATTTCCACCTTCAGTATGTGGAAACTGCAGTCGAGAGTCAAACTGCACACGCAGCATTTACTAGTGACGTAACAAAATACTGTAAATCAGCTCGTCTCCTTGGAGGGGGAGACTTCAACCTACTCTGAAGGCGGGTGAGTACCAGATGTGTGCATGGGCAGCGTTAGCGAGCGCTACGCTGGGACCACCGAGGCGCTTCTGCAGAGACCGCAAACTTTGCAACGCTTCACACGTTCTCACGTCTGACTCACCGGTGTTAGCATCACCGCACGTGGCCGTATGTGTTTATGTGTCAAACAGAGAAAGAGAAAGAGGGAAAGAGAAAGTATCTTTTTTATTTTAATCCAACAGAAATTGGCGGTTGAGAGTAAACATTTGATTACATGCTGTTTGAAACACATTTAGCTGTAGACTCGACGACCCCACAAAGAAATGCAGATGACAAAAGGGGGAAAGGTAAGCAGGAGGGATGGGGGGGGGTACGTCTGTGTCAAAGCAAATTCAAGACCACTGGAAGTCTTACTCTATATTCATGACTTCCTGAAATAATCAAACAACTCAATCAGGTTATCGGTGCGGTCCGAGGGGGCGCATTAGCTGGCGGCTGTTTGCTGTGCAAATAGTTTACTCAAACAGTTGATTTGTCTTGTTGTCTGATGTGCAATGTGTTTATTTCCGAGGTGGCGACCTGAGTCATTAATCCTCTCACTGCCCTTTGTGATGCAAAGGCCTCTCTGAGCACGCAGCGGCATGCGGCAGCTGAGCGTCGTCTGGTCTCTAGAGGTTTCTTTTAAAGCTCTTAACGGCGCCCCGTTACAGCCGGTCATGTAAAGTCTGAACGTGGCCTCCTTTGAACTGAAGACAGTGGAAAAAACCAGGAGAAAAGTCTGATGTGAGCTCCTTTACAAGCCTGAATGATGTGTTAATTCCTCGTGACGAACCCCACCTGCATACTGGAGGGCAACGACGTCCATCATCGCCATCGTCTTCATCAGAGTGAGCCTCGTATGGAGTTGCAAAGATCCTTGTTGATGTGCTCATACAGATGTAGAACAACAATGTCTGTGGGTTAGAAGAAGAAGGCAGTAACCTTTATTAACCCCTTAGGGGGTTTGGACTCTGCATTTAACCGAGTAGTGCTGAAGGAGCCGTGTGCAGCAGTGTCTCGCTCAAAAAGAAAATTCAGGGTTTCTTTATGTCCGTGTCACTTGACGGCAACACAACATCCACCCCAATGTACACCCAATTACGACAAAATCACAAATGCATGTGTGTTCTTTTCACTGCGGCTCCTCGCGGCCCCATTAGCAGCCGCTACGAGGGATCCCATTGACGTGCACATCTGTACACCGGTCTCTGGCCACAAAGACGCAGCCGAGTTTCAATCTCGGCAGGTTCCATTTGTGCCGTTATTGATGTGAAAATTAAAAGGATTGTGTTCATTTTCATGTTGTGTGTGTGCCTTATTGTCAGCGAGGGACATTTACTTTCCCCCCGAAAGCTCTCGTTCCAACAGTCTGACACGTTTTGTTCAAACATGTTATTAAAGTACATCACAATGGATTTCAAGCTTCTTTTTTTAAATTTATTTTTACGGCTAAATTTGTGATTGTGCCGAAAGTTTTGAAAAGTTGTGGCCAACTCCAAATCTGGAATCCACCATCTGATCATTAATGTCTTCAACTCTGGTGAAATAGAGTTTTTTTGTTGCGTATTTGTAAAAAATCTGATGGCAAAGACACTAAAAGGTCACCGTCCATTGACCCCGGTGCATGGCACACCGACGGGACTGTTGACGTGTTTGTGAGGACGATGAGATGCGTTCATGGACTCGTTCATGGTGCGTTCATGGACTCGTTCATGGTGCGTTCATGGACTCGTTCATGGTGCGTTCATGGATGCGTTTTGGATGCGTTTGGGTGCAGCAGCTCGCTCTTATACACCTTGGCTCCAATGCCCCTCCCCCTGGAGACCAGAGCATCTGATAAGAGGCTGCTGATCTGTGCGTCATGGCCACAACAGAGCCGCTACCCCAAACCCTCCACATGGCTCATGGCTTCACCTCTCCGCTCCTCAAACCCCGCAAACACGGCGTGATGTCCTGCGCTGCGGGCTCAGCGCCGCACGTGATTTTTTACGCACTGAAGTTTTTTTTTTACCTTGAAATTATTCTGGTGCCTTGAAATAGATTTTTAAACGGGAACAGGAGGAAGAATCACTGGTAAGTTTAAACATATATTATATATATTTATTTTTTACACGGAATATTCATGTATAAATGAATTGAGACTGCAGGTCATTCATCACTAGAATACATGAGACAGTCAGCTGTAATTTCAATTATTTGACATAGATTCACATTCAATAGTTTGTCTAAAAGCAGACTTATTGTATTTCTTTTTATTGTTTTGTTCTTATTGGTCAGGATGGTTCACGTTTGTTTGTTGCTGTCTGATCCAGGAAACATCACAGGCTTCTTCACACGGAAAAATAATTGCCTATTTCCCTTTTTCACGTCGGCTGTCCCCGCTGGGAAACCAGAGATTTGAACGAATGCAAATTCATCAACTCTGAATAATAATATAGGATTATTATCAGCTTCCTGTCTAACAGAGAAAGAGTGCATTTAAAAAAATAAATTTAAAAAAACGCAAATATTTTTTTTCTGTGACGATAAATATATTATTTTTTAGAAAGAAAAAACAAAGATGAGTTGTTTAATTTAACTGATTTCCAGGCGTTAAAGTGATTTTCCGCCGTTAAAGTGTCACGTGATTTATCAGAAATTGTCTCTTCACTTCGAGGCGACAACTCTCCAAAAAATTGAATATGAAGCTACACAAATAAACACAATTTCACCACAACACCTCACTGATGACTGGCTGATCATGGGTACACATTACAGTCATGGTTTTTAATCTCTAATTGTACATTAAAATAAATGAATCCTCATTTTAAACATTATTGTGGACTCGTAGGAAACACATTGAAAGAGACTGAGCCTCATGAGCTGCGTGACTGTAAAGCTCCTTCATTTAAATATGAGACGACACTGAAATGGGGCAGTTTGAGTATTGATGGCTTCTCGGACACACCCTGAAACACACGGTGATCACAGCTCTGCTTTCATATGAAACAGGTCACTGTGCCCTCATGGAGGCCCATCCTGCGACGCGCTATTTGGCACGTCGGCCTTCTCTCTGGCGCTCAGAACCCGTGACTGCAGATGTTTTCTGCTCTTAACCTCAATCAAATGTTTCTGTCCCCGGATTTCAGACTTCAGTGGAAGTTTTTCCTCAGAAGACACCTGGCGTAAAACTGTTTTAGTGAGGGGGAAGTGGAGGAGGAGAGAGGAGGAGAAGACCCCTGGATCAGATCAGTCTGCTCTGAGATCAGAGAAAAGCAAAAACCAAAAGTCTGCGCCGAGAGAGCCGGAACAGCGCAGTCATGCTCGGCGGTGAAGGGGAGAGCGGCGCCGCGGAGGACCGGCGCAAGTCCCCGGCTGTGGACGGGCCCGACCCGGCCGCTGCCGGCAGCAGGTACCCGGAGCACGGGATGGGAACCGACCGCTCCTACTACATCCCCACGGGTTCTAAACCAAGCCCAGAAGCCCCGAACCCCTGCTCTTTCCTCCCTTACGCGCCCGGTGGGGCGGTTTACGCGTCCAGCGCGGCGGGCAGGTACCCGTCCTCCCTGCACCTGGGCTCCGTGCTGCCCCCCGCGGGGTTCCCCCCTTCCTCCTCTTCCTCCTCCTCCTCCGCCGCCGGGCGCAGTCACTTCAGCCCGGCCTACCAGCTCGGGCAGAGCCCCGGCTGCCTGTACCCGCCCTACGGCAGCTCGGGCTCGGCCCTCGGCGGCATCCCTCTGCCCGGCGCCGGGCCCCCGGGCATGAGGGCCCAGGTGTACCTGTGCAACCGGCCGCTGTGGCTCAAGTTCCACCGGCACCAGACCGAGATGATCATCACCAAGCAGGGCAGGTGAGGCGGCGGGACTTTATTTCAAATGCTCTCAAATAAAACCTCAGCCATTTCTTTTCTTTCATCATTTCCCGGGTGTCCTTGCAGGCGCATGTTCCCGTTCCTCAGCTTCAACATCGCGGGGCTCAGCCTCACGGCGCACTACAACGTGTTCGTGGAGGTGGTGCTGGCCGACCCCAACCACTGGAGGTTCCAGGGGGGCAAGTGGGTCACCTGCGGGAAGGCGGACAGCAGCGGCCAAGGTACGGAAACAGGTCGATATCTGACTTTTACTAAACATGAATTAAATTTAGTTTCAGTGTTGGATTGAGATTTAAAATGGAAGGGCTCACCTTTAACCTCTGGATTAAATACTACACATAATAATGAATAACTGAAATGTGTTTTATTTGCGAACATAAACATGTGTGGATGTAAATCTGTCTTTTTGTGAACTGGAAGTTTGATGTTGTAATGTTTGTTTATTGCAGGGAACAAAGTCTACATCCACCCGGAGTCTCCCAACACAGGGGCTCACTGGATGAGGCAGGAGATCTCCTTCAGCAAGCTGAAACTCACCAACAACAAAGGGACCAACCACAACACTTCACAGGTAGAACTACACAATAGAAATACACAAATGACCTCCAACTAAATGCTTTAACCCTCAAGAGTTGTGTTACAATGTCAACAATTAATCAGACACCTCCACCTGCACTCTGTGGACCACTTCACTGTTTTATTTAATGTCTTTTTTATATTTATCTTTTGCTTATTGTGAACAAGTACGAAGAGTAAAATGAAACCTTCCATGTATGTGCAAATGAACACGGTTATTAAAGCTGATAAATGCTGATTTATTTTAACTTGATTAAAACGCACAATTATTAGTTTTCACGTAAATCACACAGACAATTTAGAATCTGTTTAAATTAATAAAGTAAATTATTTTTGCATAATTTGCACAATTAGACCAAATCACTTGTAAAAAAAATAAACATATAACATATTTGCACAAATTGCACATGTTTAGAAAATTAAAAAAATGATGTGATCAAAGTCAAAGTCAGTTATATTTGTCAATTTTTCCATTTGTGCAAATATATAGAAGATTTTAAATTGTGTTTCTCTTCTGTCGACATAAAGTGAGTGAATGTAAAAAAGTGCAAAAAAATGTTAAAATTAAAAAAAAAGAAAATAGAACAACATTTAAACGACATAAATTAGGAAACTATAAAAACCTGTAATAGACTATGAATGTGTGTTAAAGCAGCAGTCAGACATGCTTTTAAATATGAATATATATGTGATATTCTGGGGTGTAACGGGTCTGCGTGTCGCGCTGCAGATGATCGTCATGCAGTCGCTGCACAAGTACCAGCCCCGGCTGCACATCGTGGAGGTGACGGAGGACGGCGTGGAGGACATGAGCGGCGACATGAAGACGCAGAGCTTCACCTTCCCAGAGAACCAGTTCATCGCCGTGACGGCGTACCAGAACACCGACGTGAGCGCCGCCTCATGGCACCACGTGCTGCATATAACGCTGCATATAATATCTCTGCTTCATACGAGAATATATACTACACTGTTTATATTATAGGAATTACTCATTGAAACTCATCCAATGCAGATGATTCTTAGTCTAATAATCATCTGCTAGCTCCTTGTACATTTCTGCATAACTGCAGGATGTTTGTTCTCTCGATATTAATATGAATCATGTTCTTCCGTTTTGCTTTGTTTTAGATTACACAGCTGAAAATTGATCACAACCCCTTTGCCAAAGGATTCAGAGATAATTATGACTCGTGAGTATTTTTGATGTCATTGTCACACATTTCTTACCGGCTATATATAAACCCAGTATTAAATATCACATTTGCACCACACAGGAACATTAAATATGTATTTGTGAATGTTTAGCAGCCTGAGATCTGCTGTTTCTTTTCCTTAAAGACTTTTCCCCTCCCTCCATGTGTTTTAGGATGTACACGGCTCAAGAGCACGACCGGCTGACGCCGTCCCCCACCGACTCGCCCCGGGCCCACCAGATCGTCCCGGGGGCCCGCTACGCCGTGCAGCCGCTCTTCCAGGACCAGTTTGTGAGCAGCCTGCCCCAGAACCGCTTCTACAACAGCGAGCGGGCCGTGCCGCAGACCAACAGCCTCCTCTCGCCGCAGACGGAGGACGTGGCGTCGCAGAGGTGGTTCGTCGCCTCCATGCAGCAAGGGGGCGCCGTCAACGGCGGCGCCGGCAACGGCGGCAAGCTGGACCTGACGCCCTACGAGGGCGAGTACTCCAGCTCCCTGCTGCCTTACGGGATCAAATCCCTGTCCATGCAGACGTCCCACGCTCTGGGCTACTACCCGGACTCTCCCTTCACCGCCATGTCGGCGGCGGGGTGGGGGTCCAGAGCGGCGGCGTACCAGAGGAAGGTCTCTCCCGGCCTGCCGTGGTCTCCCAGGCCCAGTCCCGCCACCGGCTTCCCAGAAGACTCGAACAAAGTTAAGGCCCAGGTGGAAGAGGAGGCCGGCGGCGGCGGCGGCGGCCTGATCTCCTCCTGGACGGACACGCAGTCGGCGGCGCTGTCCTTGGAGAAGGCCGACGCGTACGCCGCGGCCTGCAAGCGGAGGCGCCTGTCGCTCGGCGGCGCCGGCGGCGCAGAGGACTCGCCCTCTGACATCAAGTGCGAGGACTTGGCCTCTGGTGCCGTCAACAGCAGCTACAGCAAAGAAGCCCCGTCAGCCAAGAGCATGGCAGCTTACTACTCCTTCTACACGAACCCTTGAACGGGTCCTCACCTCTCCATCTGGGTTGCTCTGCGTTTGCCATGCACCATGAAGGAGAACTCATATTTTACGCTTTCTTTTTTTTTTTTTTTGGTTGGGCCGTCAGGTGCACACCCAGAATGTGTCTCGGTGGCGATAAATGTCAACTTTTGTTTAAACTTTTAATAAAACAATTGACACATCAAAGGTTAAGGGGGCATGTGACGCAATAAGCATCCTGAGTTATTGTTGCTTATTCTTTCTATTTCGTCTCAGTCCATCTGAACTATTTACTTTTTTTCACCACCTTATTATGTAACTGTGTATGAAGCTTTGAAGGTCCCCAATTTTAAACAAACAAACAGTGTTCTTTGTGTTTCCTACCTGCCTTTACAGTGAGGGTATGTGTTTACAAATTATTTATTGAAGGCCTGTTGACATGAAATGTGTGCATTGATAAATGTGATGATGATACATACACGCTGTATATATATAAACACCTTCATGGCAACATTCAGATATTTGATAATAAAAGGCATATGTGTTCTATCGCGTATCTGATTGTTTATTTTAAGTTATGAGTGTTTAAATACAACATACTTTACACACGATGGTTGTTTTTAATAGAAGCATTAGTTTGATATATGAATTCATCACTGTAATTCCTCCTGTTATTGTTTGAGGCTATACATATTTGAATTGAATCATTGCACATTAAGAACCCAGACATCTTCCATACGTGATGCGCTTTTTGTTTAATGTGCAACAAATACAAAGACAAAAACTGAGTCAAGTCTATATCATAACTGCTCAAAAAATAACGCGCACAACTCCACATGCACATCGAAAAAGCAAATTTGTTTCCTCGGACTCTGTCGCTCTCTAGTGGCGATTTATTGAACCTGCAGCTATGAAATCAATCACAACAGAAGCCTGTTGACTCTCTCTCTGTGTGTGTGTGTGTGTGTGTGTGTGTGTGTGTGTGTGTGTGTGTGTGTGTGTGTGTGTGTGTGTGTGTGTGTGTGTGTGTGTGTGTGTGTGTGTGTGTGTGCGTGCGCACTGGGGTGCGTACAATAAAATATAACTGGCATCCCATTTTCATCCCATGGTTAGACCATAACAGTTTAAATCCGATATATTTGATCACTTTTTCTTTTCTTGTCGATTGGTGACACACCTGAACGGGACAGGTATGCTCGTCATGTTGACACATCGCAGCACACATGCTGAGCCTTTAAAAACCACGGAAAAGAACAAACAAAACAAAAAGACACGCATGCACTTAAGTTGCCTATTTGCGTGTCATCAATCCAGAATATTCCGACGGTGTCACGCGAGGACACACAACTCAATTAGTGGGCGTTTGTGTGTGTGCGAGTGTGTTTCTTTAGCTCTGGGAAGAAAAAAACGAGCCACTTCTTTTTTTTTTCTCCGCCTGTTTTGGGGCTTTTTGAGCTGCAACCTGGCAACCCGCGTGTAGCAGCCAGCCAGCAGCAGAGAGTCAACGAAGAGAGTTTTTTTTTTTTTTTACAGGAACAACATCGGTGCTTTTGGGCTAAATACGTCATTTATGGATCGCCTCGCGCTCACGAGAACCGTGTGTCGGTGAGCGCGTGACGGTTGACTCGCGAGAGCAGGTCGTCACGCACCACCTGTGTAAGTCTGGATACTTGTTACTCACTGTTTACTGTGACTCTTCGTTAGTTAACTGTGCTAGCTAAGTTGGCTAGCACGCTAGCTGCTCCTGCTAAGCGCGCGCACTGACGTTAGCCAACGCAGGCACGAGCGTCACGGTGTGTGTGTGTTTTGTTTTTTTTGTAATGTTTTTCAACAACAGCCAGATAACAAGGGTCAGATTGTATTTATTGTGTCGCGTGATTAACACGGACGTCTCAACGACACGACTCGCGGCTAACGCCAATCTAAAAGGTCAGTTAGTCGGCAGGTAAATGTTTTTTTAGGGGACCCCCTAAACGCAACACACCGTTTAAAACGGACGGTTCTTGAACACAACACGTCGGTTCCAGCTCGCGAGGGTGGAAAAGCTACGCAGACGAACTGTCAACGTCGAGCGGCGTATTTACACGTCGGGTGATGGCGTCACGAAGGAGTGTCGTTACAACACAAAACAATTGTCAGATACGTTAGTTTACGTGTGTGTGTGTGTGTTCTCAGTATGTGAGGTTATGCGACTCAGGTGTGTAAACAAGTATTCGCCCAGGTGAGACGTTTTCTGTTTGTCTCTGACTTTGTTGTGATGATGATGATGATGATGATGATGATGATGATGAGGTTCACCGATGCAAAGTTAACTCGTGCCATCTGGCTTTACTTGTTTTAGTGACGTGTGATTCGCAGTTAAAGCAACATTTCACCCTTTTTTATTTTTATATAATGACCATTTAAAGTTATGTCGGTTTAACTCAAGATAAAGTAGTAGATTTAACAGCAGCTAAGCCAAATCAAAACATCCGTTTACCAACTCTCGTGCAGTATAAACCCAAAGTCTTGTTTATTCAGTCGAGCTTGTTGTGCTTTCTCGCGCATGCGCACTGCGAGAGTCCGTGTGTGATATGCAATCAGGCATTTTAAGAGTATTAATTGGCTGTGTTAATGTGGATTTAAAATGTATGTGTCCTATTTAAGATGATGTCATATCCCAGACATGGCAATGTATTAGCACCTTTTTAATAAGTACGAGGTATTCAGTATTATTGAGGATGTCTGCACAAAGAGCACATGATCAATCATGCATGTTAACTCACTTACAGAGGTCAGGAGACAAAGTCCCATCTCCATCTGGTCCGTTTACCTCCATGGATGCTTTCACAGAGGATTTCTCTCACCAGTTCTCCTAGAAAGTTAAAACATTACATGACACAAATGAATGTGTATCAGCCTCTGTACTTGGATGTAACATGTGAGTATGCTAACAGTTGTTTCTATTATTAATAATAATAATAATAATAATAATAATAATAAACCAATGAAGTTATGGACGATAACAGAAACACATCTCTGTATAATGTAGTACAGTTTCCATCAACACAGACGACATCTGTAGTACATATATCTAATAAACTGGCAACTGAGTGTATACGGTTGCTTTTATAGCATTACACAAATGTGTCACTTTTATGCGTTCATTTATTTATTTTAAACTTTGTTCCTTCAGGAAATGTTAAGTATGACATTTAAAATTTCCCAAAATAACTTTTTCGTGACCAAAACAAGCTGGAATTTTGCTCCTCTTCCCATCTGTGACAAACACACACACACACACACACACACACACACAGACACACACACGGAGTTGCTTATGTAGTTTTACGCTGATGTTGTGTAAAGATCAGACCGGTGAGTCAGGTTCATCCACAATCTCGACTCTTGTTTCCATAAACTGCGGAAATTAATCAATTGTCCTGCGACCGGGATGTCAGAAATGAGTTGACCGCTTCCTTTGTGATTGTTGAGCTTGTTAAGGAATGTGTTCTTTACGTTTTCAGGAAGCATTTCCTCTTTCTATTGTGTCCACGAGTTTCCTACTGGAAGAAGGATTTGCATGGTGGTGAGAATGATTTTCATTTCATGCGCTATATGACGCTGAAGGAGATGATGCGTTTTGTTGATTTCATGCTGTAGCCCACAAAAAAACCCATGGAAGCCTCACATTGCCCAAACAGTCGTGGCCATATGGTGCGAAATGCTGACTCGCCGCGTGTTGCTCCTCGGTCGAGGATCCCGTGTTTCACGATGACTCCTGGCCTCAGTGGGATTGGGCAGCTTTGGCACAAAGAGGCGGAAGCTCCCGGTGTTGCCGGAGGAAGTCTTGTCCCGCTCGCCGTGTGAGCTTTGTTGGCGCTATGTTTAGTTATTGCAACACACACAACAAAAAAAAAAAGAATAAAAAGAGAAACACAGGCAGGTTGCTTACTGTGCTGTGGAGATGCTCGCGGCAGAGCAATCTGAGCAACCTCGGAGTTGCAACTCTCGTCCTTGTGATTCAGAGGCAGCGGACGTGATTAATACTTTTTGGACTCGGGGTCACGGCCGCTCAGGAATTCAACTCGTGCTTTTTCCTTCTTTCTTTTTCTTCAGGACGTTCATTATGCCGGCCTATCGGAGGGGAGCAGGTCGGGGGACTTTGTGAGCGGTCAAACCTACAAGCGGGGGCGGGGGGAGAGATGGGCAACACGGCGACCAAGTTTCGCAAGGCTCTCATCAACGGGGACGAGGCGCTGGCCTGCCAGCTGTACGAGAGCAACCCGCAGTTCAAGGAGGCTCTGGATCCCAACTCCACGTACGGAGAGTCCTACCAGCACAACACGCCGCTGCACTACGCTTCCCGGCACGCCATGACGCGCCTGCTCAGGTCAGGATGCGCTCCGGGTGAATCTAAACCAACCAGCGAGCAAACATAAAGCATAATGTACACATTCAGAGTCGCATGTCTTTTGGGGGGAATAGATATCTGAGAGGTTGAGAGGCGGATTTATTGCGCTTTTTATTTTTTGATATGCTGCAGTTTAATTTATTCAATATTTTATTTGTTTCTTGTGCAGCCATGGGTTAGATTTCAAGCGTCCTTTTGAGATTTTTTTTTAGCTCTGTGTTGCTGATCAGCTGGTCGCTTCTCTTACTGTAAGAACGTTTCTTTCTTCATGTTTTGTCTCTATACGTCCGCGTCCCATCTGCCTCTCCACATAGCCATCTGCTAGCAGCTCTCAGGAATGCAACCTGCTGGGATGGAAAAGGATGGAGCTCCAAGAGCCTCCCACCCCACCAGCTACCAACCTCGCATGTGTTTGTCTTTACTTTAAAAACACTCGTTTTTTTTACTTGTTTGAGAAAAAAAATCTCAGCAGGTAACAGCAGATTCTGTTGATTCTAGTTTCCACTCGAAGCGCCGACAATCAGACACTAATCATTGACCGGCAATTTATATTTCCACATGCATCTCTGCTGTGTAGTTTTCTAGATTTGACATAACTACACAATTTAAAATGCTGTAGAATATACATTTTCATTAATATAGAATTTAAAAGTACAACAGAAGTCTGCAATATTATTTTTTTTCCATATTTTTGGGGGGATTGTCGGAGGATAAAGTGACTTTTGTGTTATTTGCTGTGTTAACAAAAACAGCATGCTAGCGGGCTACAAAGAGACTTACAAAAACAAAACAAGATGGACAATAATTCTAGACGCTAGTAGGATACTTCATTGACCAAAGCAGGAGTAAAAAGTGAACAACAATATGTTTGCTTGCCTCAGACATGAAGCACACAAAGCCATTTGTAAATCAACGTTGTCTCGTTCTCTTCAGGTCTTTCCTGCTGAGCAAAGACGGGAATCCTAACAAGCGTAACGTGCACAATGAGACCTCCCTGCACCTCCTCTGCATGGGGCCCCAGATCCTGACCTCGGAGGGGGCCCTGCAGCCCCGCATCTCCCGGCCGTACGAAGACAGGCAGCGGCGGGCCGACTCGCTGCACGTCATCCTGGCGTGGACCGGCGCCAAGCTGGACCACGGGGAGTACGAGAGCGCCGACGTCAACGCCACCGACAACAAGAAATACTCCTGCCTGCACTACGCCGCCGCCTCCGGCCTGAAGACCTGCGTTGAGGTGAGAATCCAGAGTCCTGTGGAGGTTTTTCTCACAGGGGAATATTCTCATTTTAGGTGGAGGTCAAAGGCGCTACAGATGGAAAGAGACGAGGTCGAAGCAGCCAGAGGAACCCTCGTCTGCAACACAAACGTTTCAGCGTCTTCCCTTTTTGTACTATAGATATTTGCTCACATGCATCATAAGGTGGATCAAGCCGCTCCCTCGTGCAGCTCAGTGCGTTACACTTTACAAAAGTCATATTTATGAATCCACACATCGTCGCGTCTGTGCGCCTTTCAATATCTGAGTTTGTAAAGTTCAAGTTTTAAAACAGATTTTGTCGTCTTGCACAGTTTTTAAATTAGAATTTCACCCACGAAAACCGAACAGCATGTATAACAAAATGTAATTTGCAAAACTAAATGTTTAAGTTGGGGGAACTAACATAAAACTTTAAAACAATGTAAGCAAAGTGGGGTGAAAAAAAGGATAATTGAACAAATTGATCTACATATTCATCACGGGCGAAACGAGTCACTCAATTTGCTTAAAGTGGCTCCAGCGCTGGAGGAGTGAAAAAAACACTTTATTTTAAAAGTGCAATCCACAAAAGGTCCTGGAACTGAAATAATAAACTACCGCCACACACTTCCTGGCACCGCTCCTCTGTGTCATGTGAGGTGTTTCAAAACTTCACAAGCTATTAGCGCATTAGCGCATTAGCGTGCGTCCAAATTATTCAAAAAGCTCCATTTTTTTCTCCTCCTCCTCCCCCAGTTGCTGCTGCAGAGAGAAGCCGACCTGTTCGCCGAGAACGAGGACCGCGAGACGCCGTGCGACTGCGCAGAGAAGCAGCACCACAAGGACCTGGCGCTGTGCCTGGAGTCGCAGATGGTCTTCTCGCTCGCCCCCGAGGCCGAGGCCATCGAGGCGGAGTACGCCGCCCTCGACCGGAGAGAGGTACGGAGGGGGCTATGAAAAGGCGAGAGGGTACGCGGCGTTTTCGGTGTCGCGTACGCCGCCGCCGCCCGACGTTCCTACCAAACTGTTTATTATCGCTGTCTTATGTGAAAGCTCTCTTTAGAGTAAGATGCCCTTGATATCGTCACCTTGCCAAAGCCACGTAGCGGTGTAAGAACTGTGTGTGGGTCTGTAGTGTAATGTTGGAGCCAGCCCTTTTTGTTTGTAGTCCATTTTGGCTGCTGGACAGGCCTCCACGTCGTAGATGCTTTGGTAAAAGACACACACACACACACACACACACACACACACACACACACACACACACACACACACACACATTAGTCACACAAACAGCCTGCCATAAGGCATGTGACTCCCATCACCATCACCCTGTTAGCTCATTGGGTCTGGCTCAGTCAGGCATCAGCACTTGTCTGTATTTGATTAGCTTTTAATACTTCTCCTTCCCTTTTCCCCTTCATCCCTTCTCCTTCACCCTTTTTCCTTCCCTCTCAACCCGATTACACCCTCTGTTGCTCCCTCTTTGCTTAACCTCCTCTTGTCTCCATCCTTCTTTCCTTCTCTTTTGTCACCATCCTTCTTTCCTTCTCTTTTGTCACCATCCTTCTTTCCTTCTCTTTTGTCACCATCCTTCTTTCCTTCTCTTTTGTCACCATCCTTCTTTCCTTCTCTTTTGTCACCATCCTTCTTTCCTTCTCTTTTGTCACCATCCTTCTTTCCTTCTCTTTTGTCACCATCCTTCTTTCCTCCTCTCTCGTCTCTGTCCTTCTTTCCTCCTCTCTTGTGTCCTCTCCCTCCTCTTGTCTCTGTCCTCCTCTCGTGTCCTTTCCTTCTTCCCTCTCCCTTCCCTCCTCCTCTCTTGTGTCCTTTCCTTCTTCCCTTCCCTCCTCCTCTCTAGCTGTATGAAGGCCTGCAGCCTCAGGATCTACGGAGGTTGAAGGACATGCTGATAGTGGAGACAGCCGACATGCTGCAGGCCCCTCTGTTCACTGCAGAGGCCCTGCTACGAGCTCATGGTACACACTCACACTCACACACTCACACACTCACACACACACTCACACACTCACACACTCAGTCACTCACTCACTCACTCACTCACTCACACTCTCTATCTGCTTGTACTTAAAATGTTTGGTACTGACAGTGATCTGGTAGCCTGGCTTATTCTCTCTCTCGCTCTCTCGCTCTCTCTCTGTTTCTGTCTCTCTCTGTCTCTTTCTCTCTCTCTCTCTCTCTCTCTCTCTCTCTCTCTGTCAATATCTAATAAAGGAAATCTGGTAGCCTGGCTTATTCTCTCTCTCGCTCTCTCGCTCTCTCTCTGTTTCTGTCTCTCTCTCGCTCTCTCTCTCTCTCTCTCTGTCTCTCTCTCTCTCTCTCTCTCTCTCTCTCTCTCTCTGTCAATATCTAATAAAGGAAATCTGGTAGCCTGGCTTATTCTCTCTCTCGCTCTCTCTCTCTCTCTCTGTTTCTGTCTCTCTCTCGCTCTCTCTCTCTCTCTCTCTGTCTCTCTCTCTCTCTCTCTCTCTCTCTCTCTCTGTCAATATCTAATAAAGGAAATATTACAAATTGACTGATAAAAATCAAGATAACACATGTTTTCAAGCACCCTGACCTGTTTGTTTATGTGTTTACTTGCATGGAGCATGAAGACAATAATAACACAGCATATTGTGTGGTAGCCGTGTAAGAAGAGCTTTGTGTGTATATACATGTATATATGTGTACATATAAATATACTTATTCTGTATCTGGTATAATCTCGGCTGTGCTCGGCTGGTTTCCTCCCAGTGAACGGGGTAAGATGTGACCGGCTTTGTTATCTCTGTCTCAGCCTCAGTGAGGAATGTCATTGTCTCTCGCTCCCGTTGCTATTTGATGGGGCTCGACCTCGCCTCCCAAAATACACGAGCACACTGGTTCATTACTGTACTTACACAGCCGACGTTCACCATGAAGAACATCAGAGACTTTCCCCCCGTAGAATAACACAACGGCCTCTTTCGCTTGTATTGCTGTCACCATGAGACAGCTTTATCTCCCATATCTGCACGTTTTGTTTGGTTTTCCTTCCTGTGGTTACTATAAATACTAGTATGCTGCTTGTTTGTGCTTCATCACACATCTGTGCAAGTTTTTAAGCGTTGCTTGTTTGCTTATCCTTCTAAATAGATGCTTAAAAAACAGGTAGCTTCATTACTATCAGTCACAAATAGGTCGTGGCGCGCTGACATTGAGGTTAAGTGACGTTAAAGTAAAATGTGAGTAACGCAGAGCAGTAATATCTATATTAACGCTCTGCTTCAAGCGGTTTGTCTTGGCGGTGTGGACGTTCTGCCCCGGGAGGAATATAAAGTATGAGATTAGAGTCTGGAGTGACAGCAGGTGTAAAACCTGAGTTTGCCTTTATTAAATAAATCTACTCGTGGGAGAAGTAAAGGAAGCTTCAGGTTAAAAAGATCACAAACAAGCATGAAGTGCACGTCGGCCCTTGTTCAGTTCAGTATGAATGCGTCTGGTCCAGTCGTCTCATGGTCACACCTGAAGCCGCACGCGTCCAGGTGACGGCACGACTCTGGCTTCATTAACCCGTTAAACTGTGGAACGTTGTCTCCAGACCTCTTTTCCCTGTTCCCCTGTTCAGTCAAAACACTGTGTCGTTCTGTTCAAAAAGGGAAAAATTACGTATTTTATGCCAAAAGATTGTCTGAATGGAGCATGCTGGGACTTAAAATGGACACGGGAGGATTTTTGCGCACGTTTTCCAAAAAGTGAAACCAAGTCGGCAAAATGTGGACGAAGAGCTTCAAATGTTCAAAAAGAAAAGTAATTTCATTGCAAATCTTTTCTGCAAAGACCTTTAACTTTCTCTTTAACTTTAACTTTAACTGTAACTTTAACTTCCTCTTTAACTTTAACTTCCTCTCGGCTTTAGCGTCAGCGAGGACGATGCGTCAGCGCTGTTTAAACTCGGCTCTCTGGTTCAGCTCGGTGGCTGCTGAGCTGCTGGTGTGCTACTTATTAGACATATTCTGGGGGAGATTAGAGGGGTGAGCCCCAGATTACAGCTGTATCTGTTCACCTCCACGGCGTCGCTGTCCGTCTGTCATGGCGATGCAGCGCTTCAGGATTTTTGGTTAAATCTCCAGTAGACTAATCTTCTATATCATTACTTTTCCTGTCACACTTCAACACGTGTCCACACGGCCTAATCTTAACATTTACACGTTAGTCTTGTTCAGTTCTCTTGTCATAATCACTGTGAACACTTTAATTCATCACCTGGTGCAATACTTAATACATTACGTTTAAGCACCTTTTATACACATTTTATTCCGTCTGTATGTTTAATATTCTTCTCACTGTTTAATTTTTAATTTAGTTTTCTGACTATTTATATTACTTGATTTTTATTTGATTTAACTTCCCCACTGAGGGACTAATTCAGGATTATCTTATCTTCTAACTCTTGGTGTTTTTTTGCTGCCAGCGTTTATATTTAGGACTAAATATGAAGACTTTTTTAATTCCAGACTCCATTTAATGACCAGAGGTTGGAAGATGGAGTCCCACTCATCGATGTGTGTTTTTAATTGAATGGATATTGGGGGGGTTGCAATATTCATTATCTTAACGAGGCCATTTAGCGTCTGAGGCCTTTGATTGGTGGCTGATCGTCTCCCTGATGAAGGTCTAATCGCACAGCTGACCGGGTCATGCTCCTTTATTATTCATCTTTTGGAGGGATTTCTTTTTTCCCCAATGGTGAGAACATTTAGACTCGAGCATCAGGCATTTAATATTCACACTGAAGAGAGAGAGAAGAGCGATTCTAACACATGGAGAGCAGACGCAGCAGAGCTGTGTTTTCATTAAGGAAAACCTGGAAAAGTCTCAACATATCAGCAGCATACATACAGGCATCTATATAAATGTTTATTCTTTTAATCAAACTATTGTCTCTCATTCATTTGAGTCATTTAAGGTTTACTGTATGCTTTGAATCCTCATTGTTAGTTTAAATACTACATTTTATCACTTTTTACTGTTCACACACACATTTCACACAATGTTTGATCATGAACATTTGTTTTAAAATCATGGAAATGTGGTTAAAATTCATGGAAATGTAGTTAAAAGTCACAGAAATGGGGTTTAAAGTCATGAAATGTGGTTTAAAGTCATGAAATGCATTAGTCTACATGTGTGTGAACCCAGTTCTAGATTGCAGCTGTTTTGTTTGGCGAGGTCGTGTCACATGATCGATGTTGTCATTTAAAACATCCTGTTGGAAGCTTTTATTTCTTTTTTTCCCCTCGCAGCTGAATTCTTTGTCATCTAAACATGATTTACTACTCGTGGCGATGCGTTTTATAACAGAACTGACAGGTTTCTCATTTAATTAGATTCTGCCCCGTTCTCCTCTCTGCATTAGCATCTCTCTCTCTTTAATTTATGCCTTTTACTTTCTTGTGTCTGTGCATCAGATTGGGACAGAGAGAAGCTCCTGGAGGCCTGGATGAGCAATGCCGGGGAGTGCTGCCAACGCTCCGGGGTGCAGATGCCCAATCCGCCTCCGAGCGGCTGCAACGCCTGGGACGCCCTGCCCTCGCCCCGCACGCCGCGCACCGCCCGGCCCTCCATCGCTTCCCCCGACCAGATCAGCCTGACGCCCGCCGCCGACGAGGAGGAGTCCTCCTCTCCGGTGAGAGACGCAGGTCCAGTGGCTTTGTAGTCGCTGCGATCGATCTGCTGACGGCGGCGACGCAACTCCCACGAGTTCCCGACAAGATAACGGTTCGAGGGTTATGAAAGGAGGGCGGGGCTTAAGTAGACTAACGGGCGCTCTCTGCCAAGTGCAAGGATCGGGCGGCGACTGCCTGGTTCTGCAGAGTGACGCCAATGCAGAAGTGTCTTAAAACCTGCATTCTCGCTACTGGCCAGCAGGGGGCGACGCCTCCCACCGCCTTGAAGCACTCTGCATTCAACTGGAGTTTGCTTTATTTATTTATTTAAATATATATTTATATATATTTTTCTTTTAAATATATATCTATTTTAATATATATATATATATATATATTTAAATTATCTATATATATATATATATATATATCTATCTATCTATCTATCTATCTATCTATCTATCTATCTATCTATCTATCTATCTATCTATCTATCTATCTATCTATCTATCTATCTATCTATCTATATCTATATATATCTATATATATATTTTTTTCCACTTTTTTTTCTTCAAATTGAACAATATATCAAGTGTTTAAAGTATACTATACATATAAATGATTAAATATGAAGCACTTGACTTCAAACTACAGCTTCAAACTTTTTAACTTGAAACTATGAACAATATTTATATTTAAAAAAACACAAGCATCATGTGGCCTGATTCTGTAAACTCTGCTGCGTTACTGGACGACACGTCCTCTTTTATAGGTTTATGACTGTCGAAAAAAGGTCGGGGTCATTTTTTTGTGGACCGACCGACAGAGGGCGCTCTGGAGCTGCAGGTCGCCTAAAAAAGTGAAGCAGAAAACTTTTGAAACGGCAGTTTTAGATGTGTTAAACGAGAACAGCCTTTGATTGAGCTGTATCGTTTAACTGTACGTCTTCAGCGAAGAAGCCATAACATAAAATTAAACCAGGAGCCCAGTCGCCCCCCGGGGAGCCGAGTCCGCTCGCCGCTGCAGCGAGGGGGATGAAGCGTGGAGCGCGTGCACGGACGGTCGTTACTGGCAAGCGCGCCCGTGAAAAACTCCTCACAAGTGTTTATTTAAATTGAGTCCCGGCGGCGTCCTGAAGGGTTTTTTCCTGCTGAATTCTTTACATTCGGAGCGCAGCACCTGTCTTTCCTGCATAATGTTGCTTCATTTCCCTGCGTTATGTTGCGGGCGCTCGTTAGCATGCACGCCGGCGGTCTTCGGCCCGCCAACATAAACACAATGCTTCCTCTGGTCCTCGGAGAACAAAAGGGGGGTTTGTTAATTACGGCGTGAGCGCCGAACATGAGAGAATATCGTAATACTTTTCTGAAAATGTTATTAGCGTATATAAAATCCCGCTGTCGATAGGCCAATAATAATAAAAAACAAAACCAAATAGGTAGCGGGAGTATTCCACAGCGACCATCTGCCTGTGTGTTGGAGCGCCAGGGCCGTGGTAATCAAACCGCAGAGACCCCCAGATGTTGTGTGGGACTTTCATGCGGTCTGCTTGTTGATTTTTTTGTTTTTTCTCTCTCCACATCGAACATAAAGAGGTATCGAGCGCCGCCTGCAAAGTCAAATTTAAGCACCTCGCGAGTTTAACAACGAGGAAACGAGTAGCTGGCGAGCTCGCAGCAACGACGGCTCCCACGAGTCGTCGACATCCAGAGTGCGCTCTCAAAAAGTTGTTGTTTTCCCCCCAACAGCTGCTAAAGCTACAGGAACATTATTGAGCCCTAAGAGGGTCAACACCATCGCCATCCTCCTGATCTGAGGTTTGCTGGTTGTTATCAAACATACGAGACATTAAAGAGGGGGAGGCCTTCTTTGTGAGCAGACATTTTGTCCTTTACGCTGTCGGCGACTGGCTGTGTGTAGAAGACTGTCAATGAAGCTATCAAGTGTGTTTGAGGACGAGCAGAGAGAGACTGTCCAGTCCTTAAAATGTGGCATTTCCACTGCCACTGCTTTATATACACAATGAGGGACAAATGGATGAAAAACAACAGTGTTTGACACCTGACAGGTGACTGTTACGTGCAGAGGACCCGAATGTCAGAGCAACGGTTGAAAAAAGTAAATTTGTTCGACAAAAATGAGGAAAGGCTTCCAAAAAGCACGATATAAACATAAAGGTGGACAATGTTACTCACATGGAGACACACACAGGGCAAAAAAATGCAGTACAATCCCACAACGTGCAGGAGACACAGGGTTTGAATACACTGAGGAGGGACAGGTGGTTACACACAGCAGGGGGCCGCCAACAGCCAATCACAGGGGCAGGAAGTGCAGGAAACACAAGGCGAGGACTACAAAATAAAACAGGAAACGGATAAACTGGCATCGTGGCAGACCGGGGAGCTTTTTGAAATACCATTTCTACCCGTTGGGGTAAAATCTGAGAATAATTTCTCCAGAAACAAGCCGCTGACAGACGGCAGCCGCCTCGCCTTGTCATGGTCTCCAGGGGTTAAATCACAGCAGCGTTTGGCTGCCGGTGTCGTCTGCTGTGACTTTGTGTCTGGAGGTGCAGCCGATCGACTCGTCGTTCAAAAGGTCACGCTTGATTATATCACGTTCTGCTCTTTCACTAATCAATACCTGCTTTGTTGAAGCGCACCGCCCCTTCATGCCTTTTGGCAGGGTCGTGTGTCACTGTAACAAGACTGTGTGTGTGTGTTTGTCCCTGTGTGTGTGTGTGTGTGTGTGTGTTTGTCCCAGTGTGTGTCTGTTACTGTGTGTATTTGTCACTGTGTATGTTTATTTCAGCCATAATAATAGTGTGTGTGTGTTTGTTCCTGTGTTTGCCCCTGTGTGTGTGTGTGTGTGTGTGTGTGTGTTTTTGTCCCTGTTTGTGCGTTTTTGTCTTGTTTGTGTCTCAAGTTTCTGTGGATGTGAGAGAACTCATCGTATGAACGGTAATACTCGAGCTAAAGAGAGCTCGTCATCAAGGCCCGTGCTGGCTTTCGGACGGTGTTTTTAAATTTGTGTGTGTGTGTGTGTGTGTGTGTGTGTGTGTGTGTGTGTGTGTGTGTGTGTGTGTGTGTGTGTGTGTGTGTGTGTGTGTGTGTGTGTGTGTGTGTGTGTGTGTGTGTGTGTGTGTGTGTGTGTGGTTAAAGTCTGACATCAGCTGGTTTCCGGCGGGGTTTTCCCGGTCTCGCCATCATCACGATGTGAATATTAAAATTAAGCTGCGTTTCGGGCAGATTGCCCAGACGGCTTTATTCTTAAGATTGTTGAACAACAACAACAACCTGTCAGTGACTCAAAAGTCCGTATTCACTTCAACTCAAAGGATGATGTAACACCAGGGATCGGACCGCAGGGCCTTTTTTAAAATTGCACCACAGAGTTTAAAGAATTACACAGAAAATGATCTTTTATAGTCTTTCTGTAGACAGAAGCTAATCTCACTGCGGCCTGAAGACGTGTTTCCTTTGTCTCGCAGTGCGGCATCTGCATGTCCTCCATCTCCGTCTTCGAGGGACCCGTCGACATGTCCTGCGGCCACGAGTTCTGCAGAGGATGCTGGGAAGGGTGAGTCGGGTGTTCTGGTTTTAAACCTGCAGGATGCTGCAGGTTCAGGCTGCAGGGCGTGTCCCTGATGTCCTCACTGCGCCTTTCAGTGTGCGTACGCTTCCTCTTCAGGTTTCTAAACCTGAAGATCCAAGAGGGGGAAGCCCACAACATCTTCTGCCCGGCCGTCGACTGCTACCAGCTGGTGCCCGTGGAAGTCATCGAGAGCGTGGTGTCCAGAGAGATGGACAAGCGCTACCTGCTGTTCGACATCAAGGTGAACGGTTGTGGAAGCAAGAGGCGCAATATTGAAGCGATTACACTGGGACGAGCACACGACTCCTGTCGTTCAATAAAATATAAGAACTTTATAGAGAACTTTACATATTACAAAAGTGCACTCACAGAAAACTAAGCCATTAATGAATACACAGCGAAATGTCTGTACTTTGAGGTAAATGTTCATGTTACACCGTTAACAGGTTATGGTTACACTTGCACATGCGAGACTCGCCGATTTTCAGCATCTTGCCAAAAGCAAACCCCAATGAGGTCATCGTGAGAGCTGCTGTCGCTTTTCTAGATCTTAGCTCAACATTGAGCATCAGTCGACGGCCGTATCAAGCCTGAAACCTGTTTTTAAAAAGATTTGTTGTGGAAAGCTGGCTCTTTGCAGCCACTGTAATACTGATGAAACTCACACGTACCTGTACTTTATGTAACCGGGAAATTCTGTTTTTTTTGTCCAGCCCAAAATCACAAATACAAGATTTTATTTGCATCGTTCTAACAAAATGATTGCACATTTTTATTAGTTTTTGTCTGATGGAGCGATCTGCTTTACTTGAGAGTGATTGCAATGTTTCCTTTCATTCAACTATTCATGAAAGCACCGACAGAGGAGTCACACCATGTTGTTGTTGCAGTAGCAACCCGGCACTGATCCGTTGTGTTCGGTGTGACAGGCGTTCGTGGAGAACAACCCGGCAATCCGCTGGTGTCCCGAGGCCGGCTGCGAGCGGGCCGTGAGGCTCAGCACCCAGGGGCCCGGGTCCTCGGCCTCGGACCCCCTCAACTTCCCCCTCCTCCGGGCTCCAGCTGTCGATTGCGGCAAAGGCCACCTCTTCTGCTGGTCAGTAACCGGCGCCACACCGCGGGGAAACGCTTTGTTCTTTCAATCAGAGTTACTGCAAGACTTAAGATAGTCTAATCCAACATCTAAGGTGATTATTGTGACACATTTTGAACCATTAGAAGTCCGACAAGGCTGCATTAGTAACATTTAGAAGTGTGTTTTTCCATACATGTGTTGGATTATGTGGAGTTTTTAATGACATTGATTTGCATACTCTGGTTTCTCTCTACGAAAAAGAAGATTCATGTCATCTTGAGTTGACCGGGAGCCACTGAAGAAGCCAACAGAGCGCTCTGAAGCTCCATAAAAACCAGCTCTGCATCGATCCTCCTGTAACCAGAGAGAGCAGATTGAAGCCACTTCACAGTCAAAGGCGAATCACGGCCTGCCACTGGTTTCAAAATATATATTTTAGAGTATTTCCACTCATAATCTGGCTTTGAGTTTTTGTTAAACTAAGCTTAAAGTCCTCTGACTCGAGCTTGACGTTGATGATTTGCCTGTTAAGAGTATTTCCCCCCCAAAAATATCCTGAACTCCTCGAACTTGTGATGAAAGAACATCTTTTGTTAAAACGCAGCAACTTTTATTCCATCACGGAATACGCAGAGGACGAGCACGAAACCATTCAATCTGTTTGAAGTGTGTGTGTGTGTGTGTGTGTGTGTGTGTGTGTGTGTGTGTGTGTGTGTGTCTATGTGTCTATGTGTCTGTGTGTGTGGCAGAAGGGTGCTTGATGTCGCGTCGTCCTCCACCTTCTGTCCTCTGTATTAAATCATCATCATAACATGACCTCCACCCTGCAACGCCTCGCCGTGCGGTCGCTGAAGTGTCCGCCGGGTTCACTCGTCTTGTTTACTCTGGAGCGCCGTCCACTTGATTTATTCAGTAATGGAACTGGACTTTAATAGTTTCCCCTTGACACGAGGGAGGAAGGGAGGCAGAGACGGCCGATTGATGGGCGGCAGACGGTTTGAACGGCATCTCTGACCGCTGTGTGTGTGTGTGTGTGTGTGTGTGTGTCCAGGGACAGCAGGCGGTGCTTTTAAAAGATCTCTGCAGCATCTTCATCTGTCTGCGTGTTTTTATATGTATATATTTATTCCCCAGGGAGTGTCAAGGTGAGGCCCACGAGCCCTGTGACTGTGAGACCTGGAAGCTGTGGCTGCAGAAAGTCTCTGAGATGAGACCTGAAGAACGTGAGTATCCAATCAAAACGTCCAAATAATATTTTAAAAATACATTAAATAGCATAAAAATGCATACAAAAGCACAATTAAAACACACGGACTTATCAATGCTTCGTAAATAGTCCGTGACACTTGCGTGTAATCTACTCGCGCAAATAATTCGTAACGCTTTTGCTGTGAACGCAGCGTTAGAGATTGGGGCTGTACCGATGTCCTGGTAGCGTGTCGTGCTGTACTTTATGTTTGATACCACACAATACACTATTAGTATTGACATAAACTTACTTTTGTTTGTTTTCAGGGGTTTGTTCAGACATCCAGCTGTAATTTGAGTCATAAAACATGTTTTCCAAATGGTTTTGAGGACTCTCTGTAGTTTTATTTAATCCGTTCCATCATGGAGTGACGTCGTCGTCGTACTGGTAGACTGCTTGTTGAGCTTACCTGCTGGTAAAGCACCAGTTCCTTTCATGTGATGCATTAAATTGGAACTGAACCGCAGTAATTAGAAACAGTTTAGCACTAAGCTAATTAAAATCCACCCGTTGCTGACGATACATTATTAAGTTTACTGAACAACCCGCTCGTTGAGAGCGTGCGGCGTTTTCCAGGCGGTAATTGGGACGGCGGGATATCTCGACGGCTGATTTTTAAGACGCCGCCCGAGTCGCTCCAAAGTGCCACTTCCTTCATGCGACAGCCGCTGATAAAAAGCAATTATTTAGCTTTAAAAAAACATCTTCCCCTTTTCAATTTCCCCAGATTCTGCTTTGTCGTGGCGTTTCAAAACGACACATCAGAGGTGCTTTGATAATAGCCAATTATTGTGTTTCTCTGTGTGTGTGTGTGTGTGTGTGTGTGTGTGTGTGTGTGTAGAGGGGGCGGAGGAGTGGGGAGGGGGCATCTTGGGAGATGTTAGCAAAATATATAAGCAATACACACATTAGTCAAGCAGAACAATTTCCCACTCACCGCAGTGGTCTGTGTAGACGCTGTGTGTAATAGTCGTTCTCATTCTGTCTCGTTATGCCTTTATTTGTCTCCCCCCCCCCCTCTAGTGGCTGGTGTGGGCGAGGCTTACGAGGACGCGGCCAACTGCCTGTGGTTGCTCTCGAACTCCAAATCCTGCGCCAATTGCAAGTCGCCGATACAGAAGAACGAAGGCTGCAACCACATGCAGTGTGCGAAGGTGAGTGGAGGCACAACTCACTCCGTACAGGCGGGAAAAGTGAGAATTGAACACGTCAACGGCGCCTTCAGAAATGTATTTGCTGAGAGAAATGTTGATTATCATCACCGGATGTGTCGGTAACAACCCGAGTGATCCACGCATGCAAAGAAAAGCTCACAGTCGTTGACTTTGTTGGGTCCAGACGCCTCCTTGTGGGGAGATTTGAAGACTGTTTGTGTGGAAGAATGAGCCCAAAATCACACATGCGACTATTTTATCCACACAGGCTTTTGTACGTAGTATTAAGTACATTTCAGTACGCATGCTCAACCTTTACCCTGTGTCATCCCATTTTATTCCACGTGACTTAATGTCTGAATGTGTTTGATTGTTTTTTTTTTTGCATGCATGGATCATTCGGGTTGTCAAATGTCTCATCAACAGCAGCTCTAGAAATATATTTACTGAGCGAAATGGCGACTTATTTTCCCCGCTGTGTGTCATCAGTAGATAAAGAGTAAGTTTTGCAGGATTACAGGCACATTTTAAGCTTTTGGCCTCACACCGAAACTTTTTCGCAAGAGTTTACTCGCTCGCCTTTACGTGGTTCATTCGCTTTTTTTGCAGGCGGAAAGGGGGTGTGGTTTATCTCCATTTTAAAAACAGTTACTATATCCGCCATCCACCATTGAAATAACCACTAGTTCTGCTTTACAACAATTTGCATTGTTTGGCAACCATTGGCGTCCGTGCATTGACTTGAAATCTACTCAAGTGTATAATTTGCAACGCTTTTGATGTGAACGCAGCATTAGATAATTATTTTCGTTAGCATTGAGCTCTGCAGCAAGCAAGCTCATGCATGTTATTGTGTGTGTGTGTACAGTGTGCACGCTGTCACCTGTGATGCTGTTTCCACTCCTTTCAGGCTCCATGTTTTGCCCGGTAGCGTCTCACATCGTCTGAAAAGCTGAGTTAGTTGAGCAACTGGGGGAGGATGAAAAAAGTTGAGTGGGACTTGATTTGCGCCCGCTGCTTTTAAATCAGCTTTTTAAACCGAGGTTTTAGGTGGAAGCACCACTGGGGAAATTTGTTTAAACACGAGAAAGGGAAGAGGAAAGCTCAGCAACGGCACTCAAATCATTTTTACAAGCACACGCTCGGTCCACGGAGGAAAAGCAGCGAGACGCTGCTCGGTTTTCAGCCTTCAGAAGCCTAATGGAAACAAAAGATTTAAAGTATTGGCTAATAAAACATGTTCCTTTTATAGGGTCTGCTGTGTTCTCACACCGTGCGGTGTTCTTGTGATTATACGGCTTATTTAACCTTTCAAATGTCTCACAAAACCAATTCTGTTTTTTTGGGGGTTATTCACTTTTTGAGCAAGTTTTTACAGTGTCTGATAGTTTAGTCTTGTCTCAGGTTATTGTAATATACGGCGGTGACTCTTCTGGTATTTATAAATAGATCATTGAGTGTGAAACGTTTGATTTGGATTATAGTATAGGATTATATATTATTATTAGCAAGATGAAGTACAATTCTCAAGGTTAATCGCGTTCAGCTGTCACTTTGAGGGCTTTGGAGAAGCTCACGGGGACGAGCCGTCGTCCAGAAACCAGAAGGTTGCCGGTTCGATCCTCGTAGTTCGCACTGTCAAAGTGTCCTTGAGCAAGACATTGAACCCTCCGTTGCTTTTTAGCAGCGCTCTGCATCTTGCTAGAGGATGGGGTTAAATACAGAAGACCTATTTCATGTATGTATCTATTTGTTTTGTCATATTACAAATTTGTATAAAGTTAGAAGAGACAAATGACCCAGAAGCCACCTGGGGGACATCCTGTCAGGGTTCTTTTGCGGTCATTGAAAACCTGTAAAGGTCATGGAATTTAAGAAATGTATTATTTCCAGGCACTTTTTTATGTGGTTTAAATGTGGTTTAAAGTCATGGAAATTTGGTATAAAAAAAAGTCATGGAAATTTGGTATAAAAAAAAAAATTAAATTATGGAAATTTTGTAAAAAGAAAAAGTCATGGAAATTTGGTAAAAAAAAATAAAGTCATGGAAATTTGGTTTTAAAAAAAAGGCATGGAAATTTGGTATTAAAAGTTATGGAAATTTGGTATTAAAAAAAGTCATGGAAATTTGGTAAAAAAAAAAAGTCATGGAAATTTGGTTTTAAAAAAGTGATGGAAATTTTGTGAAAAAAAGTCATGCAAATTTGGTAAAAAAAAAAAAAAAAAAGTAATGGAAATTTGGTTAAAAAAAGAAATCATGGAAATTTGGTAAAAAAAAAAGTCATGGAAATTTGGTATTAAAAAAATGATGGAAATTTGGTGAAAAAAGTCATGGAAATTTGGTTTTAAAAAAGTGATGGAAATTTTGTGAAAAAAAGTCATGCAAATTTGGTAAAAAAAAAAAAAGTAATGGAAATTTGGTTAAAAAAGAAATCATGGAAATTTGGTAAAAAAAAAAAAAGTCATGGAAATTTGGTATTAAAAAAGTTATGGAAATTTGGTTAAAAAAAGTGATGGAAATTTGGTTTTAAAAAAATGATGGAAATTTGGTGAAAAAAGTCATGGAAATTTGGTTAAAAAAAAGTGATGGAAATTTGGTTTTAAAAAAATTATGGAAATTTGGTGAAAAAAGTCATGGAAATTTGGTGGTAAAAAAAGTCATGGAAATTTGGTTTAAAAAAAGTCATAGAAATTTGGTAAAAAAAAAAAAGTCAAGGAAATTTGGTGAAAAAAAAGTGATGGAAATTTGGTGAAAAAAAAAGTGATGGAAATTTGGTGGAAAAAAAAGTCATGGAAATTTAATATAAAAAAAATCATGGAAATTTGGTGAAAAAAAGTCATGGAAATTTGGTTTAAAAAAGTCATTGAAATTTGGTATTAAAAGTTATGGAAATTTGGTAAAAAAAAAAAAAGTCATGGAAATTTGGTATTAAAAAAGTTATGAAAATTTGGTATTAAAGTTATGGAAATTTAGTTAAAAAAAAAGTCATGAAAATTTGGTTAAAAAAAAAAGTCATGGAAATTTGGTAAAAAAAAAAAAGTCATGGAAATTTGGTGAAGAAAAAAAGTCATGGAAATTTGGTTAAAAAAAAAAAGTCATGGAAATTTGGTAAAAAAAAAAAAAGTCATGGAAATTTGATATAAAAAAAGTCATGGAAATTTGATATAAAAAAAAGTCATGGAAATTTGGTGAAAAAAAAAAATCATGGAAATTTGGTGAAAAAAAAAGTCATGGAAATTTGGTGGGGAAAAAATGGAAATTTGGTAAAAAAAAAAAAAAAGGCATGGAAATTTGGTAAAACAAAAAGTCATGGAAATTTGGTAAAAAAAAAAGTCATGCAATTTGGTAAAAAAAAAAAGTCATGCAATTTGGTAAAAAAAAGTCATGGAAATTTGGTGAAAAAAAAAGTCATGGAAATTTGATATAAAAAAAGTCATGGAAATTTGATATAAAAAAAGTCATGGAAATTTGATATAAAAAAAGTCATGGAAATTTGGTAAAAAAAAAATAAAGTCATGGAAATTTGATATAAATAAAGTCATGGAAATTTGATATAAAAAAAGTCATGGAAATTTGGTTAAAAAAAATCATGGAAATTTGGTAGAAAAAAAAATCATGGAAATTTGGTAGAAAAAAAAGTCATGGAAATTTGGTTAAAAAAAAAAGTCATGGAAATTTGGTAAAAAAAAAAAAGTCATGGAAATTTGGTGAAGAAAAAAAAGTCATGGAAATTTGGTTAAAAAAAAAGTCATGGAAATTTGGTTAAAAAAAAAGTCATGGAAATTTGGTAAAAAAAAAAAAGTCATGGAAATTTGATATAAAAAAGTCATGGAAATTTGATATAAAAAAAGTCATGGAAATTTGGTGAAAAAAAAAAATCATGGAAATTTGGTGAAAAAAAAAGTCATGGAAATTTGGTGGGAAAAAAATGGAAATTTGGTAAAAAAAAAAAAAAGTCATGGAAATTTGGTAAAACAAAAAGTCATGGAAATTTGGTAAAAAAAAAGTCATGGAAATTTGGTGAAAAAAAGTCATGGAAATTTGATATAAAAAAAGTCATGGAAATTTGATATAAAAAAAGTCATGGAAATTTGATATAAAAAAAGTCATGGAAATTTGGTAAAAAAAAAAAAAGTCATGGAAATTTGATATAAAAAAAGTCATGGAAATTTGGTGAAAAAAAGTCATGGAAATTTGATATAAAAAAAGTCATGGAAATTTGATATAAAAAAGTCATGGAAATTTGATATAAAAAAAGTCATGGAAATTTGGTAAAAAAAAAAAGTCATGGAAATTTGATATAAAAAAAGTCATGGAAATTTGGTTAAAAAAAATCATGGAAATTTGGTAGAAAAAAAAATCATGGAAATTTGGTAAAAAAAAAAAAAGTCATGGAAATTTGGTAAAAAAAAAAAAAGTCATGGAAATTTGGTAAAAAAAAAAAATCATGGAAATTTGGTGAAAAAAAAAGTCATGGAAATTTGGTGGGAAAAAAATGGAAATTTGGTAAAAAAAAAAAAAAAGTCATGGAAATTTGGTAAAACAAAAAGTCATGGAAATTTGGTAAAAAAAAAGTCATGGAAATTTGGTGAAAAAAAGTCATGGAAATTTGATATAAAAAAAGTCATGGAAATTTGATATAAAAAAAGTCATGGAAATTTGGTAAAAAAAAAAAAAGTCATGGAAATTTGATATAAAAAAAGTCATGGAAATTTGGTGAAAAAAAGTCATGGAAATTTGATATAAAAAAGTCATGGAAATTTGATATAAAAAAGTCATGGAAATTTGATATAAAAAAAGTCATGGAAATTTGGTAAAAAAAAAAAAAGTCATGGAAATTTGATATAAAAAAAGTCATGGAAATTTGGTTAAAAAAAATCATGGAAATTTGGTAGAAAAAAAAATCATGGAAATTTGGTAGAAAAAAAAGTCATGGAAATTTGGTAAAAAAAAAAAAAAGTCATGGAAATTTGGTAAAAAAAGAAAAAGTCATGGAAATTTGGTAAAAAAAAATCATGGAAATTTGGTGAAAAAAAAAGTCATGGAAATTTGGTAAAAAAAAAAAGTCATGGAAATTTGGTTAAAAAAAAGTCATGGAAATTTGGTGGGAAAAAAATGGAAATTTGGTAAAAAAATAAATAAAAAAAAGTCATGGAAATTTGGTTAACAGTCGTGTAAACTTGGTCGCTCGACCTCGTCCATCACCTGGAGAGCAATGTCTTCGATGCCCCGTTGCTTAGGAACACGAGACAGGAACGCGTCTCCTCGGTTGAACACTTTATTTTTCACCACTTCACAAACTGTCTCTTTGACCCCCCCCCCCCCCCCCCCCCTCACCCCTCGCCCCTCTGTTATTAAGTATTGATTCTTCTTCCTGAAGTGTCATGTAGTGTTTCCAGGACAACTGAGGTCTCTGCCGTGTGTGTGTGTGTTTCATGAAATGCAAATGAGTTGATTAAAGTCTAATATTTTTTCCCTCCTCCACCCCCTTCCCCTATTCCCCCCCCCCGCCCCCCCCGTCTCCCCCCCCCCTCCCTCCTTGCAGTGTAAGTATGACTTCTGCTGGATCTGTCTGGAGGAGTGGAAGAAGCACAGCTCGTCAACAGGAGGCTACTACCGCTGCACCCGCTACGAAGTCATCCAGCAGGTGGAGGAGCAGTCCAAGGAGATGACGGAGGAGGTCGAGACACACACACACACACACACACACACACACACACACACACACACACACACACACACGAGAGAGAGAGAGAGTCTCTTGTCTTCCCGTCAGCGGCTCGAGTCGATCATCATCTCGTCCGTCGTGAGTTTCAGACTCGACCCGTTTCCCCAAAAACAGTGACTCAGCATCACAGACGCGTCGACCAGACGGAGTTAGAACCTTTTTTTCATTATTACGTCCACAGATACAGACAGAAAATATGCTCCAGGGCGTCATTTCATCTATCAGACGTTTTATATTTCAGTTCTAAATGTCAGGACGGACTCTAGAGACGTCGCTTCGTCCTGACGGCGCTGCTGCAACGCAGGAAGTCTCGCTGCTCCATTAACGCATATTCCTGCAGGTCGGGAGGTGCTGGCGCTCTAATAACGAGTTATTAATATAACGAGGCCTGCGGATCACATGTTGATAGACTTTGAGCGTCAACGTATCAGAACTGGCAAAAGTTGCTGCAACTATTCTGCAGAAATGCTGCTCATCGGCCGGTCTGTTACCAGTTAAAGTAAAAAACACTATCATTCTACGTTCTCTTTATCCTTTATTAAGACAGAGTGCACTGTGTCTTGTTAAATTAGTCTAAAAGATAACATGCACATCAATCTTCACGGCCTATCGATGAGTTAAGGCGTAATTATGTGTCCACCTCCCTGTATCGGTGCTCTCTACCGCTGCACACGGCTGCTATGATGTATAAAAAGCTGCATATGTTCAATGCCACAGTGGTTCAACGCAGCTGGTTTACAAGGCACGACTTGTCCTGGCAGCTAGCAGACGTCTCCTCCCTCCTTCCTCCTCCCTCCTTGACTCTTTTCGACTCTTGACGTCCTTTTAAGTCGCTGCGTTTGCCCGCTGGCCGTCTGCCGAGCGTCGGCGTCTCGGCTCCGCTCGGCGAACGCGTTTAGCAAGAAGCTCTGCACCAAAACACTGAGATCAGAGCGGAGGAACGAGCGCGACAGACAGAGGAAATGACAGCGAAACGCATGCAAAGGACTCCCACGGAGATGCAGAGGAGCCAGCCTCGTTATGTACCTTCTCCTCTTCCTCCTCCTCCTCCTCCTCTTGTACGAGCTCACCGACTACACAGAAGAGCCTGAACGATCCCTTTGATACTCACACTAAAGCTGAAGCTGCAAACAAACAGGAACTGAACCTGTGAGCTTCTGTGATGCTAACAGGAGAGCAGTTGAAGCTCGTGAGAGCATGCATACACAGACACACACACACACACACACACACACACACACACACACGCACACCTTAAACTTTATTACTTTCATCCTAATACATATTTATACATACATGAAATTTGGTCTCTGCATTTTACCCATCCTTAGCAATTTAGGAACACACACACACACATTGTTGACCATGGACATATCCACAACAGCTCTGGTGGGTTTATTGATGTTTTTATTGTTTTTTTCAGGCAGAAAAGAAGCACAAGAGCTTTCAGGAACTGGACCGGTTCATGCACTACTACACGCGCTTCAAGAACCACGAGCACAGCTATCAGGTGAGCAGCGTGCACCTGGTACCTGCCGTTGTGTTTGTGTTCAGTATATTTACAAAGTTCCTGGTGACTTTACCACCTTTTCAGTGATCGTCGTGACATAATCAATTCATTTAATCAGCTTCACATAGCGGCATCCTCTTCGTTGTCTTCTGGAGACGTTTTATTAAACGTCGTCTTCCTCTCCGCAGCTGGAGCAGCGTCTGTTGAAAACCGCCACCGAGAAGATGGAGCAGCTCAGTCGAGCTCTGAGCGGGCGTGAGTTCAGTGTGTGTGTGTGTGTGTGTGTGTGTGTGTGTGTGTGTGTGTGTGTGTGTGTGTGTGTGTGTGTGTGTGTGTGTGTGTGTGTGTGTGTGTGTGTGTGTGTGTGTGTGTGTGATTGCTATGAACTTTGGTTTGTGTCTTTTTTTACCTGAGCAAATTTCTAGTTTATAAGTAAATTATCTCCAAATCTTTGTTCTCAATTCAAAAAATGTCTCTCTCGAAAAAAAAAACGCTCAAAACTAAAATTTGCTCTTAAAAAAAAGCACTCTTAAAAAAAATTTGCTCTAAAAAAAAAAAAACGCTCCAAAAAATGCTCTCAAAACTAAAATTTGCTCTTTAAAAAAAAGTACTCAAAAAAAAACTTGCCTCACGTATAGTACAGACTCGGTCCTACAAACGTGTAGCTAAGTGTACACGCAGCAGAAAGTCGGGCTGCATGGCAACGCAGCAGTTTTGAGAGAATTTTTTTTTTTTGAGAGCATATTTTTATTTTTTATTTTTTTTTAGAGGAATTTTTTTGGAAAGCAAATTTTAGTTTTGGGAGCATTTTATTTCTGAATTTTTTTTATTTTTTTTTTAAGAGCAATTGTATTTTTAGTTTTTTTAGAACAATTTTGTGTATTTTTGTTTGTTTTCTTTTAAGCGTTTTTTTTATTTTTTTTTAAGCCTTTTTTTCGACCTTTTTTTAAAAAAAATTTTAGAGCAATTTTTTTTTTAAAGCTATTTTTTTTTTAGAACTTTTTTTTCTTTTTTTTTTTAGAACACTTTTTTTAGAACAGAACACTGCTTATGCAACACGGTTGCTGCGTTACATAAGCGCTCTCAGCTTCCTGTCAACATGGAGGTGAAAACTTCAAGTTCCTCTCTCACACTGAACGAAGACTCCAGCATGTCAGCTCGTCATAAAACACACGATGAAACACAACAAACACGCCTCGTTATCCAACAATCACGAGCGCTCGTTTGGTCTACCTACATCTCTCTCTCTCTCTCTCTCTCTCTCTCTCTCTCTCTCTCTCTCTCTCTCTCTCCTCTCCCCCCCCCCCCCCCCCTCCAGGTGACGGCGGTCCGCCCGACACGACGTTCATCGAGGACGCCGTCCTGGAGCTCCTGAAGACTCGCCGCATCCTGAAGTGCTCTTATCCTTACGGCTTCTTCCTGGAGCCCAAAAGCACGAAGCGAGAGATCTACGAGCTCATGCAGGTCTCCGTCCGTCTCGAACAGAAGAACAAAGACAAACGTTCTCAGCAGCCGGGTCTTCATGTGCGAGGCCATTAGAGACTCGGGACCTCTCAGCTGTTAGCTGAAGCTTTTAGCTAAAGCTTTACATCATTCATGACGCACCTTCACCTGCCGGGTCTTTAATACGTCGTGTGGTCGTTTTAAACGCTGCAAAATGAATGAGCGAAGGCTCTTTAAGGCTTATACATGTTTTAAAGAAGCATACACAGTTTTAAAGTCACTTTCTCCTTTTAAAGACAGATTATCCCAGGAAGCATTCCTGCTTCAAGGAAAATGATGGAGGACAATAAACGGATTAAAATAGACCTGAAATATTAAATATATGTCACATTGGGGCATTAATAGTAAACATATTGTATTAATAATGTAAATAATAAGACAAGATTGAACAATGTGAGCTAAATATCAGTCAATCAGCCAAATTAACCGAGCAGACCGTAATTATTTTTCCATATTTTGACATGCGTCACGCTAATAAAAAGGCTTCCTGCAGGTGCAATGCATGAAAGGACGTGTTATGAAAGCCTTATAATTATTTAACTCGCCTTTAACGATGGAAAAGCTTTATTTTTAAATTTAGCCCTTCCTCCAGATCTGTCACACGCTGGAGCAGACATGTTGGAAATGTTATGGTCACATGACCCACGGAGATGAGGGTCAGTAGATGACACTTAGAGGCCTAAATGAGTTGAAACCAAAGGATAAAGATGCATGAGGAACTTCCTAGAACATTTAAAGGCTGTGTGACGTGGATCCTCATGGGTTAAAACTACTAAACCTCGCTCCGCCCCGCTCAGACGGACCTGGAGATGGTGACGGAGGACTTGGCCCAGAAGGTCAACCGGCCGTACCTGCGGACGCCGCGGCACAAGATCATCCGGGCGGCGTGCCTCGTGCAGCAGAAGCGGCAGGAGTTCCTCGCCTCGGTGGCTCGAGGCGTCGCCCCCAACGACTCGCCCGAGCTGCCCAGACGCAGGTAGAGACCTGGAGACCTTGGAGACCTGGAGACCTGGAGACCTGGAGACGCTCCGGTCTCGCCGTCGCAGCCAGAAAAACGCCCGATTTAATCTCGTCCTCTTGTCTGTTGCAGCTTCGCTGGCGGGACGTGGGACTGGGAGTATTTAGGCTTTGCTTCCCCTGAGGTAACAGACTCCGCCTTCTTCGCTCTTAAGTCACGCTTAAAAACACACTTTCCTCCTGATGGCACACCTGAAAAGAAGCTTATCAGGATGAACAGTGCAACAGTTTTAGATCGTTCACGATGCTTTAAACCTTCAATCTCAATAAGATGTAAAATAACCAATAAAACCCTGGTGAGTGAACTTGAGCTGGATCACAGCAAAGCAGCCAAACAAGTGGATTAATCCCACGTTGATCATGTTTGATGATCAGCAGTCACGACCACGTCTGAGAGCCGCTTCATTAACCCTTTAGTACTGGAATGATGAGTCTGCCTGGTGCTGTTTGTCTTATTTATCAATTAATGTCAAAAAATGTCCTTAAAACTATGTAAAAACTAACAAGTAAAGAATCGTATTTAAATGTTCATCATATTTCTCTTCTAAACAGTTAAAAATGAACCTGAAAGCTTTTGAGATTACAGAAATTACATTGAACCTGTTTTACATCTTCTCTTGTTTGCATAAATCCTTCAGTGTCCGTGTTACAAATACTCGCGGCGTTACTCTAAAATTAGTTTTGCTTCCAGTTTGCTCGGCAGGTCCGTCCTTAAAGGGTTAATTCATTGCAATCAATCGTGATAACGATGTAATCAAAGTGATGCGGCGCCGACATCGTGCACATGTACGCTTCAGCTTAACGACGGTGGAGATTCTCCCCTCTGAGCTTCTGTCATTGTTCTGTTTGCAGACTGTGGACTACACACACACACACACACACACACACACACACACACACACACACACACACACACACACACACACACACACACACACACACACACACACGCGCAAATCTCACATCACACCCTCTAAGCCTCTCACGTTAGCTCGCGGCGCGCACACCTTTTATTTTTTGAGCGGCACAGAGCAGGAAGCTAACGACGGGATCGGTCTCGCCGGCCGGGTTTCATGAATGTGTTCTGCAGGTTTGATCCAGGATCTCTGAGCACATGGTCACCGCAGGGCAGCGGGTTAGTTATTGAAACCTGGACCTGTGTGTTGAGCCGCTTTACAGACTAAAAGCATCAGAAAACAAGACCCACAGAAGCCAAATATGTCTGACAAATGGCTCTTTGCTCATGAAATGTTCAATTATCTAGACTGGTCACATGACGTTATGACTATCATACCTCTTTAATCTGGAAAAGATGACCTGAAAGATGTGATTTATCTTCAAGAGATACATAAATATATTTAATCTCTCTAATAAAACAAATCGTAGTGAAGAAGTTACTTTGCTGAACTCTAAACCACTTAAAATAAAATAGTTTTTAATGAAGAGATTCTGTCTCTGCAGTGGTTAATGGGAACAGTGGTAATAATAATAATAATATTAGTTAGACCTGATGAGTCTTCCTCACAGGCTGCAGACCTTCCAAAAAATTGCACTTTTTAAATGTTTTAGAACGAGAAAAAAATAGAATCACAGAAAGAAAAAAGTGCAAAATACACAAAAACCTTTAAATCTGGTGACGTTTCTCATGAAGAAGAGTCAGAGACATTATGACATCACTGTGTGTGTGTGCGTGTGTGCGTGTGTGCGCGTGCGCGTGCGCGTGTGCGTGTGTGTGTGTGCGCGCGCGTGCGTGTGCGTGCGCGCGCGTGCGTGTGCGTGTGTGTGTGTGTGCGCGCGTGTGCATGTGCGCGTGTGCGCGTGTGCGTGTGTGTGTGCAGGAGTACGCAGAGTTCCAGTACAGACGGAGACGTCGGCAGCGGAGGAGAGGCGACGTGTCGAGTCTCCGTAGCAACACACCCGACCCCGACGACGCCGGTGACATCATCCTCGGTACAGCAGCACATGTTTATTAGCATGCTAGTTAGCATGCTAGTTAGCATTAGTAAAGCACAAGTACACACCTTATTGCTCCAACATGAACTCTCATTAATAACTCATTCATAAAGTTATAAATGTTTTATTCTTCATTAATACGTTTGTGTTTTTATATTTTATAAATGAAGTATTAAGGACTTATAGATGATTAATAAGATCATTTATAAAGCGTTAATAAATGATAACAACATGTAAATGTTTATCTATAAAATGATTTAGATACGAACTTTATAAACGTGTTTTAATAGAGAAATTCATAATTAATTCATGTAGTTACTACTAGTTAGTTAAGTATTAGTTAAGTATGTTGTGTGACTTCATCTAAAGTGAAGACTGCTGAAGTGTTAGTAAATGATAAAAAAAACAGATTTATGGCTTTTATTCATGCATTTATTAATGCACTAATGGTTATGGACAGCGTTAACGTCATTTATAAAATATGAAAACCCAACAATGAAACACAAATCCATTTTATTAATCCAGATTAAAACATGTATAACTGCATGAATTAAGTGTTTCCCTTAACTGATGCTAAGCAGTGTTTACTTTTTATAAAGTGCTCTGTTCTCACTTTGTGTTTGTTGGCTCGTTTGTCACTTTTTGTTATTTGCAAAGTCAGGAAATGTATTTAAAAGTAAATAAAACAACAGAAACAGAGCAGCTGCAGGTTTCTAATCTAGGATTAAATAATGTGAACAACAAATTAAACGCCATCGATCCGCTGATCCTCCAAAAGAACCAGAACCAGACTGAAGGTCGACGAGACGCTTTGCTTCCAGTTTGTCGTGTCAGAAAGAAACAACGGACCTTTAGATGAATGAGTGAATGAATGAATGAATGAATGAATGAATGAGTGAGTGAGTGAGTCTCCTGGTGAACGGATGAGCTTAATTTCTCATCACTCAGTTAAAGATCGTTTTTCTTTCTCCTCTGCAGACGCTCAGGAGCTCGGCGGCGGACGCAGACGTCATCTGACGGTGAGCGAGCGAGCGAGCAGCCGGCGTCTTGCTGCTCGCGGGCGGCGCCGGTTCTGCGTGGACTCACTTCCTGGTTTTCTCCCGCAGGGTCTCGGCTCTCTGGACGACGACGACCCGAACATCCTGCTGGCCATCCAGCTGTCGCTGCAGGACTCGGCCATGGCGGAGATCGAGTCCGTCCGCGACGCCGCCTTCGCCAACGAGGCCTCGCTCGGCGCCATCGGCACCTCGCTGCCCTCCCGGCTCGAGCGGAGCGGCGCCGGCGCCGCCGCGGGGTCGGACGTCCTCCTCTCCGCCAGAGCGTCCGTGAGCAGCTCGGGGTTGCTGGACCTCGGGAGCAACCTGGCCAGACTCGGCAACGTCAACATCGACATCGGCGGCCCGCACGCCGAGTCCGACGGGCGCCACCGGGCTTCGGCGCCGATCCCCGTGGCTCCTGGCGGCGGCGGCGACACGTTTGACTCGACCACGTGCGGCGCCGGCGGCCATGAGGACCCGTCCGTGTCGGCCAACGCCAACCTGCTGGGCAACATCATGGCCTGGTTCCACGACATGAACCCTCAAGGCGCCGTCACCCTGGTCGCCTCCGACACCGACGGTCACGGCGACGGCGACCTGATGCCGCGGTACGAAGAGGAGGAGGAGGAGGAGGAGGACAAAGGCGGGAAAGTCCAGGAAGCGGCAGCAGAAGCGGCGTTCTTCTCTCCGAGCGACGCGGAGGAGGAGAAGCAGCGCGGCGTCGTTGGCGCCGCCCAGAGGCCGACGCAGCTGGACCTCGCGCCGCCGGGCTCCCTGGACCGGGCCGCCGGCGCCGGCTCCAGGGTCCGCCGGGTCGACACGCCGCAGTGCGACTCCGGGTCGGACCGGCTGGCCAGCACCAGCTCCTCCGAGTGGGAGGACCAGCTGCACCTGGTGTGAAGGACCAAGAAGAAAAACCTAAAAAACAACGAGCCACTCGAGAAGGTGAAGAATATTTCAGGTGGAACGTAAACAGGATGAAGAATGTTTCAGAACGAAGAGGAAGACGAGTTCAAACACACAAAACAATCAAACCACGCGCTGAAGGAGACGTCACCGTCGGCTTCTTCATCGTCTCGCCGGAAAAAACAACAATATTTTTGTGAAATCACTTTTTATAGAAGACGAGACACTTACACCGTATTATTCTCATCTTCCACTGGATAGAAGCTACTGTAAAGAGTCTGAATCAGGTTCCTCAGACGAACCCGTCGGCTTCACAGGTGCCAAACAAGAAAACGCTGTTTTGTGTCGGACATTGAGAGGATTCCTCGTGTGCCTGCACAACCTCACGCCACCGGCGCCATGTTGGTGTTTGAGACGACGGCTTGTGTGCTGATGCGTTCAGCTCCTCACGATCTAACAGAGATACATAGAGAGTGTGTGTGTGTGTGTGTGTGTGTGTGTGTGTGTGTGTGTGTGTGTGTGTGTGTGTGTGTGTGTGTGTGTGTGTGTGTGTGTGTGTGTGTGTGTGTGTGTGTGTGTGTGTGTGTGTGTGTAGTTTAACACCATAACGGTCGTCTAATTTTTACTGTGAGACATTCAATCACAAGCTGGTGGCCTCAAACATTTCAAGTAGTAGCGCTACACACACACACACACACATACACACACACACAGCGCTGCAGGGTAATGCATGAAGTTGTGTGTGTGTGTGTGTGTGTTGGTCTCACACACGTGAGCAGTGTCTTTGTGAATCGTTCTCTGCTGCAGACAAAGTGCCTTTTATCATTGTTTTATTATTATTTCTCTTCACGTGGTCTGATGTCACAGCGTCAACACCTTTCACCTTAAACGTCTCTCACGAAGGTTCAGAGGCTCTTTCTGTTCCAGTAGTTTATGAATGAATAACACTGGTTTTTATATTATTTGGTAGAAACGGTTCAAATCCTGCTCCCGAATATTTAGAATAAAACTCTTAAGAGCAGAAACTAAAACCACTTCATGGAGCGACTCACCTGAAGACACTAACACGGAGCGACGCTGCAACACAGAGTCGCTTAACCCATGAGAGACACGCTGACCAGTGTTGTACCTTTGAGCTGTGTGTGTGTGTGTGTGTGTGTCTGTGTGTGTGTGTGTGTGTGTGTGCAGACTGAAGGAAAAGACCTTTCATCTGGTTGAATCTAAAAGTCGTGTCGTGGGTGATGGAAGCGTCTTTTTGCTCCGTCAGGGTGCATGAACCGGCTTTAGGAGTTTAAATTTGTACTTTATCTCTCGTTTAACGTTCAGGTGATTTTATTTTAGAACATTTTGTAACTCACTGAGATTTTTATTCTATTGTCAAAAGCAACTAATCCTTGAAATGTTATTTGCACTTTCATAGTCTATACTTGATACATTCCCTCTTTATATGAAACCTGTGTGATGCCAATAAACCATGTGGTGAGTTTTCATGTCTGTGTGTTTTTGTATGAAATACATATTCATAATGTCTTCATGGCAGTGCTCAGACTTTAATGGAGTTACTTTGGTTTCTTTCAGCTCCACAGTCACAGTTAGTTATGGGAACAGCATGGCTTATAGAATCTGTATACATATGTCACATGCACCTGGTGCATTCTGGGTAGTGTTGCGTCAGCGGCAGAGGCCGATGAGCTGCAGCAGCAGCAGGAACAAGCTGACGATGTCCAGGTAGAGGTTGAGGGCTGCGAACACATACTCCTCTGGAGAAACCTGGTGCTTCCTGTGTTTACCACCGAGGATGAGCTGCGTGTCAAACACCAGGTACTGAGGGGAGGGGGGGGGGGAGGAGAGAGAGGGGGGGAGGGAGAGGGGGAGGGGGGGGAGAGAGGGGAGAGCTGCTGTTAAGCTGAGATCAATTAAATTAACTTTACATTTTTAACCTTTTAAAGACATCTATCAGCGCAGACTGAGTTTTATTAAAACTAAAAGCAATAAAACTGCTGAATGTGGAAGTATTGAACACCATGAATATATATGTGATTATATATATATATATATGTGATTATATATATATATATATGTGATTATATATATATATATATGTGATTATATATATATATATATGTGATTATATATATATATATTTATTATATAAATATATATATATTTATTATATAAATATATATATTTATTATATAAATATATATATTTATTATATAAATATATATATTTATTATATAAATATATATTTATTAAATAAATATAAATATATATATTTATATAATAAATATATATTTATATAATAAATATATATATATTTATATAATAAATATATATATATTTATATAATAAATATATATATATTTATATTATATATATATATATATATTTATATAATAAATATATATAAATATATATAAATATATATATATATATATAATATAAATGCAAATGTTCACATGTTGTGTTCTGGTTTGTTGGACTTTACAGCTGCATCATTTCAAACTAATAATCATCTGGAAAGTGATTTTTTTTAGATTTGGAAGGATGACATAATGAAACAGCCTCGTGGCTGCAGAGACACACTGTAGTTATAATATTTCAGATGAAAGAGCCTCTAAACAGGTTTTCTACTAAAGTCCTTCATGGTTCCTCATGTTCTGTCAGAGTTGGGTTCTACTCACTAAGGAGAACACGAAGGTTCCCAGGCAGGCGTACACGATGTAGAGGTACTGTTGGAAGAAGAATCAGCAGCGTTTGTGTTGACAATCAACAACAACAATATTTCAAACGACTGGAGACGCGTGAGGCTGCAAACATGAAACAAGACTTCATGTAACGAACCTGCGACCGGAGGATCCCACAGAGCAACGCGAAGGAAAGCAGAGTCCAGAGCAACACCCACAAGCTGCCACTCAGACCAGTGAAGTCCCACTGAGGAGAGAGGAAAGGAGAGAGGAAAGGAGAGAGGAGTCACTGGATGTGGATCCTCTCCAACAGAACACAGCAGACAGAACTCATTTAACCCGAAAACAGCAACGTTACAAATACTCACACATCACAAACGTCAGGTGTGTTTCACCTGTAATGTACCTGATCAAATATTCAATAAATTAAAATACAACAATACATGTCAAGTTGAAGTACTCTACTTTTATTTTACCCTGTAACAACTTCTCATAAGTATGGAAGCCCATTCCTGCCACAAAAAAAAAGATTTGCACCAAAAACAATAAATTAAAAAAATTAGGGACAAAGAAAAAAAAGAAAATTAGTACCCAAAAAAAATGTAGGGCCAAAAAATATAAATAAATAGGACCAAAAAATAAACAAAAAATAGGGACAAAGCAAAAAAAAAAGAAAATTAGGACCCCCTCCCCTCCCCCAAAACAAATTAGGGACAAAAAAAAAAAAATTACGACCAAAAAATAGGACAAAAATAACTTGAAAAAGGTGAATGAACGTCATGAACACATGAATATGAACACATGAATATGAACACATTTACAGGACTCTTCCAGGTGTTCCATGAGCGTATGAACCCGGCGGCGGCGCCCGTGTGACACGTCTCACCTTGCTCTGCATGGCGAACACGGTCAGCGCCAAAGACACCAGCGCCGTCGCCCCCACGGCCCACAGAACCGCCTCCGCGTCAAAGAACCTGCGGACGGGAACAGAACACAGAACCGTGAGAACGTGCCGGGTTCTGTTCCCTCCTCTGAAGGGAAACTTCCTGAACGGAGACGGTCACACATGTCCAGAGGAGTGATGGATGAGGACGCCCTGTGGACGCATCATGCATCTCCTCATATCTCCAGCTCAGCAGCAACGTCCCGTCAATGTGCTGATTTCAATATATTATTGATCGTCAGGCTGCGAGAGGAAAACCTCTCTGAATGCTAAGCTAACGTGTGTTTATGCACAACTGTGAGCGACGCTTCTTATTTATCTTCTGGGGGAAAGATGACTGCCTCCTTTTGTGTTAATTTGTCGTGATAATCGGCTTCACTGCCGGCCTCCAGCGGCTCAGATATGAATCAAAACGTGAGATATGATTAATAAGTTTGCTGTGACAAATACTCACACCGTGACAGCGCCGAGCATCAGGCCCTCTGCCACCGTCTGAGAGAGAAGAAGAAGAGGAAGAGGAAGAGGAAGAGGTGTAGAGAGACAAACAGGAAGTGAACACACGGCTGAAACGAGCCGGTGGACTCCAGCAGGTGTGTGTTTGTTTGTTTGTTTGTTTCAGGGTTTTCACTCACAAACAGGCCGAGGGCGATGAAGTTGAGGGGGACTCTTCGGCGGAGGTCTCCGCAGCAGGACATGGCCACGACGAGCACCATCACCGCCGCCCTGGTTTCACACACAGGAACACCAGAACGTCGTGAACAGAGAAGCAGAGGAGGCCGTGAACTGAGAGACGTTCAACATGTGAGTCACTGAGCGCGTTATTTATGCAGCCGAGCAGCAGCAGCTCTCTCCAGGATTAGGACTCGAGACACTTTGGTGATTTATCTTTTTTTCTCCTCCGCGAGCGTCATTTTCATTTAGGTAACGGGTGATTTGCAGAAGAGGTTTCCTCACATGGCGGCGTAGGAGAACCAGTAGTTGTCCCGCGTCCACTGCCGCAGAACGTTCCTGACGATCCAGGAGAGAGAGAGTTTAACAGCGATGGAGGCAGCAGGAAGACTTTTATTAAATATTAACAGAGGACAGATGAGCATTGTGCACATGGGAGCACGGCGCAATTTATGGAAAGAAATTACCGCGGCGGCGTTGTAGCACATGTATTATACAAAACGTATAAACCTTTCAGACTACTGCCAGAAGAAGACATCATGTGGCAGAGATGGCCTTCCTCCTCCTCCTCTTCCTCTCACCTCACATATTCATGACGGTCTAAGTCGTGTGTGACGTGGATTTGTCTCTTTCTGTTGTTATTGTTGTTGTTGTTGTTGTTGCTTCTTGGTGTAATCGTGTCTCTCACCAGTAAAGAAAAGCACAGATGATCCCGACCGTCACCAGCAGCTGAACCATCAAGGTCAAGTAGACTTTCCTGATGAAACCTGTTCACAGAGACGCAGTGAGACGAGCCGGACAGACCATAATCATCATCATCATCTGGCAGGTAGATGTGTGTTTGTGTTGCACAGTGTTGGTAAATTGTTCCGTTTTCGCTCTCATTTTAATAATTTGTGTTGCGTGGGAGGTGAAGAAATGAGGCGCAGCGGAGACCAGGGAACGATTTTCTACTTCAAATCTCTTCCAAGAAAACCCTGCGAGGCCGACGAGGGCGTGCGTATTGTGTAATTATTGTTATTCAGCTGTGGTCGTGCAAACAAAAACATGTCGTTTCCTTCCCTCCTTCCCTCCCTCCCTTGAGCCCTCACCTCTTCGCACGGCGGCGTCGCTGAAGACGCCGTCCGTCATCTCGAGGCTGTAGTCGGGCGGCGCTTCGCCCCCGGCGGCGGCCGCGTGGTCGGGGCGGACGGCGTTGTTGTCGTAGAAGCCGGGCGGGGAAACCACGGCGACGTTGCCCTTCCCCACCTGGAACAACAAGCGACACAGGTGAGCACAGGTGAGTACAGGTGAGCACAGGTGAGCACAGGTGAGCACAGGTGAGCACAGGTGAGTACAGGTGAGCACAGGGATGCTACTTCTCTACGGAAACCATGACAGACATAACACACATGAAAACAACGTGAAAATCAACTGATGTTGAATCAAAATGAGGTTTTAACACAGCGGTTCTCAGACTGTGGGGCGCGGCCCTCTAGTGGGGAGCGGAGGTGTTACAGGTGGGGCGCGGCCCTCTAGTGGGGAACGGAGGTGTTACAGGTGGGGCGTGGCCCTCTAGTGGGGAGTGGAGGTGTTACAGGTGGCCCTCTAGTGGGGAGTGGAGGTGTTACAGGTGGCCCTCTAGTGGGGAGTGGAGGTGTTACAGGTGGGGCGCGGCCCTCTAGTGGGGAGCGGAGGTGTTACAGGTGGGGCGTGGCCCTCTAGTGGGGAGCGGAGGTGTTACAGGTGGCCCTCTAGTGGGGAGCGGAGGTGTTACAGGTGGGGCGTGGCCCTCTAGTGGGGAGTGGAGGTGTTACAGGTGGGGCGTGGCCCTCTAGTGGGGAGCGGAGGTGTTACAGGTGGCCCTCTAGTGGGGAGTGGAGGTGTTACAGGTGGGGCGTGGCCCTCTAGTGGGGAGCGGAGGTGTTACAGGTGGCCCTCTAGTGGGGAGCGGAGGTGTTGCAGGTGGGGCGCGGCCCTCTAGTGGGGAGCGGAGGTGTTGCAGGTGGGGCGCGGCCCTCTAGTGGGGAGCGGAGGTGTTGCAGGTGGGGCGCGGCCCTCTAGTGGTAAACTGAGGTGTAGTTTACTTTGAGCTATCGCTAAACTCCTTAGCTAACGGCTGTAATGCTGCTGTCATTGAGAGAGACGTTACTTGGCAGAGTGAGGAAGCCACAGCAGCAGCCTCCCCAGGGTCCTAGTGCCCTATGGGTCAGGATGATGAGATGCTATGTGGATTGTACTTTTAAAGGAGGAACAAAACATACAAACCAGAACACACACACGCACGTAGCATGTTAGAGTCATAAACAGTGTCCATGTGAGAAACAATAGTTTAATTTAATGGCATCACTAAAACAAAATGGAGGCGTCAGTACCTGGTAGCTCATGCCAGAGTAGGAGCTCGGCTCGTAGTCCTGAGGGTTGTACGGCGGGGGAAGGGGCGGCGCTCCGGTGCCGTTAGTCCGGTCCATTCCACCAGAAGTTGATCAACTGGAGCACAGCAGCGACGGAGGAGACGTCACACAGACGGGAAGGTCAAAGGTCGCCGGTGAAAACAAGCCCCCGTTCAACGGCGCCGGCGAAGTTAAATTGGGCAAATGGGGCGAATGTCAGCGTGGAACAAACAAACGGGTGATTACGAAACGATGCATGGCACCAACACCAGAGCCCCCGTGACTCACGTCCACAATGACGGGCCTCCAGCATCCATTTAACAGAGACGCATGCATATTTAATGGACAAATAGGTCGTGTTTAATTGCTGGCAGGGGAAACCGCGGCCGTCACCGAGAAGGCGCAGAGATCTCAGTGTGTGTGTCGCGTTGAGAAGACGTGATGCACTTCCTGGCTTTGCGTCGGTGTAATTAGCGACGCGGTGACTGTTCGATGTCGGGAAAGCGAGGACACAAAGGACCGCTCCAGGGTCAGCGCAGCACTTTCAAGGAAACCATTAAAAGGTTTAATAAGTAACAACAGCCACTTCCTGTCATTAGTGATGACCTTTTGACCTCTCGGCGCTGATGAATCATACGGCACATAAATAACATGTTTTTACTTCAGCTCCTCAAACCTGAGATGAACACCAGGGACATGAATTTAGACTTATTTTATCATATTTACACAACATAAAAAGGGCACGACAATGACGATGAGGCGACCTGCAATCAGAGGACCGGACGTTCGATCCCCCGGCTCGTCAAAGATGATGACAGGCAGCGTCACAGCGAGTCCAGCTGCCATCAAGTGGACTTTGTTTGGGTTTCACCTCCAGAGATCTCACGAGTGAAGCGTTCAAAATGACCCACTGTGTTTCCCAACTCTTCCACATTCGCCGTCATTTGCGGTCCGACTTCCCCAGAAATCAATGAATTCCAGCTGTGATCTGTTTTAATGCTTCTTACCTGAGCTGCTGCTCTGCGGCTCTGCGGCGCTTCCTGTAGCGGTTGGTTTTGCCTTCAGGGCAAAGTCTATCCGCTATCAGCCGGTTCCCAACAGAGACAGGACTTTAGCTCGGGGGGGGGGGGGGGGGGATGTATCCCTCATTAGGCCCGACGGGATATTCACACAAGTTCTTAAAATGTCATTAGACCGACAGCGCCGGGTACTTTGTCAGAGCAAATCATTTCCTTTACCTTTTTTTGCTTTTCCTGATCCTGATGCACACGACAGCTTTCACACACTTTCACCTGAAAGGTGTTTTTTTAACATCTACTTCCTGTCGCGGTGGAACATTTCCTGCATTGTTCCAACGCAGCACAACGGCGGCGCTGCGTGTAATCCCGGAGGCGTCGATAACAACCTGCCCGTCTCACGGCGGATGACGCGAACGCCATCAGGACAACCTACAGAAAGGGATTATGGGTATTGTGTCACAGCGGGGAAAATGCACACCGTGTGCCAAAAATACACAAAAGTAATGTAGGTCAGCGCTGTCTTAGTGCTCCTGCGTGGAGAATCGCCACTCGAAGGGGATGAAATGAAGACTTCACATGAGGAACTCGTGCAGGATGACTTCCTCTCATTTCTGCATCCAGAGAAAAGCAGCTCAGGAAAAATGTAATTTACACTTCTTAGCATTTATTCGATTTGATTACACTAAACAGTGTTTTTAATATGGTATTTAAAGTCATTAAGGCTCAGATAGTGGGAAATAAACCAGTTTAAGAGTTTTACAAGACATTTTCCTCCTTATACACTTCACACAGCTTAATTTTCACTAACTTTTAGAGCTCATATTGTCCATTAATCATCTCACGACCGCTCAGATTCATCGAGTGATGCTCTGAAGGGGCCCGACCCTCATGTTGGGAACCTCAAACTCCATTCTCCTCCTCCCATTATCACGCTGGTGCACCAGTAACACCAGTACAACAAAAGCGTGCAGTATTACTTCATGGATCTGATCCTGCACACGAGCAGCTGCTTGACCTCTGGATGTGGTTCCGGCCTCTTCTCGTGTTCTTCTTCTCTTCTCGTGTACACACTTCCTGCCTCGAGGTAAAATAAAACCCTCTGCAGCTCTGCCTCCAGGTTTCTGGTTCAAGAGAGAATGAAACGGGACACATCACATTATTTAGAAATGATTGAATCAGCAGTTAAAGGTTTTACGGCACGCTGGTGTAAAGAAACGCTGCGAGGTTCAGCAGCGAGACGCGTCATACATCACGCGACCACGTGGGGGCGCTGCCCTCCTGCGCTTCTTCCACTAATTGCAGTGATTTGATTTCAGCAGCTCGGATCCTCCGGAGAGCTGAAAGCGGCCTCTTCTTTTAACTGCTGGGATCAAATCCCTCATTTCTCTCTGCATGTCACATTCAGCTAAAACAACCAAAACATTGTTTTTCCCGTTTGTTTGTTTTTTTGACAGCAAAAACAAAAAGAATCAATTAAAACAATGGAAACGAAATTAAAGATTTGAGCACCAGCGTCGTGTCTGAAAGCCTCTCTCTCTCTCTCCACCCCCCCCCCCCCCCCCCCATCAGTGTGAAGCCGTCAAACACAACAACACGAGGATGAAACCACATGGAGCCCAAAGAGTGCAGAGAGAGAGAGAACCAGACCACGAGGAGGGAGAGAGGGAGGAAAGGAGGGAGGAAAGGAGGGAAGGAAGGAGGGAGAGAGGGAAGTCTATTTAATATTGCATATTTGCTTTAATAAGGGGCTTCACCATCAGTGCAGCATGCTGGAGAACTGGGAGACGCATATGTGTGGACATAATGTTATGGATGGAAGAAAGAAAGGAGATAAATAGATAAATAGATAGATGGATAGATGGATAGAGAACGACAGACGGACAGATGAAAGGATAGATAGAAAGATATAGATGAAAACATGGATTAGACAAGGATGGATAGATAATGAAGATGGATGAAAAGATAGATGGATGGATAGAGAATGACAAACTGATGAAAAGATTGATAGATAAGATAGAAGAGAAGGTAAAAAGATAGATGATAGATAGACGGATGGATAAGTTAGATAGATGGATGAATGCAAAGATTGATGATATATGGATGGATAATAAGATGGATGGATGAAAAGATGGATGGATGGATGGATGGATAGATAGATGGTTAGATGAATGGATGGATGGATAGATAGATAAATAGATGGATGGATGGATGGATAGATTGATAGATGGATGGATGGATGGACTGCTCTGTTTTGCTCTTCAGGAGATCCCAGCAGGGATCTTCTGGTGTCACTGGAGGAGCGATGGAGCGTCACGAGTCCTCTGGTCCCTGAAAGCAGCCGTGAATCACGGCTTCGCGGCCGGCTGCAGAGCTGGACCAGCGGCCTGCGGGCCCCCCAGAGCCCTGGGAGCCGGTCTGGAGGTCTCTTCATGTCTAATTCACAACCCTCCTGAAGAGGCCGGAGTCCAGCGGGGCGTTTGCTTAATGGAAGACCTCGAACACGCCGCACGCTGCACACACTGCGGCTGCATGTGTTCCTGCACATAATGAGACGGGCGGCGCTGTGTGTTCCATTTAATATCAGCCGGACCAGCTGTGTGGAGCGATGGATCATATTTCAGTTCAAATTAACAATCCTGACATTTTGACTCACTGCGAGGAAACGCATCCGCGCTGCATTTGGTTTTTTCAGAACGACTCGCATTATTTTGTTTTTTGAAAATTAGCGTGAAACAAAAGGCACAGCTGCAGTCAATCCAAGTCATAATTAAGTGAATAAATTTCCGTTATCCATAGTTAATTTAATATATTACACGACTGTAGCAGAGAGCACCAGACTGCAGATGAATTCATCCTTGTCAGAGTCAGAGTTTACACTGGCTGTGTCTCCAGCGAGCTCTCCATTACTGATATATCTATAAAGATATAGATCATCAACATGCACTGTTGTAAGAAATACCAAAACCAAATTCATTTAAATGGTCCATGGTGATCTCTGGAGCAATTTGTCTTCAAAATAATCACATTAAAAGAGAAAATATAAAATATGAAGACATCAATTTAGTTATGTGAAATAAATAAACTCAGATTTGTGTTAAAATAATGCTGTTACAGTGTAACTACAGAATGCAGCAGATGCAACACAATGCACACGTGCAGGTTGGAAGTGTGGTGGCTGAAATTGTTAAAAATATTTTATTATGCAATTCCCATAAAAGCAACGAAGGCAAAACACTACACTTCAGTTGCTCTGCCCTGTTTTCTGGAGCTTTTTTTCTGTAGCTGTCAGGAGCCAAACTAATCTTCACTGGCTCTCAGGGCTAATTAGCTAAACTGTCCTCAGACCAGAAGCAGAAGCAGACGCTTCAGTCCCTCGGCGCTCGTTGCTGGAGAAGCTGGTCTGACTGCTTCCTCACAGTCTGGAGCGTTGCAGCTCCTCTACCAGCGAGAATACGTCTGTGAAGCTCCAGGAAGCAAGTTAGTGAAGCTTCATGGAGCAAGCTAGCATGTTAGCGAAGCTTTATGGAGCAAGCTAGCATGTTAGTGAAGCTTCATGGAGCAAGCTAACATGTTAGTGAAGCTTCATGGAGCAAGCTAGCATGTTAGTGAAGCTTCATGGAGCAAGCTAGCATGTTAGTGAAGCTTTATGGAGCAAGCTAGCATGTTAGTGAAGCTTTATGGAGCAAGCTAACATGTTAGTGAGGCTTTATGGAGCAAGCTAACGTGTTAGTGAAGCTTCATGGAGCAAGCTAGCATGTTAGTGAAGCTTTATGGAGCAAGCTAGCATGTTAGTGAAGCTTTATGGAGCAAGCTAACATGTTAGTGAGGCTTTATGGAGCAAGCTAACATGTTAGTGAGGCTTTATGAAGCAAGCTAACGTGTTAGTGAAGCTTCATGGAGCAAGCTAACATGTTAGTGAAGCTTCATGGAGCAAGCTAACACGTCGGTGTAGCTTCATGGAGCAAGCTAGCATGTTAGTGAAGCTTCATGGAGCAAGCTAGCATGTTAGTGAGGCTTTATGGAGCAAGCTAACATGTTGGTGAAGCTTTATGGAGCAAGCTAACATGTTAGTGAAGCTTCAGGGAGCAAGCTAATGGTTGGTGAAGCTTTATAGAGCAAGCTAACATGTTAGTGAAGCTTTATAGAGCAAGCTAACGTATTGGTGAAGCTTCATGGAGCAAGCTAACATGTTAGTGAAGCTTTATAGAGCAAGCTAACGTGTTGGTGAAGCTTTATAGAGCAAGCTAACGTGTTGGTGAAGCTTTATAGAGCAAGCTAACGTGTTGGTGAAGCTTTATAGAGCAAGCTAACGTGTTGGTGAAGCTTTATAGAGCAAGCTAACGTGTTGGTGAAGCTTTATAGAGCAAGCTAACGTGTTGGTGAAGCTTTATAGAGCAAGCTAACAGGTCGTGAAGTTTCTACTAAACCTCAACATCTCCGATAATGTACACATTTATTTTTTCTTTCCAGCTCGTCTCAGATTAATTTTTACTTTTAAGAGACTCCAACAAATTAATTAAACTAAAACTTATGCTCTCCTGCATCAAAAACGTATTTTTCCCGGAAATGAAGCGACCATACCAATGTGTTACTTTTATAAAAAACCAAAACAGGAATATATAACACGACCCGCACTGATAATGAAAAACATTTTCAACAAATACTGATAGATGAGTCACCAAAGTTAATTTAGAAGTTGTTTCAAGTTACTACTGAGGAAGACCAAACAATGGCGGCACAGTTTTTAAGGTCTAATTTAAGACTCTAATTAATATTATTAACTTGATCAATTACTTGGGCTGATGTGTAGATGCTTTGAGATCTGGCTTCTAATGATAAAACGGTTTTGTTCAAATTTGGTACTTTGGAACAGCTGAATTAATTAACTGAGTTTTAATAACATTGTTTAGCAACATGTATTATTTTTTACAGCAGAAGCTAAAGCCAGTTAATTAGAGTCTGCGTGCAGTTGGATCTCAATCTGACGGCTTATTTTTCTGACAAAGTTATTCTGAGTTTGGGATGTTGCCGCTGAGTCGGAGTGTCACGACGCCGCGGAAGGAGAGGAAATATTTCTTCGAAGCCGAGGCGGCGTCTGACAGGCTGATGCTGCCAGGTCAGATGTAGGCCGAGCTCTGTGACATCCCTCTAAGGGGGGTTCAAAAAGCAAGCGCCATCATTGGAAAAGCGTAGCTCACATATTCCTGCAGGCACACACACAATCATTTTAAATTAGGAAGTAACAATGATGGGATGAACTGCTAATTCACTTGGAAAATACTTTGCCCGACGCATCAATAGTTGTTAGCGCAGTTTCACTAAAGAAATCAACATGGATCGAGCAGAAGCTGCAGGAAAGTCGAGCGGTCCGTTCTTTGGCAGGCGATCGAGTCAAAAGGAGAACGTCGGGGTTTAACCGGCACAGAGAACATTAAGCCGATGTGAGAGGCGGTCCAAGGACAGATGGACGTCTCGTCTGCGAAAGAGCCGCCGAGCCGTTTGCTGTCAGATGCTCTCCGTCAAGAAAACCGGGCAGAGGAGATTTGAGTTTGGACCTTTTCTTCCCTGACAGAATGGATTCAAACAGAGAAAATGGATTTCATATAAACCGTATGACAAGCGCAGAACAATGACTGACAGTGGCATTTCACTGCTGGTGTATGGCGGCTGCTCCTCTTTCGGCTTCTTGGTTAATAAAACCAGGAAGTCGTATAAACCACATTGCACTAGAGATTACCTTTCATCTACATTACTACGATCATCCATAGATAATGCAGATATTAATGAAATATTTACAAAGTTAGACGTTTTTCACTTTACAATAACAGATTCGAATCCTTTTTATTTTATTTTTTTACTTTTTTTACACTTTTGGGCCGGATCTGGCTATTTCTATTTTCTGCTCCAATTGGTGGTAAAAGTGTAAGAAAAATGTTTTTGGGGTCTGTTTTTTTTTTGTTGAATAAAATTAATTTTTTTCAGTTTTCAGTAACCAATTTTATATTTTCAACATTCACTTTTTTTTTTTTTTACTTTTTTTTTTTTTTCTGGGTTCAAATGTGTTTTCAGGTTCAGAGTTTTGTTATCTAGCATGAAGTTGACTCACTACCTTCATACATTCATTCATTCACGTGATTGGCAGTGAACTAAACTGACGCCAGCGACACAGCGAGATGTTCAGACCTTGAACCTGACATGAATCACAGCGTATGAGCAACAAACCATGCCGGGTATTTAACCCCAAACATGTTTCATACTATTCTTATTTGTTATTGTGAAAACATTGTTGAATTATTAAAAGTTCAAGCCCAAAACTTGACTTTCCAGGTTCAAATATTTCCCCCAGATGAACCCGACTCGGCTCCACACCCTTCAACCAAGTGCCATGACAATCAGGCCGGCAGTGATCCCATCACCTCGCCGGCAGACAAACAAAAGAAACCAACACGACTACACGACCCTCTCGGAGGAGGTGAAGCTCAGCAGAGCCGCCTGGACCGGCCTGAAGTGCAGACGACCTCCTTCATCTCTCGTCAGCTGCTCACGGCGGGATGAGCTGGAGGAGGAGAGCTGCATCCAGACGAAGACAGAAAGAACAAATGAGCCGACGACAGCGAACAACAAGGAGCTGCGAGCTCAGAGGATGAAGCAGCTGCAGAACAACAGCTCCAACTTCTTTTGTCCTGGAAAGACATTGGTGCCAGACGCAGACACCTGGAGCTATAACTGTGTTACAATGCATTTCCTCCAGTGATGCTATATGAAAAAACACATAAACACGTTGCACATTCATATTCCAGCAGCTTACATGGCAGCTCCTATTAATTACGGTGCGAGGACAGTCACCGCGCGGCGTCGGCGTGTTGATAACGTCTCACTTGGCGAGTTTTGCATCGCTGCGTTTTCTCTTCAGCGGGAAACATCTGTGCAGATATTTCTTGTTTTCCACATTTCACACTTCGCTTTGGAACTCGCTGCATTATGCAACTCTCTCTCCGTGTTTTGCATTTTCCTTCTTCAGCACACGATCGGGGGAAGTCTCACCAGAGGAAGGAGGTTTTTCTGTTTTGCTGTATTTGACTTTGTATTCATCCAGCGGGAGAAGAAGAAGAAAGAAGCTTCAGAGGCTTTTACTCTGAACTGTTTGAGGATTCAGGGAGCAGGAAGAAACCGTATGGATTCAGATTATGACATTGACTTTAACATTTATTTGCGGATGACCTTCATTACATGGCTTTAATTGTGCGAATCGATGGTAAATGGTGCAAAACCAGACAATGGCTCCACGCCGAGGAGTGACCTCTCACTCTCTGGACGTTTTGTGGCCCGATGCCACCGCGCTTTTTATTTTTTATTTTAGGAAAGATGGAACGGCCGATAACGAGCCAAACTTTAGTCCGAGCCAACCGAATAATTCTCTCCTTTATGAAGCCAGCGAGGTAGCGGCGCCCGAGGAAGGAGACAGAGGAACCGAGAAGGAATCCAAGGTTTGAGGAAGGAGACAGGAGCCGAGAAGGAATCCAAGGTTTAAGGAAGGAAGCAGAGGAGCCGAGAAGGAATCCAAGGTTTGAGGAAGGAGACAGGAGCCGAGAAGGAATCCAAGGTTTAAGGAAGGAAGCAGAGGCGCTAAGAAGGAATCCAAGGTTTAGGTAAGGAGACATAGGAGCCGAGAAGGAATCTAAGGTTTAAGAAAGGAGACGGAGGAGCCGAGAAGGAATCCAAGGTTTAAGGAAGGAGACAGGAGCCGAGAAGGAATCCAAGGTTTAAGGAAGGAGACAGGAGCCGAGAAGGAATCCAAGGTTTAAGGAAGGAAGCAGAGGCGCTAAGAAGGAATCCAGGTTTGAGGAAGGAGACAGAGGAGCCGAGAAGGAATCCAAGGTTTAAGGAAGGAGACAGAGGAGGAATCCAAGGTTTGAGGAAGGAGACAGAGGAGCTAAGAAGGAATCCAAGGTTTGAGGAAGGAAGCAGAGGAGCCGAGAAGGAATCCAAGGTTCCAATGACCGGTCGTAAGTCAGGAGACGGCGCTGAAATGAGATCGAGGCGGAGACTGCGGGGACAGTTTGAGTCACCCGTCAAAAACCTGCCTGACGCCTGAAGACACGCCTCCACGCCCCCGGCGTCTGGCGTCTGGCGTCTGGCCGCCGGCGAGAACACAAAGCCAGACCAAACCTGCCAAATCATCCAGAGAGGCATCCTGCGCGGCGTGGAGCAGGAGGGCATCCAGAACACACACATCCAGTGATCCGTGACGGCGTAATAACAACCATTTGTCCTTTAATAGCTCCTCGCCGCAGCAGCCGAGCGCCTCTCTTCCCTCTGAGGCGCCGGGAGGTTCACGGCTGGTGAAGGGAGCTCGACAGAGAAGAAGAAAACAACTAAATAGTTCAATAAATAACACTAAGTCTGCGTTAAGACGCCGTCTCTCACAAGAAGCTGCAGGCGCCACTTAGCAGCATCAGAGGAGCGTGTGATTATCCCTCAGGACACATTCGCTCAATCATATGCTTAGACAGCGTCACGGCGTTTCACCCTCCTCTTCCTCAGTTTTATGCTGAAACGAGTTCCACTCAAGCCCCAAAATGTCAGCGTCCTCGATTCAGAACGGGCCCTTAAATGAGAGGTTGCGCAACATGCCCAAACAGGAGGAAATGTCATATTATTATTATTATTCAGAACTGCAGATCCTCCCCCTCCGCCGCCTGAGTCTCTCAAAATGTTACAGTACAAATAATCTGATTAGCTAAACACTCGACAGAGTCAAGACAGATTAGCGATGCTGACGAGCAGAAACTAAAACACGTCTTTCTGTAGCTTGAATGGAGAAAGCAGCACTTTAGTAGCACTTAAAGCACTTTGTAGTCTGGCTTTCCTGAAGGAATCCTACTTTCTTTATTCTGAAATGCACTTATTGAGTCTCTCTGGATAAAAAGCGTCAGCGACATGAAATGTGTGTCCTTGTGTGCTGGTTGCAGATCAGAAAGGGTTAATTATCTGATCCTCAGAGACAGGAAACCGTGTTTGTCTTCATCCAAACAAAACCAAACACAGCAGATCACGTTTGTTTCATTGCATTTAATGCAAAATAACTCAGAATTCAAACCGTCTTCAGCGTCTTCGCTCCACATGAAGCCAGTCAGATGTGTTGTGGGTTTTCCTTTCTGTTCTGTTGTGTGGTTTCTTTTCTCAGAGCGAGCGTGGGAGGGTTTTTATTATTATGACTGTTGTGAAATTACAATAACGCTCGCTCTGTTGTTGCTCTGCCGTCCTTCACGAGGCTCGATGCAGATGTTTTCATCACCGGTTCCACTTGTGGAAGAAGCCGCGAGCGACCGACGAGACTTTGTCTGCTGGAACGCATGTTTTCCCTCAAAGAAGTAAAAAGAAGCAAGAAGATTGTTTGCAGTCGCTGACGTCACGTCAGAGTCACGAGGCAGAGCAACACCTCCACCAAGAATTGCTGAAGACACAGCGGGGCAACTAAGTTGAAGGTTTTACATCAACGTGGTCACCAACAAGAAGAGCCGAGCGTCACACTGCGCTCCTCTGGTGCTTCAACGTTTCCTACATTTAGTTTTATAGCGTGAATCTCACCGCACGCGTCATCATCCAACCAACCCGCAGCTTGAAAAAATATATATATATATATATATATATATATATATATATATACACACACACACACACACACTGTTGTGTTGTTTTCTATTTACTGTTCCTGGCTGGGTACGGACACGTCTTCAATCTCACGGTGCCAATAAGGAATAAATATGAAATATAGATATGAGGTATAGATATGAGACGTCTAAGGCCACGGATGTCGTTTCAATCAGTCTGTTTGCTTCTCACTTTGGGGTCTGATAAATCCTGTAAAGTCACTGCTCAGGAGAAAAAATAAAACAAAATGTCCTGATTTTGGTTGCAAAAATCGCAAAAACACGCATTGAGCCAAACGGGTTGGTTTGTCCCTCCAGGGCTCCTGTAGGAACCAGGCTGCCGGCTCCAGAAAAGGTACCGAAAACGCAGAGATTCTCATTTTAAAGTGATCGCGCACTTAATAAAAACATATTTAATAGTATTATATTCAATTTCTGCCAATGAATCGCGCTCTAAATGCAACACACTGCTGCTCAGATTATGGATCCTGCTCATGATTTATGATGATGACCTGATGATCAAATATTCTGCAGATTCCCTCATGCTCAAGATTAACAGTGACCTCGCCGACACACACACACACACACACACACACACACACACACACACACACACACACACACACACACACCCTTGCATTCATTGACCTCAGTTTAACATCCTTCTTTGTTCTGGGTTGGAGGCTATTTCCCTACGTGCACATGTGATTTAATGGTGGGTTAAAAAATAGATTTTGCTGAAATTATTACGGTGAAATGTTCATTATTCATTCACTTTAAGATTTAAAAAGATGCATTAAAGGACCTGCTCTCAGGAAATGTTACACATTATATTCATTTCCAGTGTGTTTTACAAGATTTCTCATCGTCACGAGCATGAAAATGCTGCTGCTCAGTGCTCGAGTCATTAGGAACGTGAGCTCTCAGAAGTCAGAATATTAATAGATAATTAATAGAAATATGTTCCTGAAAGAATCAGGACCAGATATTCAGATAGTTTTAAGTGTCTTTTGTTTTTTTTCTGTCTCTCCAGCCGGAGGACATCTGGCCAATGAGAGCAAGCTGCTGGGAAAATGGCTCATTAGTGAAAGACGGAGATAATCAGTGAGGGAGAAGCTAGTTAGTCGGAGGATGCAGCGTCATCAGATCATCAGATCCTCCGAGCGGCGACTCATTACGCTGCCGCTCGCGTCAGGTGAGGGAAAACAACTTCACAACTTCTGCTTCTCTCAGAAAACAACACGACTGTTTTCAATCCAGGATGCGATGGGAAAAGCTCGATCCAGATCAGAAAGAGTCTGTTGTTTTTCTGCCAGTGAGAACTTCTGTTTGCTGACAAAAACTTTGCGTCGCCTCCTCGTCCATCACGCCACGAGTCACTCTCGCCGGTCTGTCCGTGTTGTGTGGAGAGAGTTTGGTTAAAAGATTAAACATTTATAAAGATGCCTGTATGCACCATAGAAGTCGTTTTACAAGCTGCTGCTACCTTCGGTGGGTGTCCCCCGCTGTATCAAGCTAGCGCTGCTGCTAGCTCTCTGCTAGCTACTGCACGGTCTCTCATCGGTGGTTGTCGGGGAGCTAGCATGGAGCTAGCATGGAGTTAGTAGAGAGCTAGCAGCAGCACTAGCTGGCTACAGCTGGAATGCTAACCACTGAGCCACAGTCGGCCCGTAGTGAGAGGGGCACTAGCGTGGAGCTAGAGGAGAGCTAGCAGCAACGCTAGCTGGCTATAGGAGGGAGCTAGCGGTGACACCTATGGAAGTAGCAGCTTGCAACCCAACTTTTACAGTTTGCCTGCTTATATTTTGAGCGTTTTTCTTTTTAAAAAGCATATTAATTATTTCAAATTCGATGTCATGAACTCATAAATATAACACATTTCTATGACTTTTTTTCCAGGTCTGGAAAAAGCCGTTTTTACCAAAGGTCTGATGACTTCACGTGTTGTTCGCAGAGCAAACCGGGGGTGAAAGTCTGCGTTTAAAAAGGTGTTACCATTAGTGAGTTACTCTCACTGAGCCCGTCTGACATCCCAGCCGAGCGCCGGCTTACATTACATCACCGCCCTTTGGGGTGAAATCTGCTTGATGAAGCTTCAGAGCCACTTCAATGGGAAATCCCTCTGGCAAATATTTCTAATCCAAACACAAATCCCAGACTCAGACTTTAAAGTATATGCTTAACCCGAGTCTGAAAATCAAAACCCTCTTTCCTGCCAGTCAAAAAAAAAAGCATGTCGTTTGATTTCTTCATGGCCCTCTTCATACTTTCTTTATCGAGCGCTTCTGTGATCTCAGTCTGCTGATCCGCTCGACTTTGATTGCAGCAAATTAGCTTCATCTTGGTCAGTTGCATAACTGCCACCTCTCCTCACGCTGTGGAGCTCGTGGCAATTATCCACCTATTCCAACCCAGCCGGTCTCAAAATGATTTTTTTTTTAGGAAGCCGATGATGTTTTCCCTTTTCTTTAATTTCTGATCCTCCGCTTCGTCTGATTTGTTTGAACGTTCAACTTTAAATAAAATAACTTTGTCCAACTGTTCCCGGACTTCGTTTTTTCTGTATATATCCGGTTTACAGTTTCTCATTAAATACTGTAATATACTGTCCAGCTAGCGCTGCTGCTAGCTCCGCGCTAGCTCCCCGACAACCAACAAAGGTAGCGGGACCGGCCCCGGCTCGACTCGGGCAGCGGGGCAGTAGCAGCAGCGCTAGCTTGCTACAGCGGGGAGCTAGCAGCAGCGCTAGCTTGCTACAGCGGGGAGCTAGCAGCAGCGCTAGCTTGCTACAGCGGGGAGCTAGCAGCAGCGCTAGCTTGCTACAGCGGGGAGCTAGCAGCAGCGCTAGCAGCAGCGCTAGCAGCAGCGCTAGCTTGCTACGGCGGGGAGCCAGCAGCAGAGCTAGCTTGCTACAGCGGGGAGCTAGCAGCAGCGCTAGCAGCAGCGCTAGCTTGCTACGGCGGGGAGCCAGCAGCAGAGCTAGCTTGCTACAGCGGGGAGCTAGCAGCAGCGCTAGCTTGCTACAGCGGGGAGCTAGCAGCAGTCCTTTGTTCAAAACCTGCTCAGTCAATGCACTTATAGCTTGTTTGAGGATAAAATAGTCGTATTCTGCTGCTGCGCTCCTTGTGTTAGTCGCCATAAAAAGGCCAATCAGCAAAATTGCCTGCTCTTAAGATTTGTGCAAAAAATAAATCCAAATTACTGTAATTCATAGATTCAAAGTACCATTCATGTTGTTGGCCTCCTGCAGTAAATCAGCCCGCCGGGTGAGGGGACACTCCCCTCACAGCGGAGACAAAGAGCATGGAGTCTTGTAATTGTAGATGACGGGGACGTCAAGCTAACCGCCATTTTACTTTGAAAATGCGTCGTAAAGGTCGAGACCAGATTTCTCACCGGGTATTAAAGACGAACCACAGGGATGATTGGCCCCCGCGCTGCTGCAGGTCTTCAAGACCTGAAGGGTCTTCTTGGATAAAGTCTGTGGTTTGGTTGAACAAGCTGTGAAAACTTAAATCTGCCAAAGCAGCAGACTGAACGTTAAAGAGCTCTCCGGTTGGTTGGGACACTCGGCAACGTCGTCAAAGAAAGAAAATAGATTTGAGCTTCATTATTTTATATTTTATATATAAATTAAGGATTTGTACATTGGCTGATAAAGAAAAAAATACAAAACATTTTTTTGATCTTACATGACATTTACATGTGAAATTTTACACAACATATTCAATAACTTACAAATGCTTTATTTCCCCGCATAAAAAATATATCTCTTTACAAAACGTTTTGTAATATGTACATATTCATATACACAGGTTATTTTTTTTGAATGGGATAACAATTGTGTGGTACATTTAAAAGCATTCTACTCATCTGACTTGCCGCATAATGTGTGTTTTTTATTCTTTTTTTTTACCAGGTGCATTTCTTTTTCTCATCCATAGGAAATATGAACTCTCGCAAAATATATTACATATTGATCACACGAGACGTCTCGCTGAAGAATGCCGTCAAGTATCGAAACTGTATAAATGTACAAAATGTACGCGCGATGACGGGAATCAAAGTAGTGGTACAAAGTACTACAGCAGCAGGTTTGCTAAACCGGATCACTCGTTTGCCGACGTGAACTGGTGTGAAACCAGAAGCTGCTTCTCGGCAGCCGACGCCGCTCAGCTGAAACTGTGCAGACAGCTGTGACGGTTTTTGCTAATGCAATAAATGTTAAATGTCTTCCTTAAAAACATATGCCCATACAGTATTCAAGGCACTGCAATGATGGAGAGATGCGATGACGGTCTCAAATTATTATTTTTTCTTTCCTTTATTAAAACTTGGGATGGACTTTGAATGATCGTTCGATGCTGAGTGGCTCATGTTGAAAGTGTGCAAATTGTTCCATGTTTACTGTACATTTGTTGGCAGAAGCTGATGGTTCAGTCAGACATCGGAATAAAACATTTGTGTCCGTGTGTGTGCGTCATTTAAAATGAGGCCGCGTGTCCAGCCAGTGAGGACCAAGAATTCACTGACGAAGGTTTGACGGGTTTCCCCAAGAAGAACCGGAGAAAGACCGAACTCTGCTCCCGTTTACCAGGAAACCAGAGACGAGGTGGAAGGCTGCACTCGTTCGTGTCGGAGCGACTCTCTTCTGGGAAACCCGGCCGGCTCGAGGTTCTGTGTGCTGCAGGGACCGAACAAGTCGGCTTAGAAGACGCTACTTCCTTCGGTGGTTGTCGAGGAGCTAACGCTAGTGGAGAGCTAGAGGGTTGCTAGAGGAGCGCTAGTGGAGAGCTAGAGGGTTGCTAGAGGAGCGCTAGTGGAGAGCTAGCAGGAAGCTAGAGGGGCGCTAGTTCATTACATTTCATTCAGCTGACGCTTTTATCCAAAGCCACCTACATTGCTGCTGTGTACACCGAAGCAACGAGCAATTCAGGGTTAAGAGTCTTGCTCAAGGACACAACAACATGGATTAGCAGAGCCGGGGGTTTCAAACCACCGACCCTCTGAGTGAAAGACTGGAATGCTAAACACTGAGACACAGTCGGCCCAGAGAGAATAGTAGAGAGCTAGAGGGGAGCTAGCAGGGAGCTAGAGCTAGCAGGAAGCTAGTGGCGAGCTAGCGTGGAGAGCTAGCAGGGAGCTAGAGCTATAGGGGAACTAGTAGCAGCGCTAGCTGGCGGTAGCGGGGAGCTATCGGCGACAACCACCGAAGGTAGTAAGCGGCTTCTTTCAACTTCTTGAAAAAGCCTTAAACTAATGGAGCTGCTCCTACTTTGAGATCCTCCACGTGCCGATGTCGGGGTTAATTCACACCAAAATTTGGTTTGTTGGGGACACAAAAAGACTGTAAAAAGGAGGTGAAATAAATAAGAGAAGAGGTTAAACAGACGGATGAGGCCCACGTGACCGATAGACTGAAAAGGTGCAGTTTGCCTCCACGAGACTCTCAGACCAGCCGAGGCGATAACTCTCACACTTAAACAACATTTCTGTCAAAAGACAAATTCATAGCTCACATCTTGATGATAAACCCAAATGTTAACTATATATCTCGTGAAGAAAATATACTCCGTTGCTGTCAGAGAGCCCGAACCATAACAATAAAAGCAGCGGCATTCCCAATGGCACTCTGGGAGGAGGGGGGGGGGCAGTGCAGTTCAGTAATTAAATCCCCGGCCGTATATTTCATCAGTAAGAGGTTGCCTCCAATTAAGAGGTATAATTGACCGTGTAACTTTGAACAAACTACAGGAAAAGACACTTTTCAGAGCGGCTCTTCTGCACTCACACACTCGGCTGCTTGGAAAATAGACTAAAGATTAGATTGACTGACTCACAGCTGAGAGGCTTCTCACCTCCGTGAGAAGGAAATTAGGATGACTGTGAGACGAAGACAGAAAAAAATAATAATAAATTAAAGAAAGGTCTCGCTCTGGGCTGCTTTTCGTCAAAAGCAAAAAATGTTTAAAAATTGTCATTTGGCATTGTGAAGTAACCCCTTTTTATTAATACTACAGAGCATAAAATACTCTATTTTATCTATATGCCAGAGGCTTTTTTTTATTCATAAAGCCAACACTCACTGAGTGTAAAGAACACGTATCTTCACCGAACTCCGGGAAGATGTGGGAACTCCCCTTCTGCTCGCTTTTAACCTTTTTTTTGTCTACGATCGCTTGCAACTGCCGTTGCGTGTTGCTGAAAGTGTGCTTTATACTTCTGAGCAATTCTGTGTCTTTGATGCATGCCATCAGAAACAAGAAAAATATAAATATGTCCATATATATGTATGTATATATATGTTTCATGTTAAGCGTACAGGGGGAAGTTGTATCCTCCCTCTTCTGCGTCTCCTCACACTCAGACATCAGACCATGGTGCAGATGGTGTTCAGATTGGGGTCAAAGCGGACCACTTTGCCCTCGGCGGCTTTCGTGTTGCTGTTGTACATGGGGTTCTCGAAGGTGGCCTGTCCGTTGTTGTTCTCGTGGACGGAACATCCCGTGTACTGCGCTTTGTCGGTTTTCCTGGAGAGGAAAAAAAAAAAACACACCCACCCACACACACAAAAAAAAGAGGTTGCATATTAGTTGCGAGACCGTATCCCAATTATCTCCCCTACCTTCCGATCCAATAAACACGTCTCCGTTGTGTCGTGTGTGAGGCGGCCTGCAGCAGGTAAATGAGGCGGCGAGATGATTGTTGTTGAAAGCATCAGTCCCTCGTTCACAGGTAAGAAACATAATGAGCGGAGGATTTGCATGTCGCGGGTCCTCACGTGTATTCACCGATTTAAATCAAGCCAGAAACACGCGGTGCGTACATGCGTCCGTCACATCCTCATTAATAATGCCTGACGTACGCGTCTGTGTACTGAGGTCTGGATGGCAAGGTGTTGCATCACGCTTTGAAGCCTCTCACGAGGAAGCGATTGTATGCGGCGAGGAGCTTCCTGCGGTGAAGCGGCTATGGAAGTAGGACACAGCGTAGCGACGAGCTCGTCCTGCTGTGCCTTGTTTCCTTTTGGCTGCAACTGTACAAACGCCGCCGGCAGAAATCTGGGTTTCTAAAACTTATTTTCCAACATCTTCTGTAATAACTTTGAATTCGCGGGAACACATGCAACTTTTTTTATCTTTTTTTGCATTACATGTAGCCGACGCTTTTAAGGGTTAAGTGTCTTCCTCAGGACTTGGACTAGCGGTGCATGCTAACCACTGAGCCGCGGTCGCGCTCGATTTGGGAACGAAACCTGGATCGACCGCAGGAGCTCGCTCACTTCGGGTTCCCGGCTAGCGCAGGAGCACGGCAGCGTGCACCATACATACGTACTGCTGCTTGTAGAGATAGAATTGCGTCGACTTGGACTAGCGGTGCATGCTAACCACCTAGCCGCGGCCGTGCTCGTTTTGGGAACAGAACCCGGATCGAGCGGAGGAGCTCGCTAGCTTCGCTATACGTACCGCTGCTTGTAGAGATAGAATCCGAGGCCGGCGAAGATGAGGGCGAAGAAAGGCACGAGGATGGCGACGGCGACGGAGCTGCTGTTGGTGGAGCCGGTGGTTTCAGGTTCGGCGAGAGTAACGTTCTCCCTCACGCTCAAACCTGGAAGAAAAAACAAAAAGGAACAGAGAATAAAGTCACAACACAGTACCACTGAAAAAATACAGAAAATGGTGGAAAACAACGTGGAAATGAGGGAAATGTGATATGTATCTGATGATGATGATGATGGTGGTGGTAACACAGAGGAAGATGATCAAAATGATGACACGTCGGCGTTTGTAAAGACGCCAGCCGTAATGATCTGACTGATAATCATCAGAGCGAGTGTGATAATCTCGTTGAAGACAATTATGAGACGACGACAACAGAAATGTTGCGCACAAAAGAGACGAAGGACAATGACGAGGAAGGAAGTAATCTACTCTGCTGCAGGACGGCGGCAAGACATGGGAAGACACACTGTGTGTGTGTGTGTGTGTGTGTGTGTGTGTGTGTGTGTGTGCAGAGCGAACATTACGGAGCTGTATTGTTTGAAAAAGAGGTGTTACTAATCCAGATTCATCAAAACAGGCTATTTTAAAATGTAATGACTTTATCCTTTTCCCATTCGCAAGACGTTTAACATATTTCCGTTGCATAACATTTTACGTTCAATGATATTAACATTATTATGGAAGTCCATTTGTCTCTCTCTAATATCCACACAGATCTCTTGCACAGGCTCCATGCTGTGCTGAGAGATTAGCCTCCAGAATTAGCATCCAAAATGCTGTCAAAATGTTATTGCCAAAGCAATTACTGAAACTAGGAAAGGAAAAAAAGCGGATAGAAAGCGACTCACACAGATGCCGATTTTGCATTATGATAACATGACCGTGTGCGAGGGCTGATTTGTGGTGGAATTTATACCGGGAGAAATACTGGACACGGCAGATTCACACAGGACTGAGATCACAGACACACTGCGATTATTAAAAATGACTTGAGGACCCCGAGGAACACTGATGCCAACAGGACGCAAGAACTCTCTCCTTCCTTTTCTCTTTGAATCCATTTACACTGGAGGGCAGCTGCACATGGAAAACATGTTTTTATATATCCATCTATCCACCAATCCATCCATCCATCCTGTAATTTCACCACTGAGGGACTCATAAAGGATCATCTTATTTTATCCATCCAGCCACCCAGCAGGGTTTATACACATTTTTAACAATGGATTTCCATGACTTTAAACCAATTTTAACGTCTTTTAAAAGCATATTAATTATTTCAAACTAGCTTAAATAAACGTCATGAACCCTATCTATCTGTAAATGTATCTATTTATCTATAAATGTATCTATCTATAAATGTATCTATCTATAAATGTATCTATCTTTAAATGTATCTATCTATCTGTAAATGTATCTATCTATCTATAAATGTATCTATCTATAAATGTATCTATCTATAAATGTATCTATCTATAAATAAATGTATCTATCTATAAATAAATGTATCTATCTATAAATGTATCTATCTATAAATAAATGTATCTATCTATAAATGTATCTATCTATAAATAAATGTATCTATCTATAAATGTATCTATCTTTAAATGCATCAATCTTTAAATGCATCAATCTATAAATGTATCTATCTATCTATAAATGTATCTATCTATCTATAAATGTATCTATCTGTAAATGTATCTATCTATAAATGTATCTATTTATCTATAAATGTATCTATCTATAAATGTATCTATCTATAAATGTATCTATTTATCTATAAATGTATCTATCTATATGTATGAGTCTCCTGAACCCAGACCAGCACAGAGGAACTTTGGCCCTTCAGAGAGATGAATGCACTTTTCCTTCACAACCATCACGTTGTTCTTAAACATCTTTCTTCCCAGTAATTGGTGACGATGACAGCTGAAGCGTGACCAACGGCAGCGAGACTCCAGTGTGATTGTAAAGACACGTACCGAGTCTCTGTAGTCCAAACTGTCCCAGGTCTTTGCCCTGGATGAAGCCCTGGAACACGTAGCTGCCTCCCTCGGGCTCAGCCGACACCTAGCAGCAGAGAAAACACAAGACCGACGGTTTCCTTTCACTTGCATTAATAAAAATATGTTTTCTTCTCGGCACGTAAATGAAGCGCCGCATTCGTTCCACACCGCGTCAAAAAAACACATTTAGCACGACAGTCGCACGCGTTCTTATCATGCAACATTCAAAAATATCACCTTTGTGCTTTTGGAAGCCGCGCGGCGGCGTGCTATCAATAGCGCGGCGGCGTGCACTCAGCTGTCACGCGTTCTTATTAAGTGGACCTTGAAGTTGATTTTAGAAGAGGATTTCTAAATCCCACATTGTTGTTTTCAGGTCCCTCAAGGTGTGTGTGTGTGTGTGTGTGTGTGTGTGTGTTGTTCAAGCAAAGTGTGGGAATAAAACGCTGTAATGGCTCAAACAAAGAGCCAGCGGCTCATCTGATGCACAGCCAATGTAAACACTGCGTATGGAAGACAATATCGGCCAATAAACCAGGAGATGAGCAGGATGCTTGTCATCACAGACACTTCTCATGTTCTGGGATGTTTATTCTCCATTTGTTGGAACGATGAGGAGCAGAAATTCAGTCCAAGAAAGACTCATTCTTGGCTCCTAAGTCGTTACAGCACCATTAACTTTTAACTTTAATATTATATTTGCATGTAAAGCAATGAACAAAAAGATAAATGGTCACACATTATAATAACTGCACGCTACGAAGCATTAGTTAAGTATAAGTAAACACTTAGTTCATCATTTACAAAGCATTGTTACACACTTTATGAATAATGGATTCACCATTTTGTGAATTAAAATCTTACATAATGCTTTACAGCGTGCAGTTATTATAAAAAGGGTTCATACACATGGTGACTAATGGATTCCATGACTTTATAACTCATTATCACAACTTTAAACCACATTTACATGACTTTTAACCAAATGTCCATGAGCAAACATTGTGTTTCCAGGCCTGGAAATAACCATAGAAACATATTTTCCAGGTTTTCCATGACCGTATGAACCCTGTATGAAGTGTTGGAGCCATGAGAGACTTCTGCTCCTCCAACATCACCAAACATTACAAACACAAATGAACAGAAACATTTAAAATAACTGCTGCGAAGCATTATATAATACTTATTCAACAAAAATGTTGACTCCATCACTAATAAAGTGGAACAAAGCGTCATAAAGGATGAATGAAGTGTTTACTGATGCGTCACAGCCTGCAGGTATCACAGCGTGACTAATACTCATAAAGAAATCCAGTAACAGAGTCACAGCTCTCTCTTTTCACAAGGAAGAAGCATCTAATTCCTGCATCTACTCACGAATCCGTCCATGGCCCAGCTCTCCTCGGCGGCCCGGCTGGAGGAGCTGTGGGCCAGCGCTCTGGTCCGGTACAGCAGCAGCATGAGCCGAGCCTCCTGCCGCTTGTACACTCCTACGACGTAGAGAGAGACACCAGAAACACATGAGCATGAAGAGACGAGGGAGGATAGAAGTAGAAGAAAACAGTGAGGAAAGTTCAAGCTGAAGAGAAGGAGGAAAGGAGGGAGGGAGGAAGGGAGGGAGGAGACGAGGGAGGGAGGGAGGAGACGAGTGGGAAGCAAGTCAGCGCAGACGAACACCAACACGCCCGCTCTTTAGAGCCGATAGTTAATTTCCTCTCTCATGCATGAGATCATTCGGGCGAGCGACTGATTGACAAGAGGCCTTGAGATAAATGGAAGTGACACACGGAGGAGGAAGAGGAGGAGGAAGATGATTTATGAATGACTCACCGGAGAGCAGGAACTCGGCGCTGCTGTCGGTTAAAGTGGCGTTGACTTTCCCCGTGGTGGCGTTGAAGCTCGCCACCGTCAGGGAGACGGGCAGCTTGTGGCCGCGGCGCTCGTACGAGCCCTTCCACACGAAGTCGGAGGCGAAGACGTCGTCGGGAACTTCAGGGAGAATTAAAAAAAGAACAGTTCAAACTCGACTACATGATGCCGTCGCATTATCTCGCAAAGCCAAGAAAAAAAAAACACGTCAAATCAATATTAGTTTTTTTGTTAATGGAGCCGGATGCTCTCCTCCCACAGTGAGAAGATGCTAATTATCTGTGTGGAGGAATCAACGCATCAAACAGCTGATAGCGTCTCCTCCTCCTGCGCAGAGACAACCTCCATTAATGATAATTAAATACATTATGAAAGACATAACTCTGGACTCACTCTGTGAACTCACCCAAAGTTTTTTTTTTTTAATAGTTTTCCAAACTTTCTTTTTTTTCTTTTTTTACACGGCACAGTCGTTATCTACTGGGAATTATTTACAAGAGAATAATGAGTCAATTATCCTCACAGAGAGGTGACTGCTTGTAGGTAACGACAGGAGCGAAACCTAATAAGTCAGATTAATTATCGCTGGCAGAAAAATTAAAGGTGGAAACAAGACTTGTGCGTTATTTTATTACCACAACCGGCGCCTTAAAGGCTCATTACTGTGTGATGCAGAGCACGTGGAAGATGTGCTTGTATTCAATGTGTCTGCTGCTGGTGCAGCGTCACCTTCCTGGTGGAGGTGAGTGATCTACCTGGATCAGTGCTGCTCTGTCCCTCGAGGGTCTTCAGTTCATGTTAAGGACTTATGGATTATTTTACTGCACAATCTTATTGGAACTCAGGCAGATTTAGTGGAGAGAACAAAAGCTGCTGCGGTTACATTCTGGGTTCAGACCCTCTGACCTGTGAGTTTACAAGACTGAACATTTACAAGACTTAACAACATTTACATGACTTAAAACTAAACGTTCATGACTTTAAACCAAATGTTCATGACTTTAAACTAAATGTTCATGACTTTAAACTAAACGTTCATGACTTTAAACCAAACGTTCATGACTTTAAACCAAATGTTCATGACTTTAAAGTAAACGTTCATGACTTTAAACCAAATGTTCATGACTTTAAAGTAAACGTTCATGACTTTAAACCAAATGTTCATGACTTTAAACTAAATGTTCATGACTTTAAACTAAATGTTCATGACTTTAAACCAAATGTTCATGACTTTAAACTAAATGTTCATGACTTTAAACTAAATGTTCATGACTTTAAACTAAATGTTCATGACTTTAAACTAAATGTTCATGACTTTAAACTAAATGTTCATGAGCAAACATTGTGTGAAATGTGTGTGTAAACAGTAAAAAGTGATAAAATGTAGTATTTAAACTAACAATGAGGATTCAAAGCATACAGTAAACCTTAAATGACTCAAATGAATGAGAGACAATAGTTTGATTAAAAGAATAAACATTTATATAGATGCCTGTATGTATGCTGCTGATATTTTGAGCCTCTTGCTTTTAAAAGCAGATTCATTATTTATAACTCAGCGTACATGAACCTCATGAACACATGAATATAACACATGAATATAACACATTTACAGGACTTTGGAGATAGAAAAATGACTTTTCCAGGCCTGGAGATAACCATTTAAAACTCCATGACTTTTCCAGGTTTTTCCAGGACAGTATTGTGTTACAGTCGGCAAGTTGTTACTTTGTTGCACTAAAAAAGTTTCCCATGAACTTCCAAGACAAATTAAACTGTACAGTATGTGCACATATTTATAACCTGTGAAAACACCTCGAGACCAATTAATCTCTCTGAATAACTTAGAAATGAAAACACAACATGTTATGGTCACAACACAAACACACAACACAAACACACAACGCAAACACACGCGCTCCATGACAATAAATGTCCTCATACGTCTTTCTCTGCTGTAAGAAACATAAAAAACCTCCGATGAAGACCTTGATGAAGATTTTAACACGGATCGCTCTCAGAACTCACCGTGGGTTTTGGGGCTCGGCGTTCCCGGTTCGGCTTTGACAGTTTTCTCATGCGATTTGGAGCCGACTGCAGAAGAAACATGAATATGTATTTCAGACAGATGATGAAGACAGCGAGCCGAGCGGCAGAGGAAGAGGAGGAGGAGGATGGAGAAGTAAACACTGCTCATCTGTAAACATGGCGCCCACATTTAACTCTCCCTTCACTTTTTTTTTGAGGGGAGATTTCTTGGAAGCCTTCCTCCCCGCTTCATGCGAACGTTTACAAAATCTCTCAGTCGTAACTTCGGGTTGAAGAGAAGAAGCAGAATTTGCATTTTATAATTAGTGAGACGAGCGCCGGCGTCGTGGCTTCACAGAACGAGTCCCTGCTGCCGCCGCGCCGGCGTCTGGTTCGACTCCACGTCGAGCGAGCTGCAGCGCGAACGCCACGAGGGAGGAATCCTGGAGTCCAGTCTGCACGCCGCCGCCGCACCTCTCTGCACATTCACGCTCTTCCCACAATCCCTCACTCCCTCCTCTCCGTCAACTTGACCTCTGCCAAAAGCCACGTACCTCTGCACACGGGCACCTTGCCGGTCCAGCTGCCGTCGGAGCGGCAGACTCGGTGCTCCGAGCCCCCGGACAGGAAGTAACCTGACTGACAGGTGTACACCAGGGTGAAGCCGTAGGAGGGGAGGTCCAGGCCCAGGACGTCGGCGCTGGCCGGGCTCCTCGGCTGCTTGCAGGAGTGAGCTGCAGAGCAAAGGCAGAGGGCAGACGCTGAGTGTACACACACACACACACACACACACACACACACACACACACACACACAGCTAGACGGGAAGATAATTAAGCACTCGCTTCAGGGAGAAGAGGTGAAGACTGAAAGAGAGACGGGATAGAAGAGAAAAAGATATAACGCACCTTTCACAATGTAATTGATCGCAGGGATCTATTAGTGAGCATATTGATACTTTAAAAGTCTGGTTTCTCCTCCGATATGAATATAAACACTCGTGACGCCGCCGAATTTTTTTAATTTTAGCCTGCGAAAATGTTACCGAGCTCAAATTAGGCTTAAAAAAAAAAAAACAGCAACCGTGTGAGAAGTGTGAGTCATGTAACCATAAGCCTTGGTTTGAAACAACAACAACAAGCAGCAGCACAACAGGAAGGTCTGCTGGCTCATTATCATTCAGCAACAGCTTGAAAGAAGAAGAAGAAGAAGAAGAAGAAGAAGAAGAAGAAGAAGAAAAAAGCCCTTCGGAGTTGTTTTTGTGTTTTTTTTCTTGAACTAATCAAAATGTTTCAAGGGCGAGACGCAGCTCATCGGCGTCCTTGAGACGCGGCGCTGAAGTGGAAGCTGCTGTACGTCTTGTGAGTGTTTCACCATTACCGCCGTGTGTGTGTGTGTGTGTGTACAGCTTTTGCAAGGGCACACACACGTGTGGACACTGGGATCAGGAAGAAGAGCGCCGTGTGTGACATGAGCGATAACAGGAGGCCTGGAGGCCGGACCAGTGTGACCAGTAGGATATGATGTGTGAATCCATTTGGACTTTTCAGCCAATGAAATGATTTAAAAAGCAGGAAGTTTAACATTATTTTAACCGGCGCCTTAAAGGCTCATTACTGTGTGATGCAGAGCACGTGGAAGATGTGCTTGTATTCAATGTGTCTGCTGCTGGTGCAGCGTCACCTTCCTGGTGGAGGTGAGTGATCTACCTGGATCAGTGCTGCTCTGTCCCTCGAGGGTCTTCAGTTCATGTTAAGGACTTATGGATTATTTTACTGCACAATCTTATTGGAACTCAGGCAGATTTAGTGGAGAGAACAAAAGCTGCTGCGGTTACATTCTGGGTTCAGACCCTCTGACCTGTGAGTTTACAAGACTGAACATTTACAAGACTTAACAACATTTACAAGACTTAACAACATTTACAAGACTTTAAACCAAATTTCACCACTTCACACATTTTTCCATTTTTTCACCACTTCACACATTTTTCACAACTTGACCAAATTTTTCACCACTTGACCAAGTATTCATGACTTAAATGTGGTGAAAAGCTGTATTTTAATGGTTTTTAAGCACATAGAGGAGCTGCTTCTGGACCTGAAAAGCTTAGTTCATAAGAAACAGGGACAACAAGTCGTTGCTGCTGCGTTGCTAAAAACACTGTGTTGAGAATACTTAGTTTAATTCCTCGCATCAACAAACTCACTTCAAAACAAAAACATATGCAAATCACAGCGCGCCACCAGGAACTCACGGAGGGGTTGAACAATGGTGTGAAAAACAGAAAAATACATTTCAGGGCTGCGGCGAGTGAAAGAAAACGACGCCGAGCTGCGAGCGAGTCACGGCGCCAAAATCGGTCCTTCGTGGCGTCTCAATGACATCAGAGGTGACTGCGTGAGGAGGAACGGCGGGATGAAGGTTCCTCAACTTCATGGAAGACGAGGAGGCCGAAGATAAGTCTGCATCCAGGAGACGACTCGTCTTCATCGCAGCTACGCAGCCGCGGCAACAAGATGTGTGAAGAAAGAACCGATGCAGGAAACACAAGGTCGAGTGTGGAGGTCACGAGGAGGTCAAGGGCGAGGGTGATGTTTTTATTTACACCGCAGGAGACACACGGCACCATGCCGACGGTTGGAGACGACAACTATGACGACATTTTCATGACTTTAAACCAAATGTTCATGACTTTAAACTAAATCTTCATGACTTTAAACCAAATGTTCATGACTTTAAACTAAATGTTCATGACTTTAAACTAAATGTTCATGACTTTAAACTAAATGTTCATGACTTTAAACTAAATGTTCATGATCAAACATTGTGTGAAATGTGTGTGTAAACAGTAAAAAGTGATAAAATGTAGTATTTAAACTAACAATGAGGATTCAAAGCATACAGTAAACCTTAAATGACTCAAATGAATGAGAGACAATAGTTTGATTAAAAGAATAAACATTTATATAGATGCCTGTATGTATGCTGCTGATATTTTGAGCCTCTTGCTTTTAAAAGCAGATTCATTATTTATAACTGAATGAACATGAACGTCATGAATATAACTTTTGGAAGAAGGACTTCTCCCTGTTATCTGTGATGGAGACCGAGTGCATTAGTTTAGAGACGCAGACGGACGGAGACAGATGGAGGCCGGCGGTTGGAGGCCGGCCGGCTCCAGACAGCTGCAGCGGTCGAGACGACCAAGTTAACTTTTGAGGGTTTCTTTTAAATCTAGTTTGCTGCAGAAGAGATAACGTGAATGTGGACGCTCTGGATCTCTTTCCCGTGAGGGAATCGCGGCTGCGCGTCTCTTAACAAACATTATTAATCTGATAGAACGGTAACGTGCTTAAGATCCAGTGACGCTTAACTCTGACTATCTATTACATCATCGCGTCGATAATCCCCCCCTCCCCCCCGCACACCATATTTTTGCTTCTGCTGGCAGTATAAGATTGGTCGGCTCCTTTTTAAATCCATTTAAGTGGCTTCGCAGCAGCGGAGGAGCATTTAATCACAGAGAAAGCTATTTTTTCAGAGGATTTATGACTGTTTTGACCGAGGGTCAACACCGAGCGTCGGACCTATACAGAAAGCACTCATGCCCAAATACATAACCACGGCTTCCCCAGTACCCGCAATGCATTATGGGTAAGACAGCGCTCTGGGTCGTGCGTGTCCAGCTTCAGGGCTGCACGAGTGAAAAACAAGTTGGAGAAAACAAACGCGAGACATCGATGGACTGAAATGAATTCATCGTGTTGTATAGAAGCGAGATAACAATGTGCTCTGCGTTTATTAACATTGTAATAACTATAATATTGAATAAATCCACCGTAACAAAGACAGTAATCAAGCTTTATAAAGGGCTGGTTCTTTACTAAAGTAATCGCCATGCTGCTAATAGCTATTGCCGGAGTAGCATAATGCTACACGACGGCTTCTTTAGCCGAAATAATAATTTATTGAGACGCTAGAGGAGCTAATTTAACGTTAGCAAAGTCTTTTAATGACGTCATTATGAAAACACAGCCACATATCATCAATGTATGCTTCTCCACTGGCTGTTTTATGACCTTGTCAAGGTCAAGGTAGCGTCCTTTAAAGGACGTCTTTCTGAAGTGTTTTGTGGCTGTTGCCACGTATACGTTTATGTAACTTAACCGATATTTTCCGTGACAGTTTTTCTCGCACACGCGACACATTTTGAAAAGATTATTCATGAAAAAAGTTATTCATGAAATAAGTGTGAGTCGCTATATAATCTGGTGACCGTCAGAGACGAGTCTCTCCAGCAGCAACGACGGGGCGAAGGAGGAAAATCAATATAATTTTTCAAGCCATCGCTGGCGGACCGGAGGCAACGAGCGACTCCTGAAACGCTGCAACGTCAGCAGAGGAGGAGGAGGAGGAGGAAGAGGAGGAGGAAGAGGAGGAAGCTCCCCGGAGTCAACGTAGCACCAAATTAAAATCAAGCCACGCACGAGCGTCACAAGTGTCAGCTGTAAAACCTTAAATGTTTTATGAACACAACCCGGTTGAGATTTTATTCTTTTCAAGGACTTTTCCAGGCCTGGAAATAACCATTTTTAAATGGCTTGAACCCTGCTATTAGCAAAGATGTACAGCGTTAACACACTGAGCATCAGATACTCTTCTCATCAACGCGATGCGTTTCCTCCAGAACGACCATGAAGTCAAATCAACGTCTCTCTAAAACCGTTTACGCCGAACACGAGAACCCTCGTGACAGAAGGACTTAATGAAGTGATGGCGTTTGGACGCATTAGTTTCAGAAGGTGTATCTAATTACCTGGCAGCCGAGTGTTTCCACATTAAAAAGAGGCGGCGTGCACATATTCAAGGATTCACAATGCCTCGAAAACGTCCCACTTTCCCACTAAAACACACACACACAGTCTCATGTGTGTGTGTGTGTCACATGGTGGGGGAGTTATGTAATCCAGGTTACTGGAGTATAATGTGAATCCTTCACTACATAAACAGCTCGAGTGTTGACACTGTAAGAGAAAAGCAAAATGAAGACTTCTCATGAAAGACGTGAAAGGGATTCACAGAGATACTGGATTACGCCACAATTTAGAAAAGCGCTCGGCAAACAAAGCGACAGCATCGGCATCAGCGAGACGCTCGGCTGCAGTTCAAACAGGACGCAGTAATCCCGACCGAGCGCCTCTCTCTCTCAGAGCGACCGGGACGGCAGGTTGATTGAGGCCGAAGCTGCAATCTACCAGCCGGTCAACGAGGTCACAGAGGTCACAGAGGTCACGGCCGGACCGAGCGGGTCAACAAGAGAGAGAGGAGGTGTTGAGGAAAGAGAACAGACTTTGTCAGAGTCTCCGCAATGCAGATAAACGAGGACAAGATGTCAGCGGGGTGGAAGAGGGACGTCGTCACCTTCCTAACATAAGTCATTTAAAAAATAAAAAAAAGATCTCCGATATCCTCAGTTGAACAGAAAATATGATTCAACCTCTTATAGTACAACGGCCTCATGTCAAGAGTGAGGCTTGGGCAATTTTATCTCGCCCAAGTCAAAAGATAATGTGACTTAGGCCGTTTTACAAGCTTTTCAAGAGGGCATTTTGAAGCTAGCATTCAAGCTAGCAATTTAGTTAGCATTTTTGTCAATGAAAATCTCGCTCCAACACACCGTGAAATTGGGGTTATGGGCCGGTGTTCCCGCTAGCTCCCCCGCTACCGCTGCTGTTAGCTCTCTGCTAGCGCTGCTGCTAGCTCCCCGACAACCACCGGAGATAGCGGGATCAGCGCCGACTCAACGCCTGACTCGGGCGGCAGCCGCGGGGATACCCACCGAAGGTAGCACCCTGCTAGCTCCCCGACAACCACCGAAGGTAGCTGGACCAGCCCCGGCTCCACCAGTAGCAGTAGCAGTAGCAGCGGGGAGCTAGCAGCAGCGCTAGCTTGCTGCAGCGGCTTGTAACCCCACTTTTACGGTAATATTAGTGATCGTAACATAGTTTGACCGACATTACAGTATGCTTGTTGTGCAGTGTGTTTAGAGGCTGCTTGTGCACCAGAAAAACCTTAAAAAATGACATTTTAGGGATGTGAAGATGTGTGAGAGAGAGAGGAACCAGCACTCACGGATGCAGCTCGGCTGGATGCCGGTCCAGGTGAGATCCGGCAAACAGAGGCGGGTGGTGGAGCCCTGCAGGAGGTGTCCCTGTTGGCACTGGAAGTCGACTCTGCTGCCCACCTGGCCGCAAACAGACAGCAGCACAAAGTGGAGGGAGTCAATACACTGATGCAGATGCCAATAGGCTCCCAGCATCGCATCTAAAGAGGCTCGGGAAAAGAAAAAAAAATATCGCACACTCAAGGTTTTTTATTTATTTTTTCTTCCTCCTAATGATTATCTGAAGTGTCTGTGGAGGCAGATGGAGAATATTCCTGCAGGCGCCGGGCCCATGTTTGTGTTCACAACTGATGCACAGCAGACATTAGAAAGCGATGGGAGGAATATGGAGACAAACTGCTTTCTGTTATCTTTGTTTTTGTTTTTCTTGCGTTCAAATAACGACTGACACACTTCACACGGTGTACGTACTGTAAGACAATCACAGGCAACGCTAATCTTTGTTTGTCTGCCATCTCACTAGATGACTTATCGTTAGCCATCGGCCCAGTGGACCGTTTAAAAAAAAAAAAACAGCGTCTTACACAGGGACGTTCTCCAGATACCGGTAATGTTGTTCTGCAATGCAGAAAGAAATGCAAAGAGTACAGCCATTACGAGCACTGATGCAAATAATCAGGCTGCTTCTGCTTTCATTTGGGACGAATTTCATATATCAGATATGCTGCCGAATGCTGTGGAGAAATAGTTTGCACTTAAACTTGTAAGTGACACTCTAAGAGCAACAGGGAGGAAATGAAATGAAATACGCCGGCTGAAAGCGTCTCAAGGGAGCGACTGTGCACACACCAATGGTCATGATGTTGTTGGGTTTTTTGAGGTGGAGGGGGATATTTTTTTGTGCGGCCATGATGCATTTTAGCATCGCTCGTTCTACACGGTCGGTCAAACCGCATTAAGCGCATGTTGTTATCGATCCGGACCGAGCCTGTGCACAGGAGTGCGGTGGGTTTTCTTCAGTGCATCCACCTGGGGCCGGCGGATACATGCACCACTGCTTCCTTCCTTGCACCCTCATAACATCATCCAGAGGAATAAATGGTGATTCGACATGGAACATCCATTGGAAAGCGCCCATTCGAAAGAGGACAGGCGACACGGCAGCACAGCTGTGCGCTTTGAACGGCGCGTCGCTCCTCGTGTTCATCTGCCTCAACGAGGCGGCTTCGCTTGGAGGTAAAGAGCGTATGTCTATAAAGCGTGTGCATTGCAGGGTTTAGCTCATTTTTACCTTAAAGCCTGTTGTGTAATTCATGAAGCCGTGCTCAGGTGTCCCTGGATTTTCACAGGTGGTTCTCGTGGGCTCTGGAAACAAGAAGTCATTATCATGATGAGCCGGGGAATCACAGGAGAGCAAAGAAAAAGTGTGAATATGACAGAAGGACAATCATTGATAATGACGAAGCAATTTCTCTCTGGTGTACCATGTACCGGAGGACAATTACTGAAGTGGCGTGGCAACGCGAGCAAGAGCCCTGCCATCTTTTTCGTCTCTTTGACTGTGAATTCCTCGGATATTTGGGAATGTAGACCGAGAGACTTTTAATCATCGGTGAGACGATTTAAATTAAGACGCGTCCGTCTGGGAAAGCGGTTCTTCAACACGTAATGTATGCAGCAGCACTGGGGGCAAAGATTAAGCATCACCCCTGAGGTAACTATATATATATATATATATATATATATATATATATATATATATATATATATAAATATAAATATATATATATATATATATATAAATATAAATATATATATATATATATATATATAAATATAAATATATATATATATAAATATATATATATATATAAATATATATATATATTTATATATATATATATATTTATATATATATATATATATATAAATATAAATATATATATATATAAATATATATATATATATAAATATATATATATATTTATATATATATTTATATTTATATATATATATATATATATATATATATATATATATAATGCCATGCATTCTAGTGATTAAGTTTTACATCAGAGCCAGATGGCAACGCACTGAGTGTCAGAGCTTAAGCTAACCAACTGCTATCATGGTAGCGTTTAAGCTAACCAACTGCTATTGTGTCAAAGCCTAAGCTAACCAACTGCTGTTGTGTCAGAGCTTAAGCTAACCAATTACTATTATGTCAGAGCTTAAGCTAACCAACTGCTATTGTGTCAGAGTTTAAGCTAACCAACTGCTATCATGGTAGCGTTTAAGCTAACCAACTGCTATTGTGTCAAAGCCTAAGCTAACCAACTGCTGTTGTGTCAGAGCTTAAGCTAACCAATTACTATCATGTTAGAGCTTAAGCTAACCAACTGCTATTGTCTTAGTGCTTAAGCTAACCAACTGCTCGTGTGTCACAGCTTAAGCTAACCAACTGCTATCATGGTAGCGTTTAAGCTATCCAACTGCTATTGTCTCAGAGCTTAAGCTAACCAACTGCTATTTGTTTTTTTTTCCTTTAGTTCTTACGTTGAATGAACATTTATGGACCATAATTCAGCCGGGGATGCTACACTTTCATCTTGTATATTTGATTTCACTGTTATTTCACCGAACATATTAACGTGCTCATATCTCATAGCTTGTAGAAAAGACAATATTCTGATATGAGATAATTTAGCGAGCATTACGCCGCAGTCCCAAAACCTCCCTAATGGCATGAAAACGGAGGCCTGATGAACGCGTCGTACCGATGCATCGGGGCTGAGATCCGCTCCAGGTGCCGTCCCCCTGGCACCAGCGCGTGGTCGACCCCACCAGCAGATGCGGGGCGCCGCAGCTGAACGTCACCTCGGACTTGTAGATGAAGCTGCGGCCTTCTCGCCGTCCTCTGGCGGGCGTGCCGGGGTCGCCGCAGAACTTGGCTGCAGGGGAGGAGAGAGAGCAGAAATGATGAAATGAGCCGCGGTTTGCAAACTAAACCCAACGCAGATGTTGAACTCCACTACCCATGCTGCACCTGCCCCTCCTCCTCTGGTTCCCGACTCTTTGCTATCTCTTTCAAACCCGATTACGCGTTGGAATACTGCGGCAGCTAGTCAATTGAATGAAGCATCGGGTCGACTATTCAGCGTTTAATTCACATATAATAAGCTGTGTGGGCTGCTGCTGCTGCCACAACATCAGCCCGATGAGGAGCGCCCTCACTGTTGCTTGTGAGCGTCGATTTCTTTAAAAAAAAAAATTATATTGGATTTATTTAGTAGCAGAGTGTAAAAAAAGTCTTTTCTATACGATTTTGAAAAGTCTTCACGGGCTGAATTATTCAAATTGCATTGACATTGTGCTTGTAACACAAATTATTCTCATTGCACGTGGGCGGATGCATTGACGTCTTTGTCTCGGGATGAATTCGTTTTCAGACAACCAACCTTTCTGTCGAGCGGTGACAGTAGGTATGTGAATATTCATCTTGGCAGCAAAGAGAGGAAGAGGATGAGGAGGAGGGAGTGAAGGAGGTCATGGCACTCAATTTTTAGATCAAAATAATTAGCATGTGAAATATTAATCTCTCTGACAGGGCCCTGAGGTTAACACAACTAGAGCCATCTGCTGCCGCTGTGGCTCCCCCAAGCCTCTGCTATGCTATCGCCTTCATAATGGGACTCTGGCCACCGGCTCGGCAGATGAAGCCCGTTGGATTATCACCGCCGCGCCTTCAAGTTTATCGCCTATAGACGTCAAATGAAATTTGGCTTGAACCATTTTAGTCCGAGTGGCTTTGATGGGAGGCGGTAATGTCTTTAATGTCTGCCGATGTATCTTCCCATCCATCTTGCCGCATATACATCCCCATCCATCAGCCATAACCACACTGATCATTAAAAGTCACTTGTGAAGCTGTAGGAGGTTCAGAAAGGCTCGGTGTGAGAGAGAGTCGCAGCGTTCAGTCACGCAGCCGGAGCGCCGAGGGATCCATCCCATAATAAGGAAGACCGCTCCTCCTCCAGACCTGACATGTGCCGGCTGCGTGGAGGTCTGCAGACGCCGAGATAAAAGTTCTCGCTTACTCTCTTCCCCAGAAGAAGTCAGCAACCAACAAACTGACACAACAGATATCTCGTGTAAAGAAAGAAGAAGATTAGAACCCAGCGCGCGCGGGAACGGAGGAATAAAGCCATTACTGCAAATACTGTTATCTGGGAAACGAATCCTCGTATTCGGAGACGTTTCCTCTCCGAGAAAAGACGTTTGCTTACACAGCAGCTCCCATCGGGGAGAAGAAAGAAAAAACTATGTTCTGTGAGTCCCATCCAGCGGCCCGACGGTTAGTCTGACCGCCTCTGATAGGTCGACAAATAAAAGATGCGACTGCCTGCCTGGATCTGAAATGATAAATGTCACTTCTCAAAGCAACATTGTAGAATTGTGCTTTTGGTATTTTTTGGGGGGAGGGTTGACAACACAGGGCCAAACAGGTGACACACACATCAGTCATAAGCTTCAAGCTGCAGGGAAATAATGTGCTGTTTTATGGATGTATAAGAGAAATGGCCGCCGGCCAAACCAAGCTCAGCATATTTAATGTGTGTGTGTGTGTGTGTGTGTAGGAGTGAGTCTCTCTCTCTCTACATCTATCTCTCAGCTTCTCTTCCCCCGTTCCTTGATGAATTATCAATGCTTTGAAGTAATCAGTATGCAGAGGCCAGATTCAAAGTTGGGATCACAGTCTCGTCTCTGCAGACGCAAGAGCTTCTCGAGACGCTGAATCGTGCACCTCTCTCTCGTGCACCTCTCTCTCGTGCACCTCTCTCTCGTGCACCTCTCTCTCGTGCATTGTAACGTGCGTCTCGGTTCCGTTTCGGCTGCTCAGCGCCATTTAAAAAAAATAATAAAATGCACAGATGCGATTTACGCTGCAGATGCATGGCATCTCCTGCAGTTTTTTGCTGAGCTGTATTTCAAGGAGAAGTGCTGAGTGTGAATTGCAATTATATTCCTAAAGCATACAGCAGTGCAGGCCTACTAAATGTCTAATGATCAGCAAAAGACTGTGGCGGTGAAACACATTTGCACCAAACTGAATGTGCTGCAGATGTGCATGATGGAGCCGATTATTCCTCCTAAATAAATACCAGACCGTCTCATGTATTGACTAATCAGTGGTGTATATCGTTATAGTTGCATCTAATGCACACAGAAACAAGTACTAGCCTGCGGGCACACACACACACACACACGCACACACAAGGACGTCCCATGATGAATGTCTGCGTTTATAAAGTAAATGCAGAGCGTGTGAGGACAGTAATGGTCGGTCCTGTAACTACATTTTAACATCGACGCCAATTAAGGGTTCACCCCTTGAAGGATGACTTTGTGCTTCATAAGGAGCAGCACCTGAGAGAGCGCAGCGCCGGCGCTTTAATACGTAGATAATAGCCTCTTCTACACCAAATATCATCAGCACTTCCTTCCCCTCGCGGCCCCACCATTTATTCACCGTAGTAAACCTCAGTGATTCATCACTTGCCTAGCAGGAGGCTAGCTAGAACAACATGTTTAGGGGAGCCAAGTTCTTTACAGTAGCTGGTTATTGATCACACTGAAATAAATAAATAAATATATATATATATATATATATATATATATATATATATATATATATATAGTGTGTACGGCTCTGTTTGGGTCTATTGTGTGCAGGCATTGGAACCTGTATTGTAGGTCGTAAGTAATGGAGCCATTAAAGGTAATCACTACATCAAAAACAATCCTCGACTGGGACACATTAAACGCCACAGCGCTGCATCATGGGACATTAAAGGTTACTCGCTCACATGGCTGAGAGAGGTTGTTTTTTGTTTTTTTTTGGGGCGGGTGCCGATGCGGAAAAATGATTGTTGCTTGTTGAGGGATGACACGGCTCGTCGTAATTGTGGAAGACAGCAAGTAGAAGAGGAGCATTTACCAAGTGGAACCTGCACAGATGAACCCCCCCCCCTCCTCTTCCTTTTCCCCGGGACCAGAACACAGACGTACCGATGCACTTCAATAAAACAGGCAGTTGGTCACTCAGTAGTGCTGAAGCCAATATCTGATGTGGACAGACAACATCCTTTACAGTTAAGCAGGAGATAAATCAGACAGCAGTGGGCACATTCACTTGCAATAATTGCAGTAAAAGCACAGCGGTGTGGACGTTTGGAAGAGCAAACGGCTATTTGGAGGCGCTGCGCTTCCAGCTGCTCCGTCACTAACACCAGCAACTGGAGCGCAGATGCTGAATACTGAGACGGGACCATGTTCACTGACTGAGTGATGTCACCAGCACCAACATGATGTCACCAACATGATGTCACCAGCACCAACATGATGTCACCAGCACCAACACGATGTCACCAGCACCATCGTGATGTCACCAGCACCAACACGATGTCACCAACATGATGTCACCAGCACCAACATGATGTCACCAGCACCATCGTGATGTCACCAGCACCAACACGATGTCACCAACATGATGTCACCAGCACCAACATGATGTCACCAGCACCATCGTGATGTCACCAGCACCAACACGATGTCACCAACATGATGTCACCAGCACCAACATGATGTCACCAACATGATGTCACCAGCACCAACATGATGTCACCAACATGATGTCACCAGCACCAACATGATGTCACCAGCACCAACACGATGTCACCAGCACCAACACGATGTCACCAGCACAATGTCACCAGCACCAACATGATGTCACCAGCACCAACATGATGTCACTAGCACCAACATGATGTCACCAACATGATGTCACTAGCACCAACATGATGTCATCAGCACCAACATGATGTCATCAGCACCAAGATGATGATGTCACCAGCACAATGTCACCAGCACCAACGTGATGTCACCAGCACCAACATGATGTCACCAACATGATGTTGTAAACTCCCACCTAAAGTTTAGTTATCCATCCGTGTAGTTACAGTCTGCACATAGTTTATATATATATATATATATATATATATATATATATATATATATATATATATATATATATATGCAGCAGCGTGATCAAAAATGTGGAAAAAGCAGCTCCTCAGCAGTCAAACTGCCTGCCTGTATTCACCAGTTCAAGTGGAGATGTTTATAGTGCAGCACAGCTGTCAGAAAAAACAACAACAACTCATCCTTCAGCACTTTGACTGCTGTGCATGAAAATGTTTTTGGGGCATTTGCTTCGATATTCAGAGGAAAACACATGGACTACTTTACCCTTCTTGATGTGACGGATTGACATAATGCCAGACTCACGGCGATGACACGGAGATGCTCTTGATGCGCTGCAGAGGTTATAATTACGCTGGCTGAGATGATTGACGGCCTCCATACAGTGAAAAGCATCAGACGTGTAGTTCCACTCAGACCACCAGCAGCACCACAGCTGGACCGAGGCTGTTTTTAGGATTAGGTAACACTCACTGTCCATTACATTAAAAAAAAGAATAATAATCTCATTTCTGCATATCTGCATGGCTGCTTTAATATATTTGTGTAGTAATTCAGCTTCTCCATCTCGGCCCTGATGGTAAGACGCATGACTTATTCATGACTTTCATTAATTTCATTAACCTCTAAAGGGGCAAGAAGCAGAGTGGGCTCAATACTAATGGGCAGAATGTAAAATAATATGCATATACATGCTCATTATTTTACTCTTCATACATTCACAACCTATTAACAGATAGATTTGAGAAATAACACGTCTTTTTAATTCCCCAAAATACATGTATTTAACGTTTGAACTTTCTTTTACTGGATCATTATGCCTCTCATTATTTCCACTGGCATCTTCAGTAAAACTCCAGAAAGAATCCGATATTTACAGAAGAAAGGCAACAGGAAGCCAGATTGTGAGCATGAGTTAAACATTTTAAATGCTTGTTAAACACTTCAGACAGGTACTTTTCTTGATTTTACATCTTAAATTCACATTTTAATTAAAGGCTCTTTGCATATAAGATACATAATCATGTGTTACATCAAAAATTGCAGAACAATCTTAGCTCTCTACATCTTGTGAAAACATAACTTTACTCAAGTGGTAGAACGGTTTTGATGAATAAAATTAGTTCACCAAAGGTCTTATGTTCACAAAAGCAGAGAAATATATGAATAAAATGGTGTTAACATGTAAATAAATGTCTAAAACCACATTTTTTATGATCGTTTTTTGGAGTAGAAAAGTGTTCTTTCTCATCTTTTCACCCAGATGATAACAATAGGACTCAGACATCCTCATGGGGTGTGTGCAGATGAACAATGACCATGACAACAAGAGAAGAGGTCCAAGTCAGCCCAAACGACCGCGTTAGAGACAGAAACCTCTCCAAGATCATCTCCGTGTAAAAGCATAAGCTTCCTCTCCAGACCTCCATATCTACCATAACCAGAGAAAGAACAAAATGGCGACTCACGCAGGCACTGCGGCAGGTCTCCGCTCCACGAGCCGTTGCCGGTGCAGGTGAGCACGGCGGGGAAGGACAGCTCGTAGCCGGGCAGGCAGCTGTAGCTCACGCTGGTGCCCCAGTCCAGCACCGAGCCCTCCAGCAGGCCGTTGGGGACGGGCGGAGGCGGCCGACACGTCACCACTGTGGAGGAGGTACAGCGAGGACACACACAGTCAAACGAGATCAGCTCACGGTAACGCAATCAATGCACAAAGTAGGTCCGGTCCAGTTTGAGTCAAGACCAGGATCCAAAAGGGAGATGAAACCAAAGAGAGAATCAACATCGGAGCAAATAATTGCTTTATTAACGCAAACAGGAAGGCGTCTGAAGTGGATGAAAGTTAAATCCTTGGTGGTTTCGGGGCACTGTGCACACACTGGACTGTGTGAAGCGCTTTTTAACAGTCGCACTGAAACGATCTGCTCTGCCCGCTGGAGAATTTAAACAAATGAAGGAAAACAACGCGTTCAAAGTCAGTTTTATTTGTCAATTCTTCCATTTGTGCAAACATGCAGAAGATGTGACATCATGTTTTCTTCTGTGCGACAAAGTGAATGTAATGAAGAGCAACAACAGTTCAAAGTTAAAACATACAACATATGAACAACATGCATTAGGAAACTATAAGACTATAAGTATGTGTTATAGCAGCAGTCACACATGAAGGTAAATATGTATTTGTGGACACGAGGGAAGAGGAAATCCTTAAAACAGGATTTCATTGCCTTGTGGTTTCATGCGTCCATCAACCAGACAGTTCTCCTCCATTGTGGTCCAAAATGTCATGAAGCCATCATTTCATCCATTAGACATTTGTGTAATTGTCATAATTAGCTCATGACAAAACAACATGTTTTGTGAGGTGACAGTGACCGTCATAATCTAAAGGTTAAATAGTCCTTTATCGTCTCAAAATCATTCAGAACGATGGAAGCTCCACGTCAACATTCATCCATTCATACATTCATACACTGATGGAGGTGGAGAGGAAGTTATTATCCACGTTGAATAAACCAGACATCGATTTGTTCATTTCATGATTATTCTATTCAATCTTTTGTGTAAATTGTGCTTTAAAAAAATATTTATCATTGTTTTACTTGTATATAAATGCTGCTGTAACGAAACAATTTCCCTTTGAAGGATTAACACATCCATCTATCTAAAAGATGTAAGAATGATCTTTCTATCTACATATACATCTAAATATCTGTCTATCCATCTCAATATCTATCTAAAATGTATCTAAATATCTATCTAATATGTATCTATAAATGTATGTGTCTATAAATGTATCTAAATATCTAATATGTATCTATAAATGTATGTATCTATAAATGTATCTAAATATCTATCTAAAATGTATATATAAATGTATGTATCTATAAATGTATCTAAATATCTATCTAATATGTATCTATAAATGTATCTAAAGATCTATCCAATATGTCTCTATAAATGTATCTAAAGATCTATCTAAAATGTATCTAAATATCTATCTAATATGTATCTATAAATGTATCTAAATATCTATCTAACATGTATCTATAAATGTATCTAAATATCTATCTAATATGTATCTATAAATGTATCTAAATATCCATGTAATATGTCTCTATAAATGTATCTAAAGATCTATCTAAAATGTATCTAAATATCTATCTAATATGTATCTATAAATGTATGTATCTATAAATGTATCTAAAGATCTATCTAAAATGTATCTAAATATCTATCTAATATGTCTCTATAAATGTATCTATAAATCTAAATATCTGTCTATAAATGTATGTAAGACGCTTCAGGGTTGATTATCTTGCCAAAGGACCAAACCTGAGATATTGAATCTGCATGAATGATCATAGGAGCTCCGTGTGGACGGACGACCCAGAGCCTTTAAACACGGCCGCTCGGTGCTGATGAAACAAACTGAAGCTTTTTGGTGCAACTGGAGGAAAACAGACAACGTTAAAGCTGGGAGGTAATTATGAGGATTTATGTGGATTTACAGGGATCTGGTGATATTCTGGGTCTTTTCTTTTCTAACGGAGATTTGAATAAATGGAGGTGGCGGTGATTATGACAAGAAGGGCACAGGAGTTAAAAGGTGTTAAACATTTTAATGAACACTCTTTTTTATTAAACACATTGTTTTATCTTCCCATTTAAAGCCACTAAAGGGACTAATCACAGCTTCCTTTAAGATAAAACAGGCTTGAAGTTAGTTTCTACCGTCGGATAAACAACCAAATGTGTTGTCAAACTGTATTATTGCACCAAGTGCTTCAGATTACTGGCAATGCAAGAGTCACACATCGCCTGTTCTCCATAATGTGGATGATTTTCAGCCCAGATAATCTGTGTTTTGACTGGGTGAGGTTGGTCTGTCGTTTGCGTTTGGGGTATACTAAATTATTTCTCTAAGAAATAACGGGACATCACACTTTCTGTTCGACAAATGTAATAAATGAATGCATAATAAAGCTCAGAGTTTGTTCTGACACACTTGGAGATGAACCCGTGGGGGATGCAGATGGGATATGGGTTTTAGGGATGTGAATAAATTATAGCAGTTGTTTTAAACCATTACTATCCTCCCTATACGCCCCATCATTTCCCCCAATACTCAATTTTTTTTTTTTTTAGACGCTCACGCCTGAAACACTCAAACAAAGATCTGCCATTTGGAGTCGGGCCGTTGAGCCAAGTCTCCAAACTGTCTGGCAGGATCAGATGTGTCGTCTTCAAATCCAGTTACTTAGACCGTTTAGCACTTTGGCAGAACAACAACATTTGTGTTTTTTTGTACCAAATACACAACATAATGGCAGATCATAGCTCATATTCAAATACACATCTTTACATACTTTACCAAACGCTTACAGAACATTTGTTCACATCAGTGTTATCTGTTTGTCCGATAACTTTATCTGATACTAACCTCTGGAATCAGGGGTCATTTTCCTTTATTTTACATAATTTCTTAAATTCACCTTCTTAAAGGCACTTGTGTATGACAGTATGCCTTCTTCTTGCTTTACAATGCTGAAGCTTCAGTAAGAGTGAAGCACATTACTGTTGCATTTCCAGAGGACTGCAACACCCACCTGGAAACCAGCACTGGTGCTACTGTTCTAAAGTTGAAGGTATATTTATGAACTAAAAACCTCATTGCTGGTGACCAAAAGGGCATTTTGTTTTTTTAGATTAAAATGGACAAACTACGATGCATAAAGACAACAAAGAAAGAATCAGCTGGTAAAATGAGCAGATAAGAGCACCGTGAAAGTCAGGTTATAAGCCGTTACTACCTTTAGTGGGTGTCCCCACTGTAGCAAGCTAGCGCTGCTGCTGCTAGCTCCCCGCTAGCTGCTACTACTGCCCGCGACCCCACTGTAGCAAGCTAGCGCTGCTGTTAGCTCCCCGCTAGCTGCTGTTGCTGCCTGCGACTCCACTGTAGCAAGCTAGCGCTGCTGCTAGCTGCTGCTACTGCCCGCGACCCCACTGTAGCAAGCTAGCGCTTCTGTTAGCTTCCCACTAGCTGCTACTGCCTGCTACCCCACTACGAGCCAGGGCCGGTCCCGCTACCTTCGGTGGTTGTCGGGGAACAGAGCTTTAGCGGGGAGCTAGCATAGAACTAGCGGATGGGCTAGCTGGCTACAGCGGGGACACCCAACCGGAGGTAGTGACGGCTTGTAACCCGAGTTTTACGGTGAAAAAAAGCTTTGGTTCACCCGTCTGAAGCCGGGTTTGCTCTGCGCCGTGGCTTACAATTGGAGCGTCTTGTGTTAGAATCAATATCAGGTGGCCACAACTTTCCTGCCAACTTGTTTTTCTCGACACAACAACTTACAGTAAATGTGGAGCGAGCCACTGTGGAATATTCACTCTCTCTCCAAGGTGGAGCCATCTTTTTGTTCTTGTTTGGCAGCGGATCCAAAAACATTTCCGTATGGACGCTTTGTATACAATATATATATATATATATATATATATATATATATGCTTTAGATGCTTGCTATATTTGGAGAAAATATTGAGGCCATGATTAATCCTGAATAAAAGCGGAAGACACAAAACATACCGATGTTTACAATCTGTTTTTTAATGCTTTGTTTGTTAAAGTAATTTTCCTTTTCAAGTTCTTGAGAAGGAACGGGTTCACTTGAAATTGTTTCTCTTTGATGTTAATGAATTAGTAAAGTGCGCCTTCACTTTGGGATTTCCATGTTGTTGCTTTGGAGCCCTGGAATAAAAATATAAATAAAAAAGGCACTTCATTCTGAAACACCTCTCTAAAATGCCCAGATGGATGTTGTAAAGTGGAAAGTTGGTGTGTGTGTGTGTGTGTGTGTGTGTGTGTGTGTGTGTGTGTGTGTGTGTGTGTGTGAGAAAGCAAAGAAGGGAGAGGAAAGACAGATGGAGGGAGAACGTGTCAACACACATGTGCAAGTAGGCAAATTACGCTGATTAGAGGGGGAAGGCCCACTAATCCCATAAGCACTGCATCAGAAATTACTTTAAATAAATGAAAAAATAAAAATCCCCCCCCCCCCCCCCCCCCCCCAAAAAAAAGGGGAGGCATGGGTGGCAGGCAGAACCGGATGGGAAGTGGAGAGTGTCCCCATTTTCCTAAGTAGCTCTAAGCAGCATTAGAGCCTCTTAGCTGAACACGCCAAACCTGGGATTCAGACTGAATCCTGGCCGGGCGGAGGCTTAGGATTTGTCATCGGCAGCGTGTTTATGCCGCGGCCATCACCGACGCATACGCATTATGTTTAAAATTATGCACAGCAGAGTCGGCACGCGCTTTGTCTCTTTCCTCCCTCTTTCCCCCCCCATCTCTCTCTCTCTGGTCGACTCACATCGTCGCATCATTCAAACCCTCCGTGACAAGATGACGGATGCTCCGCATCAAGATGATTTAAAAAACGGCTCGCCCCGCCTGAACCGCCGCCGCCGCCCCTTCAACTTGAACCCAATCATGCAAAAAAAAGGGCAACCGATCTGATCGGGACAGCCATTGTTTTCAGTTTCAGAAAGCCAGCGGAGGGAGAAAATAGATATTTTCTCTCGGCCTCTTTTCCTAAGACCTCTCGCTGCGTAGGCTGTCAGAGGGAGATGATAAAAAAGCTGCGATTACCAGCAAGCTGTTGTACTGCTCGTCCTAGATATCGTCTTAGAAAGAGGACCGAAAGGAGATGAAGTGAGCAGCGGCGAGGAGGAAAATATAAAGCCTAAAAACATCCAAACTGCTTTTTAATACCCCCGTACACACACACACACACACACACACACACACACACACACACACACACACACACACACACACACACACACACACACACTGCGTAATCGAACTCCTCTCTCTTGCCTTTCTCTTATTTATGAAGTGCTACTGGAGGAGTGCGAGCAGGAGACGGCAGCAGGGACCCGGTGGCTCGATGACTCGTGCGCTCAGGTCAGCAGCTCGCCGCCTACACTCGGGCAAGGTGTATGCACGAGAGACACTTGTGTGATTAAATGTCGCCTCGTGCTTGTGTGTGTGTGTGTGTGTGCACGGTGGGAGTTAGCGAGCGCCTCGAGGACGCCTCGCCTCTGGAGTGTGCGCTCCTCTCTCCACGCCGCCCCCTTCAAGCGGAGCGGCATCGGGCGGCTGAGCCGTTAGCGGTAGCTGTCAAGGATTAGCGCACGGAGGTTAAGAGCTTCACACACTTTTTTTATCTATACACACACACACACACACACACACCAGCACGTGCTGTGTGTGTGTGTCTCTGTTGAAACCTGCCTTGGTAACAGCTGTGCAACGTGGATCCGTCAGCCTCAACATACCACAGAACAGAGAGCATCAATAATGTAACGCGCCCATGAAATATTACAAATAAGTGTCAGTTTGGATGCTGTGAACATCTCGTCCTGGTGGAGCCCGACAGAGAGCGGCGTCGAACCAGAGCGCAGTCAGCGAAGGAAAAGGTCACGACACGGACGACTTCAGGTCAATGACGTCATCCTGAACACGACATAAAGAACCTGGAGTTCAGGGTCACACACAAACGTTCAGGTTCTCCTCAGGTTCTCATGGAGGTTCCTTCATTTGTAAGAACTAGAACAGACTCTTCTCTTTTCCTGGACATTTTAAGGGTTTTCAAGGATTTTCAAGGAATTGTTAATTTTTTTAAAGGAATTTCAATGTTTAAAAAAAAAAAAGGTTTCAAAATGTTTTTCACAGGTTTTCAAGGGGTTCCGTGATTTTAAAGGAATTTCAAGGAGTTTCAAGGAATTGTTAAGGTACACAAAATGGGTTTTAAATGATTTTCAATGTTTTTACGGGTTTTCCATGATTTCCCAGGCTTTTAGGAATTTCAAGGATTTTCAAGGAATTGTCAGATTTTTTAAGGAAATTCAAGGTTTTGAAAAACATGTTTTTAAAATGATTTCCAATGTTTTTTTATGGGTTTTCAAGGGTTTTCCATGAGTTTCAAGGTTTTTCAAGGGGGTTCTACTCGTCCATTAGTTTTTAAGGCGATTACAAACACAAAGTACCATCAGAACCCTGATAGCTGCTGGAAATGAGCCTCACACAGCTCTGTAGATACACATTAACATTAAAACACATGAACAATGTAGAGAGTGTGTTTCTGATTCATTTCATGTTGTCTTCATTGAAAAAATCGGTGCTTTTCTTTGAAAAATAAGGACATTTATTTAAAAGACCCCAATCTTTTGAACGGTGGTGTCTGAGCAGTAAACGTAGAATTTAGTCCAAAAACAATCCTCGTTCCCTCGCTCCCTCGTTTCCTTGTTCCCTCGCTCCCTGCCTTTCTGGAAGTGCTTCTTCTTCTTCCTGTAACTCATCAGCTCATATTTCTTCCACCTGTTGATGCGTCCGTCTCTCTCGGCCTCTTAATTCTCTCTCAGTTAATGTTTTCTCTCTCTCTCTCGAGGCCGATTCAACATCCGGCTTTCTTCTCTAAAACCGGTGCATCGGCTCTGGGAACAGTTCCTTAGCAACAGTAAGTCACCGTTTGCTTCGTCGGGCTCTTCTTCGCTTCTTTCCCTCCTCTTTCCTCCGCTGTACTTTGGAACAGTTTGCCGCACAACTTAATCCTCCCCCGATACTCGCTGCTGGCTGTCGATGGCAGACATGCTAATCTGTGGCGCCGCTCGGGCGTCATAACTCAGGGAGTGATGTCGCGCTGACGGCTGAACAGCAACTATAAGTCCTCTTACTGGATTTTATTAAACTTTGATGTTAATCAAGCCCAGCGAGCACACACACAGGTTTGAGAGGGAGGACGCCAGTGATTAACTATTGCAACGCAATTACAGGGATCCTGCTGAGACGGAGAGGACTCGTTAGCCATCCGTCATCAGCGTCAGAGCGACTTCCAGCCTCGGCTGCTCGTCACCGCAGGTGCACGTCGACTGGAGATGCCGGTGAACTCGTTCGGGTTTAAGGGCTCCATTTTTTATACACATTTTCATCTTTTTTTGTGCCTGAAATCCAACTGAGAAACTGTGGAAATGTAAAAATATAGAACCGCCTTTGACTCATGTGGATGTCGATATTTACACACACATATATATACGCCTGCATGTGCATTTGTGTGTGTGTGTGTGTAGTCGTTCAACCCGATGAAGTGAACAATATGACACCCTCTGCCCACGCAGCGAAGGTGTCACCTTCCTGCTAATCTCATTAGCTCCCAGGCTGCAAGCGTGTACTTCATATCCTGCGCCGGCGTGCCAAGGTTGTTTCCAGCGGCGTCTTGACGGTTATCAAGGTTGACCGCTCTGCTCTGCGTCACGTGCATGCACGCACGCACACGTGTGTGTGTGTGTGTGTGTGTGTGTTTTGTGGCCGCCCCGCCTACCTTTGCACGCCGGCATGGTGCCGCTCCAGGTGCCGTTGTTGGTGCAGGTCCTGGTGACGGCGTTGTCCGGCGCTCCCGTCATCACGTAGCCCAGCTGGCACGCCAGCGTCACGTTGTGGCCCACCGCCGTGTCCTCGCCGAACCGCAGGCCGTTGGCTGGAACGCCGGGGTCGCCGCAGGTGATCACTGCAGGTCGGACAAGAGGAAGACGTCAGAAATCAGACAGACGGCACCGACACGAATGCACGAAAGAACCACATCACATGTTTATTGCATCTAAGCTTTTTGACTATTTCTACTAAATTATTAAATGCTCTGGTTTGAGTCGCCAGTGAATGTAATAATATTATTGTCATTTCTGTTCGGTCTCTTCTTTTCATATGCCTTTTCCTGGCTCCCTCTTCAGGCACGATTAGTCCAAAAGAAAAGCAGATGGCCGAGTGTTGGCCCACTTCGTTGTCGGGTCTCAACCCATTGCCATCTCTAATGTGACTAAGTTGCCAGCTTCTATTCCATTGCTTTTTTTTCCAAACCCCTCGTTTGATTTTGGAGCCCTAATTTGCGCCTACGTTCCTTGACGCCTTCACCTTCTCGTAAGACGCCAGTTGGATGCGTACGGGCCGTCCCCTCGCTTAAAAATCTGGTGCCGTTCGCCAAAGACTTCAACACTTGGACGTCTCCATCGTCGCCGGGTGAGAGAAACTTTGCATCCCGGCGCGAAATATCAGAGAGCGGGATCTCCCGCTCTACACTGATGCTCCCGCCATCAATCTACAGCATTAGCATACGGCTACAGCATTAGCATACGGCTACAGCATTAGCATACAGCAACAGCATTAGCATACAGCTACAGCATTAGCATACGGCTACAGCACTGACGGGTGGGTGCAGTGATCTTGTGAAATGGATGTTTCCTGCATCGCCGTGACGTTTTTTGATGGTTATTTGTTCTAAACCCCCTCAGAGGTTCCTGCCCTGTTACCTGTAATCCATCAAGACCTGCGTTGTGTTGAGGGTCACTAAAAATCACACAGACACATTTTCACCACTCAGGTAGTAAAGTACTGAAAGGGTCAACAGAAACAATAATATACCAAGTTACCACGTCATATTAAGTGTTTACATGTTACGTTGGAGAATCAAACAACAAAATATGATTTTTATCATGAAAGTAAAATCAGATATTCAACAAACTTGGTTTTTTATACATTTGAATGAGAAACAAGCATTTTGTTGCTTGTTCAAAGTCAGTTCTACTGGATAAAGTTTGCAATAACAGACAGATAAACAGATAAAACACCTTAAATAAAAATAAAACACAATCAGGAACGATAGTGTAAAGAAAGACCAAATATTGCTGTTAAAAGTTAAAATGTCCTCCACGGGAAACGTTACTGAAGTAGAAGTATTTAAGGAGAAAATGCTTTTAAAGTATAAAAAGTGACTGTTAGTAATATTATATATTAAAGTATGTGTGCAGGTCTTCACTGTGAAGGTGGAGCAGCTGTGTTTTGTGTATGAGACTGAAACTAGTGATTATCTTTATTATGGATTCATCAGCTGTTTATTTTCTTTATATTTATCACATTTTTGTGCACGTAAAACCATCATAATTACCCAAGTGACAAACTCAACATCCAAAATTACAATCATTCCAATTAAATTCAAATTATTAAAGTAATTAAAAAGAAACGCTGCAGCGAGTTCACAGAGTTGTTTAAGTGCTTCAATTTAACAGTGACTTTATTATTATGGTTTACCCGTATGTATATTCTCACTAGTGTTACGGCACGGCAGCACTTAAACCTGGTGGATTGGTTTGTATTGATATATTTCTGTTTTACGTCTGCTGCCACAGTTATTGATCCATGCTGCAGGAATCTGACTTCTAATTGCACTAAATAGGCATTTACGACGTCTTCATGTAATCCCTCCCTTCCTCCCTCCCTCTCTCTATCCCTCCCTCTCTTCCTTCTTCCTTCCCTCCTTCTCTCTCTCCCTCCTTTCCTCCTTCACTCCCTCCCTCTCCCTCTCTTCCTCCTTCCTTCCCTCTGTCCCTTCCTTCTTTCCTCCCTCCTACGACGGCGGCGTCAGCGTTTCAACTCGAGGGACGAGAGGAACACAGAAAACTAAAATCTAGAAAAGTAGATGTGGATCAACAGGATCAGAGCAAACAATCTGTTTCCTGTTTACTTTGTTCGCTGCTCTCTGGCTTCACTTCACGGTTCACCGTCTCTAATTCTTTAACATGCTCTGAAACTTTCACTTATCAAACATCGAGAGAATTAAAACAAAACTTTCTCCCCTCGAGTCGGCCGCGAGGCTTTGATCCGGTGACCTTCAGGATCGATGACCCGCGAGCCGGCAACATGATTACCTCCTAATGAAGGAGCCGATCTCGGCATCTTGTGGATGTTGATGTCCCTGAACTGACCACTAAACTCTGACGGGAGGCGATGGCGTACAGGAGGAGGACGATGAGGAGGATGATGATGATGATGAGCGAGCTGAACAAAAAAGAGGGAAGAAATAACTCTAAAAACTACAAACAATACAATTTAAAAATCTCTCCCTCCTTCCTTCTCCCTCTCCCTCCCTCCTTCCTTCCCTCCTTACCTCACTCTCTCCTTCCCTCTCTCCTTCCCTCTCTCCTTCCCTCCCTCCCCCTCCGGAGACTAATTTCACTCCAGAATTGAACATCAGCCCACACCATTCATCTTTCCTTGTGATTCAATAACAAGCAAAAAGAACGAGGAAGGAGGAAAACGGTGATTTCCAGAGAGAAGAACAATGTGTAATTTTGTTTGATAGTCACCCCGGTGCAAATTGAATATAGATTGGCATACTTCTTAATTACTGCAAGGCTCATTTGCTGAGTACCAGACAATACAAAATAAAAAGTGCCTGACAGTTCTGCAGGAAGAGAGACGGCTCAAAACAGATTCATGTGCCATTTTAGATCTTATATCCTCTATTTTAGCACCGCTGTTGATCAGAGCGCCTGCGTTAGGTTTCCTGACGAGGACGTGAATGATCAGCGTACCAGCGCCCAATCATCCTCGTCCTGTCTGTAGTTATTTAAATCAACGATAACGTATTCAGACACTGCCAATGCTATTTATTTAAATTGTAGTTATTTGTTTATTTTGCAGACAATGCACACTAATCCACAGTAAAACTGTAAGTGAGGCAGAGTTAGCCAGAGAGGCTAATTTTCATCTGCCAGATTGTTTTATGGCAGACTGAAATTATAAAAATGTCCATAAAGATAAAGAAACTCAGACTGGTCGATAGACAGTAACGTACGACTAAACTAATCACATCAAGATGAAAGAGTACCGAAAGTACGCCGTCAAAGTCGGGTTATAAGCCGCTACTCCATTCTGTGGGTGTCTCCGCTAGCTCCCTGCTGTAGCCAGCTAGCGCTGCTGCTAGTTGCCAGCTAGCTCCCTGCTAGCTCCCGACCAGCCTCGGCTTCATGCCGACTCGGGCAGGAGGGACGCGGGCAGTAGCAGCAGCAGCTAGCGTGGAGCTAGTTGCAGCAGCGATGAGCTAGCAGCAGCAATGAGCTAGCAGCAGAGCTAGCTTGCTACAGCGAGGACACCAAAAGGAGCGGCTCGTAACCCGACTTTTACGGTCAGCACATAAAACGCTGGCGGCTCATGAAATACATCAACAATAAACAAGACATATTCAATAAGCAGGTGTAATAATGTAGGTGTATCCATCGTGTGACCGAGCTAACCGCTGCGCGTGAAACTCACTCGTGCAGTTGGGCGGCATCCCAGACCACGTGCCGTTCGCCAGACACTGGCGTGTTGGCGAGCCGGACAGGAAGTAGCCCTCCATGCAAGAGTACACGATGGAGTGGGAGAAGGTTGTGCCGTCCAGGCGGGAAATACGTCCGTGAGCAGGCGTGGCCGGGTTCCCACACTGCACCGCTGCAAACACAGGAGAAGAGAGAAGAGAGAGAAGGTGAAGGTCAACAGTGTAAAAAAAAAAGTAATGGATTTTCTATTTTCCATATCGGTGATTCACAATCCGACAGCTGGGAGTCTCCGAGGCGGCTGAGAGATGACTTCTGAAGGTCTCCAGGTGATTAAAAAAAAAAGAAAAAGGGCCGTGAAAAATATATTCCTTCCATATTGTGTCAATAGTAATACTTATTTATGAAATAAAAGCTGTTTTTGCTTTTGACCCGATGTTATATTTGTAGTTTCTCGACTCGGTCCGATAAA
>NW_027176109.1:821515-846515 GCF_023055335.1 Clinocottus analis
TGTGTGTGTGTGTGTGTGTGCGTGTGTGTGTGTGTGTCGCTGTGTGTAAAAATAAGTGTACTCTTATTCCTGTACACGTCAGAGAGTGTACTTGTTGAATGCGTGAGCACGGACCGGCATACACTTATTTTTGAAGTGCATCTTAACTTAAAACCCTCCTGCTCCCATTTTAATACCCAGCATGCCCCATTCAGACAATCTTTTGGCTTACAATACGTAATTTTTACATTTTTGAACTGAATGACACAGTTTCTTGACTGAAACTCCTTCCTAACAGAACAAGACTTTGTTTTATTGTGATTGTTGTTCAGGTTCTGATTCTTTAGGTCCTAATCTTTACATAAAGGTGTCTTATTGACGCTCCAGGAGGCTTTTTAGGGAATCTGGCTCATATCATGCTTGATGTTCATAGTTACCATCAAAATATATTTTAAAAGGGATTTTTTTCTGCAGTTATACATTTTTCTCTCAAGACTTTGCTGAACAAATACAAACAATAAACACAAGTATTGGAATTAATTTGGGGTTCATATTACAAGTGAAACACTGGGAAAAAGAGGTCTGGAGACAACGTTGTTCCACCGTTTTCAACGGGTTCAGGATGCTTATGTGTTGCCTCTGTGTGTGTGTGTGTTCACTTGCGTGTGCACACGTGTGTGCGTGTCCCAGCAGCTGTCTGTACTTCATTAGTCTCCTCCCGTTAGGTGAGGCGGCCCCGGCTCGGCATGCACTGTGACAGCTATAATCTCTCTAATTGGGATGTTGGTGGATTTGGTTTGAATCAGAGTTAATGTCTGTTCACCGGCTCTTTGTGAGGGAATAATAAGGCCTCAACTCAGCCGTGCACACACACACGCACACACACACACACACACACAGAGGGGGGGATGGCTGTGCAAGCAGTTTTAAGCCTCCTCTTACTAATTAACCAAAAAGAAGGAGCGATGAGGACGGATAGACGCATGGATGGATACGCAGATGAGAACTGTTGCTGAGGCTGGACGCAGGACTTCAGAGCTCAAATCACGCCGTCGCTATCTCTGAGAACACAAACGTACAATTTAAATAACTTCCAGTCCTGCGGCTGAAGCGTCTATAGACTCCTCAGCAACCTTTACGCCCAAAAATAAACTTTTTAAATCCTCGGCCGAGGCATTTAAAACGTACACCAACACTTTGCAGATTGCCCAACACTGCAGCACCGATTGCATCACCTTCAAGAAGTTTTTGTGCCGCGTCACAACTTCCTGTAAACCGCCCGGTTACACATGTGGAGGGTTCTGAGTTCTTCAGCAGATGTTTTCTTTCTGTCTGAATCCATCGAGCTTCTGTGCAGCAGGACGGGACAAAGAGGAACATCGAGAGGCGAGAGGCGCTCACATGGAGACGGTTTCCCTGCTGGAAGCTGATGATTACATCCTGAACGAGAAGCAACGACGCAGAGCAACGTGACACTGACGAGCAGCTGTACCCAACAACAGCATTAAAGATGCATCATACATGTTGTAGAGTATCCTATCGGTCACTAAACTACATCATTTATGCACTAAGTCGTAGTTTGTCTTTATGCTTTTTCATTAGAACCTGTTAAACGGTGGAACAACGTTGTCTCCAGACCTCTTTTCCCTGATTGAGTCGTTGTTTGAACCCCAAATTAATTCCAATACTTGTGTTTATTGTATGTATTTATTCAGCAATATCTGCAAAAAATCACTTTTAAAAGATATTTTGATGGTAAGTATGAACATCCAGCATGATATGAGCCAGATTCCCCAAAAAGCCTCCTGGAGCGTCAATAAGACACCTTTTTGGAAAGATTAGGACCTAAAGAATCAGAACCTGAACAACAATCACAATAAAACAAAGTCTTGTTCTGTTAGGAAGAAGTTTCAGTCAAGAAACTGTGTTCGGTTTAAAAATGGAAAAATGTCCAATTTTATGCTAAAAGATTGTCTGAATGGGGCATGCTGGGTATTAAAATAAGGATTTTTACACGGTTTCCAAAAGGTTAAACTATTATTACTACATATGCAATGTACAATAACCTTATGCACGTACAAATATCCAACGTACACGATCAAGACTCGGTCCAATGACATTTTCCGAGCAGAATCCGTAATAAAAAGTGTTGCACGGCAACTAAATGAACTTAAATTAGCTTTTTCCCACACGTTATCAGCCTCTCATCGTGTGCTGTGCGCCTCAGCACGTCCTCATTCCTCCTCTCGCTCGCTAAGTCGCAGCGTAATTTATGATGAGTGAACTCCTCCGGTCGCTGAACCGACTCTTTAATTCCTCCTCAGGGGTTCAGTCTCTGAACAGCAATCTCTGTTTGACAACGTAACCGCTGGGGGAGCGGCCTCCTGTTGGCTTTTACTTATCTCACTTATTCAACTGATGAATTGATGCCGATTAGCTTTCGGACAAGTTAAATGAAACGCACTGAGTCTAGATTTAAATGTTTCACGTCCCGGATTAGAGTTTATATCGGCCGGGTGTCTAGGAAACAAAACACACAGGAAGTAGATCTTTTTGTTGGAGCTCAGACCGCCGAGGTTTCATTTGGTATCGCTCACGTTCCTCCCCTGAGGCGTGTTGGTGGGCTGTTGATCTACGTGGAAGCGTCTCAACGCCGCGCAGAAGAAGAACGAAACATGCGCTTGTTCTTTTGAGCGTCAGCTGCACGTCACAGGGAGAGGAAGACGCCGCCGAGTCGCTTCCATCCTGCAGGACGAAGAGCAGAAGATGTCCTGGAAGCTCCGACGATGACGCGCTGGAGGCCCTGAGATCACTCGGCACCGTTTTGGATGGAGTTCAACTCCTCCACCGCCGCGCTCCTCTCCAACCGGCTCGGTAAATACTGAAGCGAGCCGAGAGTTTGCTCTCTCAGTTCAAGAAGAAGAAGAAGAAGAAGAAAGTCTGCTTACCAACATCACTTCTGGGTCGGTGAGTTGAACAAACCAAGTGAGCCTCGGTAAAGTGGATCCACTTAAATGGTCAGGAATGCTCAAGTGAGACGGGAGGGAAGAGCAGAGAGGGGAGGGGGGAGGAAGACGAGGAGGAGGAGGAGGAGGGGGGGTGTAGCTCTGCAGACGCAGACTAAACTTTCTTTCAAGGTTTTTCAGATAAACATCAAGAGCATCTCAACCCGCTGGACACAGACGGTCTGGTCTCTCACTCCAGTGATTCTCCCAGCAGGAAGCTTCGTCTTCCACTTCCTGTTCTCACTTCCTCCAAGAGGAACAACGCTGACTGTTCGGGTTCCAGTGAGCGTCGTCATCACTAATGAAGCTCGAACACGATGCGTCGCGTTTGAGAAATCACATTTAAATAATTAAAATGGGACTCGAGTGTCCTGATTAGTCTGAGAGCAGAACGCGTTTGATCAGAACTATTTGATCAATAGTTCTGATCAGAGCGTCGACTCTGTGGAGCATTAGAGACGTCTTTTAATGCTACGACACCAACAGAACACCATTATATTCCATAATATTCCATTATATTCCATTGTTTTGGGGCGATGTCATTAATCTAGAACAGAACCAACAACATCTGTGTGAAATCAAACACAACTAACACAATTAATACAATTGATATAACTAATATGACTAATATGTCTCTAATATGACACCGAGTGCAGTGTCGAAAGGAAGAGAGAATAAAGTGTGATTCGACATGTGAAAGCACGCATGTGAGTGTGTGTGTGTAAAAGCCTGTGTGTGTGTGTGTGTGTGTGTGTAAAAGCCCGTGTGTGTCTGTGAGCACGCTGTGTACCTGAGCAGTGCGGCAGCGGGCCGCTCCAGTGTCCGTTCAGCTGGCAGGTGAGCGCCGTGTCCCCGATGAGCCGGCGCTCACCTGAGCAGGTGTAGCGCAGCGTGGAGCCGCAGGTGAAGGAGTCGCCGCTCATCAGCGCGTGAGGAGGAACGCCGGGCCGGCCGCAGTCCACCTCTGAGGACACACGGGGAGGGAGGACATGTTGGAGCGTCGATGGAGGAGGAACACGCGTGTCACACGGCAGATGCTAGCATGTCGAGCTACACGGCTACCGCGTGTTTTCATGCAACATCGCGGCTGTGGCGTTTCTACCTGAGCCTTCTGATATCATATTCATAAACACGTCGCATGATGTCGTTCACACCAACGAGAACACACTCACTAGAACCGGTCGCTTTTAGTTATAAACAAAAACACGTTAAAACAATCCAACAAAACCGCGACACTAAAACACACAAGAGCACGAAACACAGAAGGAACGACGACCGAACAATTCTTACATTTCTAAACCCAGCAGCAGTGCAGAGACATAAATATGGAAGCCCATTTATGACAAAATAAGTCATAATTATGACAAAGAAGTCAAAATTATGATACAAATAAAAGAAGTCAGAATTATGAGATAATAAAATCAAAATTATTTCAACTTTTTATCTCATAATTTGACTTTTTTCATTTTGTGTTGTCATAATTATGATTAAAAAAAATAAAAAAGTCATAATTATAATTTAAAAATAATAAAAAAGTCATAATTATGATAAAAAAATAATAAAAAAGTCATAATTATGATAAAAATTAAAAAGTCCAGTTTCGACTGTTTTTTTCATAATTTTCCTTTTTTGGCAAAATTATGATTTCTTTTGTGGGGGAATGGGCTTCCATACTCTCAATGCATGAGTAATATTTTGCTAAATCTCCTTCCTGTTGCCCTTCACATGCTCGGCGTTGCTTTCAGGACTAAAACCAGACTCAGTCTCTTCATCTTCAGGTTCGACCTTCACGTCGTTGCTTCATCAGCTTTAGTCTCACAATGCAAACGGATAAAAACACCGTTTCAAACAAAGAGTCGTGAAGCCCGGAGACGCAAACGAACATTTCAGACAGACACACACTCCCCGTTTCTCTTTAATTAAAATTCCGCTTGACAAAGTCGATTGTGTGCGTCATCGCTCTTCAGCGGCTTCCTGAGCAACAACAAGCAGAGTTTTACTCTCCGTCGTTTCCTCTAGAAATAGGTCATCGGCTGTGGCGCAGAACAAGCAGAGAGAGCAGTGCAGAGCCAGGTGCTCAGAGAGGGAGCGCTAAAAACCCTCTGATTACCCCACACTTCACTGTGGCTTCACTGTTTGTGTGTCTGCAGGGAACATCAGCTGTTTAGCCTGAACAACTGGCCGCTGACACGTCTCCATGAGGCTGAGCGAGGACGTGAGCGTCCGACATCACGCAGATGCTCTCAGCCGCGTTCCAGAGACTCGCACTGTTTAAAACTCTGGAAGCAGACGAGGACACGCACACGGTTGTGGACTCGACAGAGAGGGAAACTTCTATTTCTCAATGCATTCGTTTTTGTTGTTGCACGAACGCACCGAACAGAAAGCAGCGAACAACGTGGAGCACGCTAAGAAGAAGCCACTGTACCGATGCATTCTGGGAGGGGCTTGTCCCAGTGGCCCGCCGGCTGGCAGGTGAGCACGGAGGAGCCGAACAGGTAGAAGCCCGGGTTGCAGTCGTAGAAGACCACGCTGCCGAAGGTGAAGATGCCGTGCTCGATCTTGCTCTCGCGGATGGAGTTGGCGGGGATGCCGGGGTCGGTGCAGTTCACCACTGAAAGACAAAAACGGTGACGTCATCGCGACTCATTCAATTAGTCCGAGTCATGGAGGGAGAAAACACACGGCAGCAATCAAATCAATTTGTATCAGCGCAGAAAAAATGATATTGCAAATGTTTGAAATGTATTTAAAGGAAATGATTGAAGAACATTGTTGTGTTCCTGAGGAGCTGGACGGCGTCTCATCAACGCTTTCCACTTTCCAGCACAAACCACCAGGCGTTAGACTCATCCCAGCGTCTCACTGGGGATCAGACTTCTTCCTGGAAGCTTCGGCCCGTCTCCTTTTGTTCGGCGGCTCGTCTGCATGAATTCTGTCCGTCAGCACGTTAATAATAGCTGACGGTTGATATGAACGCTGATTGTCTGTTTACTCTACAAACAGGGAGGCCAGCGAGTTCAGGCTATATTTAGGCGTTTGTCAATAACAATATCTCCTGAAAACTAAAAAAAGGACTAAAAAAAAGAAACGTCCATTGTCACAAATTCATGCCGAAGTCTTTGAAACCGCACGAGTGAAATGAATTATTTACAATTAAATAAATAATGCTAACGTGTGGCACAAGCTAGCTAACTCTCAAAATATGTATTTGCAGTACGAGTTTCCTCACAAAAGGAGGGAATCATGACAGTTTAATACGATTTTCACTCTTTTTTTGATCTTTTTCCAGGTCCGTCTCTGCGGTGCCATTCACGGTAATGAAAACTGTGTCTCCTCACATCCGACTGCCAACTCAACTCAGAGCCAAGAGGAGGGATATTTAAAAAAACTGAGCAAAAGTCTGGCTAATCGATCCTCGCTCGCCTCGAACCAGAACCAGAAGGCGGCCGACGGATGAAAGGATGTGACGGACATCACTGTGACGGCTGAAGGAAGACGTCCTTACAGCCACCTGCACCGACATTCATCAACGTATCTGTAACGCTAGAAGCATCTCCAGAAGGCAAACACACATGAACAGCTTCCACCGCTGTGCACTACATAGATATTGTTCATTCTCTCATTTCATTTGGGGGTGTAAGAAAGGAAAGTGGATGAAAAAGAAGCGTCACGCTGTCAAAACAGAAAGCATTTCTTTGCTCCGGTCCCGCCACAAGAGGAACGTCTGCAGCGTTGCTGATTGTTACGCTCCACTAATGAGCCTTACCTGCTGCAGACTGCAACACAGCCAACCGGCCTGACACCCTCAATAAAATGTCTCCCACTTAATGTACTCTGAGCTTTCTGCCATCAAAGTAATCTCTCCCTGCAGCGAGGCCTTCTGGTAACAACTGGCAGTAAAAAAACCTGTAGAAACAATTCCCTCACTTCCTCTGCCTCTGCCCATACATCCAGCTCATTATTACCGTTTCCCTGCTCTTGCTCCAGATGTCGATGCTGACGCTTTACTGGGAGAAGTCGTGTTTTGTTGGACGCCAGCTCTCTGCGAGCTGGCGGTCACTGGCTGCTGAGTCCTGAATGGCGGCGATACATCTGCTGGCTGGAGCTTCTTCTGGTCATTTCCTAGCCTCTGATTCCTGAACCGTCGCACAAAAAAAAAGGCAAAGAGCCATTTTCACTCGGGTTCCAACGCTTTCTTGGCCGCGAGGTTGCTGCCGGCCGGCTGGCGAGCAGCGCCGGCTCGGCCTCGAGAAGAAGAAGAAGAAGAAGAAGAAGAAGAAGAAGCAGAAGAAGAAGCGGCTTCTGTTAGCAAAACGTGAAAAACACCTTCAAGTGTGGCGGGACGACGGCGACAGGTCGCCTCTTCAGAAAGAGGATAATTGCAGGTGCTTGATGAGATGCACACCCCCCCCGCCTACACACACACACACACACACACACACACACTCCCTGTCTGGTATCCTGAGGCGATGTCTGAGCACGCTGGCAGAGACAAGCAGCTTTTTTTGTTCAACTGTCAAGATGCATCTGCATCTCTTCTGATACCTCGAGTCAGTCCAGCTGCCAATCATCTCCTCTCCCAGTTCTCTGGGACCTTTTCTCTCTCTCTCTCCCCCCCACCCCCTCTCTCTCTCTCTCTCTCTCTCTCTCTCACCTCTGCAGGTCGGCGGCTGCTGGCTCCACTGCCGGCTGGCCTGGCACTGCGCGCTGGCCGGTCCCTCCAGCGTGTAGCCCTTGTTGCAGGAGAAGCGCACCACGTCGTTGTAGTTGAAGCCGTCGCCCGTGGTGCGGCCGTAGATGGGGCTGCCCGGGTGGCCGCACGTGACGGCTGGAGGCGCCACGCGAGGAGGAAAGGTGGAGAGATGAGAGGCAGAGGAGGAGGAGGGGTGAGGAAGATGGAGTGTGTGGAAAGGAGAGAGGCAGTTCAATAACCGTGATCAATAAGGCGACGTACAGTGACACCCATCATGGGAATTTCATTATCATACGATTAACCCCGAAAGAGACAATATGGTAATCGGGGAGTCGAGGCGTGGTCTGGATCTGGGGAGCGGGTAAGCGGCGCCGAGGAGATCAGTCACATCACGAGGACGTGAACCGACTATCGACTGAAGGAGCAGGAGCGGTGATTTAAAGCCTTAAAACAACAAAATCAAGCCATTAACCCTTTCTGGTTGTGACGCTTTTATGCAAAGCGACTCACAGAAAAGTGCATCCAGCCGTGAGGACAAACAGGAATGAAAAAGTAGGATTCCTTCAATAAAACACAAAGTGATGCTAAAGTCATGCTAAAGTCATGCTAAAGTCATGCTACGGCGCTACTTCCCTTATTCAAGGTGAAAAAAGAAGCGTACATTACACATTCACATATTAAAGGCTTCTTTGTAAAATGATCCAATTAAAACGCAGGACTCTTCCTCAGCTCGTGGTCTGGTGGTAAGAGACTCCTCTCGCGGCGCCACTGAGTCGTGAGGGTTGCTTAGAAGAACTCACAGATGCAGACGGGCAGCAGGCCGGACCAGCGGTGGTCCTGCTGGCAGATCCGCACCGAGGAGCCCACGAGCCTGAAGCCGGCGTTGCACTGGTACACCACCGTGTCTCTGTAGCCGAAGTTCTCCCCGATCACCTGGCCGTTCACGATGTGCTCGGGGAGGCCGCAGTGACCGGCTGCAGGGAGGAACCAGAGAGGAAGTGTCACATCACACATCACTCTGACGCCGTGGCGTGCAAACACAAACACAAACGTTACAAATCATTTACTGAGCCGCTCGAGTCGATCTCTCGTGTGGACGCCACGCTTCAAAACTTCAGCTTTCTGGTGAATTAATGGCGGATAGTTGCCGGGTAGAAACACGGGCTTTGATTGCGTTATTACGTTGGAATAACTTTGCATTTTGACAACTGCATTATGAAATGAAATGAGGAAACCGGCGATTTCAAAAAAAAAAAAAAGTGAAAGAAAAAGGTCTCCGAGAGGAAAACAAAATGAGTTTGTGTATTCATGAAACATATTGCATTTAGCTCATAATCTCTGAATTATCTTTTCTAAATTCATCTTGGCTTCGGCTTCTCCTCCGCCCGGCGACAGAAGACAGAGCGACATGAAAACTCCTCAAGAAGGAATCTGTTCGCTGCGAGACGCTCATGCGCGTAATCGCATCACTTTCAGCTGCAATAAACACATTTTTTCACAGACGAGAAATCTCGCTGAGATTTTTCCTCCGTCGCTATAAATTGCCGCCGACCGCGAGTCGGATTCCTCTAATCCACGCACACCCGGAAACTCAGCCGAGCGTTTTATTACCTCTCAAGACGAGAGGCCCGAATGCTCAAGACCACAGCGCCCCTAGAGGACATCTCTCTCTCTCTCTCTCTCTCTCTCTCTCTCTCCCTCTCTCTCTCTCTCTCTCTCTCTCTCTCTCTCTCTCTCTCTCTCTCCCCCTCTCTCTCCCCCTCTCTCTCTCTCTCTCTCTCTCCCCCTCCCCCCCTCTTTCTCTCTCTCTCTCTCTCTCCCCCTCCCCCCCTCTTTCTCTCTCTCTCTCTCTCTCTCGCTCTCTCTCTCTCTCTCTCTCCCCCTCTCTCGCTCTCTCTCTCTCTCCCTCTCTCGCTCTCTCTCCCCCTCCCCCCCCCTCTCTCTCCCCCTCTCTCTCTCCCTCTCTCTCTCTCTCTCAACAGACTGACTGAGGCTCGACTGTACAAGCAGTCAACAACACACATTCTGACCAATGGATTTTCATGACTTTTAACCAAATTTTAATGACTTTTAACCAACTTTTTAATAACTTTTAACCAAATTTAATGACTTAATACAAATTTTTTATGACTTAACCAAATTTTTATGACTTTTAACCAAATTTTTTATGACTTTTAACCAAATTTTTTATGACTTTTAACCAAATTTTCATGACTTTAAATGAAATTTCATGACTTTAAATCAAAACTTAAGGACTTTAAATGAAATTTCTATGACTTTAAATAAGATTTTCATGACTTTAAACCAAATTTGCATGACTTTTAATACAAATTTCATGACTTTTGATCAAAATTTCCATGACTTCAAACCAAATGTTCATGACTTTAAACCAAATGTTCATGACTTTAAACCAAATGTTCATGACTTTAAACTAAATGTTCATGACTTTAAACTAAATGTTCATGACTTTAAACCAAATGTTCATGACTTTAAACTAAATGTTCATGACTTTAAACTAAATGTTCATGACTTTAAACTAAATGTTCATGACTTTAAACTAAATGTTCATGACTTTAAACTAAATGTTCATGACTTTAAACTAAATGTTCATGATCAAACATTGTGTGAAATGTGTGTGTAAACAGTAAAAAGTGATAAAATGTAGTATTTAAACTAACAATGAGGATTCAAAGCATACAGTAAACCTTAAATGACTCAAATGAATGAGAGACAATAGTTTGATTAAAAGAATAAACATTTATATAGATGCCTGTATGTACGCTGCTGATATTTTGAGCCTCTTTCTTTTAAAAGCAGATTCATTATTTATAACTAAATGAACGTCATGAACACATGAATATAACACATTTCCACTTTTCCAGGCCTGTAAATATCCGTTTGTTCCTGTTTCCATGACCCTGAAACAGTGATGATCTGCGGCGGCCCAACAAGCAAAGGAACATTTAAAGCGTCGGCGTCGAGCAGCAGCGTGATGTCAGAACCAGACGACGACAGAAAAAGGGTCATCTTTCTAAATATTTGTGGTAATTGACCAAACACACTTGGCAACAGAACCAATTATCGCCACCCTCTGCTTCCCCATCTGGTTCTATTCTGAGCATGTTGGCTCAAAAAGAAAAAACAAAAAGCTAATATCCTGTCTGAACAGATCGCCTGCAGTGTGTGACCCCGCTCAACGCCGTCCTTTATGAAGTTAAAGAGGACTTTCAGACCCCGCTTTGTTCGCTCACCCAGGCAGCGAGTCTCCGTCCCGCTCCAGAGGCCGGAGAGGAGGCACTCTCTCACCGCCGAGTCCGTCAGAACGAAGCCCAGGCTGCAGCTGAAGATGGCCGACGCGCCGAAGGTCGTTTGGGTCCCAATTTTCTTCCCATTAGGGGGAGTGGGAAGATCCCCGCAGGAAATGACTGCAATAAGATGACAGGCGATAGGAGGAAGAGGAGGAGGAGGCACAGAATGAAGGGAGAGAGAGAGATGGTAGTTGGCTTACATCTTCAGAGTTAATGGGAGTGAAATCATTTACACCCGTCTTGCCGACCTTAATGCAATGAAAGAGCGACCTGCGCTCCATCAGGAGGAGGATAACGACGGTGTTTGCCTTCGTACCAACATCCTGCATCAGCCGGCCGGCGTCTCTTTTTTGCCGTAAAAAACAGGCTATTCAGCTATTTCACGACTCAAAACGTAGCAGCAAAGAAAAGCTTTTATTTCCCTTTGCTGCAATGAACTAAAATCTAGACGAGACAGAGGAGGTAAAGAGGAAAAAAAAGTGCGTCACCGAGCTGTGAATAAAGCTGTTTAAGTCTGGCAACGTCATAATCCATGAATCCAGCGGGCCTGAGGCTTTTTAAATTTGGTAAATACCAAAAAAGGTTCAATTCCCTTCTACTCCATCCGTCCTAGGAAACTAATGAAACTCATAAATAGTGCGATGGTTGAATTGCATGCGCTACGAGGCATGTACCGATGTTTCCATCATGACAACTCCATGGCTAAATGTTGATTTAATCCAATGAAACGTCATCCTTTTGGTTTTGTTGTAACCTCACTCACTTCTGCAGCGCGGCCGTTCGTTTCTCCAGCTCCACACCCCATTGGCCAGGCACTGGATGTGGGCGGGGCCTGCGCGGTAGTACCCGGGGTTGCAGGTGAAGATTATTTTGGTTCCGTACTCGTAGTGCGAACCGTTGACGATCCTCCATTTCCCGTGGTCCAGAGAGAAGGAGCTGAGACTCGGGCACATGATGACTGTGCCGAGGAAAAAGGAGATTTTAGTAAAGTTATCCAAACGGACAAAAAAATTAATATGACTCAATTTCTGTCCGTCATCTCGTGTACGCGCGACTGCTAAGTTAAAATCTGTAAACACAACGGAAACAGCTAACGTGAAGCCGGGTTACGAGCCGCTTCTACCTTTGGTGGGTGTGTCCCCTAGCGCTGCTGCTAGCTGCCCGCTAGCGCTGCTGCTCGATCTCGCTAGTTCTCCGCTAACTCCCTGCTAGCTCCCCGATAACCCCCGAAGGTAGCGGGACCAGCCCCGGCTCGACGCCCGACTCGGGCTGCGGAGACGTGGGTTAGAGCAGCAGCTAGCAGCAGCGCTAGCTTGCTACAGCGGGAGACAACCACAGAAGGAAGCAGCGGCTTGCAACCCGACTTCTACGCTACAAAGCAATACTTTTATCCAACAGGAGGAAAAAATCGGACTCAATTTCTGTCCGTCATCCCTTGTGCACAGGACTACTAAGTTAAAATCTGTAAACAGAACGGAAATAGCTGCTGTAAAAGTCGGGTTACGATTCCGCTACTACCTTCGGTGGGTGTCCCCGCCAGCTAGCGCTGTTGCTAACTGTCTATTAGCGTTGCTGCTAGCTCTCCGATAGATCCCAGACAACCACCAAAGGTAGCGGGACCGGCCCCGGCTTGATGCTCGACGCGGGCAGCGAGGATTCTGGCAGTAGCAGCAAGCTAGCGGGGAGCTAGCAGCAGTGCTAGCTTGCTACAGCGGTGGACAACCACCGAAGGTACAAAGAAATACTTTAATCTCCATTTTAATCAGTTGAAAGGACAAATCCATGTAAAATAAAACTTTTCTGCTGTTATTGTTTACAAATGCTCCGTCACAACAAAGCTGTTTACGAATTCTCTAAAAATCAAATGAGCTTTTTTTGAAAAAAAAAAACTCTGTTTCCCCCTTTTTAGCTGCGGGAAACACATGGAGCAGGGAATAAACATTGGTCTCAAAAGTAAACAGCGCTGTCAATCACTTGGGTAAACTGACGTTGCTCTGGCGTGTAAAACACTCGCCCCGGCGCCAGCTACACATTTCCTCCCTTTCATCCCTCCATCGCATCATCACTCCCCAACAAGTTAAGTGTCTTTGTAGTGAAACCAGAACGCGTGGCTCTGTTGGGACTGCGATCCATCCTCCATGACACCTTTCCTTTACAGAGCAGTGTTTTGCTGAGGACGGTTTGATATTCCACAACTTCTCCAGAGGATTCGTTTAAACTCGGCGATGTTTCTGTCTCCAACTGTCAACTTTTCAAAATCTCCAAATCAGTGTCTCTCCTCCGTAACGTTTCCCTATCCTCGTCTCTCTCTCGAGTGCTCGCCGCCGTGCGGTCGCTCTCTCGTTTTGATGAAAGTAGTGACAGACGACACTTCTACTCAAAAAACGATAATAGTAAACTTGGTTTAAGACATATTTACATGGATCTACCATTGTATTCATATATTCCTCTGCTTTTTGTGAAGCTAAGACCTTTGGTGAACCAATTTTTAGCACCAAAAAAGTTTGTCCACTTGAGTAAAGTATGTTTTCACAAGAATTTCCTCATAAAAGACCACATTTCTACTCAAAAAACGAAAATAAAAAACTTGGTTTAAGACATATTTACATGGATCTACCATTGTATTCATATTTTTCACTGCTTTTTGTGAACCTAAGACCTTTGGTGAACCAATTTTTAGCACCAAAAAAGTTTGTCCACTTGAGTAAAGTATGGTTTCACAAGAGATATGAAGGATTTCCTCATAAAAGACCACATTTTTACGAAAATAAAAAATGTGGTTTTGGTTTTATTTAAATGTATCTACCCTTGTATTCATACATTCCACTGCTTTTGTGAACCTAAAACCTTTGGTGAACCAATTTTAAGCACCAAAACTGAGCTTGTGCAGCAATCTTTGATGCATGAGTTTATATCTTATATGCAAGAGCCTTTGATTAAAAGGTAAATTTAGTAAATTATGTAAAATCGTGAAAAAGCCCCGCCTCCCGAGGCTGAGAGCCGGCTCGCTCCCCCGATCAGACGGCCCGAGCTCACCGATGCAGCGGGGGATCTTGTTGTGGTTGCTCCAGGTGCCGTCCGGCTGGCAGACGGTGGTCGTCAGCTCTTTGGAGGAGAGCCGGTAGCCGCTGCTGCAGAAGTAGGTCACGCGTGTGCCGACGGAGTAATCAGCGGCGAGCACGCCGCCGTTCACGGGAGCGCTGGGCACGCCGCACGACACAGCTGCAGGACGGGCGTCAACAAGACACACACACACACACACACACACACACACACACACACACACACACACACACACACACACACACAAACACACAAACTAGATTAGCAGAGGGACGGCTGCCAAAACGAGGGTTTAAATACATTTTTATCAATGCGATTCTATGACTTTAAACCAAATGTTCATGACTTTAAACCAAATGTTCATGACTTTAAACCAAAATGTTCATGACTTTAAACCAAAATGTTCATGACTTTAAACCAAATGTTCATGACTTTAAACTAAATGTTCATGACTTTAAACCAAATGTTCATGACTTTAAACCAAATGTTCATGACTTTAAACCAAATGTTCATGACTTTAAACCAAATGTTCATGACTTTAAACTAAATGTTCAGGACTTTAAACCAAATGTTCAGGACTTTAAACCAAATGTTCATGACTTTATACTAAATGTTCAGGACTTTAAACCAAATGTTCAGGACTTTAAACCAAATGTTCATGACTTTAAACCAAATGTTCATGACTTTAAACCAAATGTTCATGACTTTAAACCAAATGTTCATGACTTTAAACTAAATGTTCATGACTTTAAACCAAATGTTCATGACTTTAAACCAAATGTTCATGACTTTAAACCAAATGTTCATGACTTTAAACTAAATGTTCATGACTTTAAACTAAATGTTCATGACTTTAAACCAAATGTTCATGACTTTAAACCAAATGTTCAGGACTTTAAACCAAATGTTCAGGACTTTAAACCAAATGTTCAGGACTTTAAACCAAATGTTCATGACTTTAAACCAAATGTTCATGACTTTTAACCAAATGTTAAACCTTAAATGACACAAATGAATGAGAGACAATAGTTTGATTAAAAGAACAAACATTTATATAGATGCCTGTATGTATGCTGCTGATATTTTGAGCTTCTTTCTTTTAAAAGCAGATTCATTATTTCAAATGAAGCATAAATAAACGTCATGAACACATGAATATAACACATTTATAGGACTTTTCCAGGCCTGCAAGTGGTTTTTCCATGGCCGTAAGAACCCTGCACATACATACCGTGTGTGTGTGTGTGTGTGTGTCGCATGTTTGTGAGCGAGCGTCAAACACACAACACATGTACTCCCACGACTCCTTTGTGGTGTCAACACTGTACATTGATAGTGGATTTCAATTACATGAGCACATCTGTGTCACTTTCCTTTCAAATGGGCACAATCACAGTGACGTGAAAAAACAAACAAAAGACAATAATTGCTCAACACGGACAGCGAGCGCCTCTGGAAGTGTAGAACAGACCTCACTCACTGTCTGAGCGCCGCTGCAGGGAACGCACAGCTGTTATTAATTACAATGACTAATGACTGCATCCAGCGCGGTTGAGCCGGTGCCACATTCTGGTGTTGAGTCGCTGCCGCTTAATGGCACCGAGCCATCGTTAACGAAATGAGTCGCACCTGTGCTCCCCCCATACCCCTCCCCCTCCTCCCCCGCTCCCTCCTGCATCTATGACGAGTCAGAAGTAAAGTCGGGGTCGGGGTCACCGCTGAAGTGCATCGTTTCCTCCCAGGAAAAGCTCCAACAGCTCGCCCTGCATCCGCAGACCAACGATGTAGTGAAAGTATTTACTGCCACCAGACACATTTATAATAATGATGCTCGAGTAATGTCAACACTTTACCAAGTCATTCACTTTACAGTCATTATGAATCCATAAAACTGCTCTTGAAACCTCAACGAGAGAAATCCATGCAGTATATATGTATATATATATATATATATATATATATATATATATATATATATATATATATATATATATATATATATATACACTATGTGTATATATACATATACATATATACATATATATACATACATACATACATACATACATATATATATATCTATATATCTATAACTATGCCTGGCCCCTTGAGGGTAACTGCATCGAGCCTCCGCCGACTGCTTTAAAGCAGTTTGACGCTGCAGAGGGACGTTAATAAAAAACAGTCCTCCCTCATCTTCTTCACTCTTCTTCACTCTTCTTCTCAGGTTTCAGAACATTATTCATGTCAGAACGTCAGCTCCTCTACAAATACCGACTCAAGCAAGACAAAGAAATGTCCACATCTCTCTGGGATGATCATGAGTTGCCAGTGGGGGTAATCTGAATGCGTGCAGCTGGATTCCAGCACTCGGCGTCCTTCCCCCTCACACACACACTGAGTCTGGGTTCAGAGCTCCACACACACTCGGCTGCAGACAGAAGGTTTCTCAAGGTGTTTATCACCAGAGCCGAGTCGGGCCGAGCGAGAGCGGAGCGGGGAGGAAGGAAACCAACATCTGCAGGGCCAGACCGACTAAACGGGAACAGTTATGCAAACACACACATGATAAAATAAATGGGAGCGGCAGCGGCTGCACACCGAGGAACATCAAAGGTAGCAAATATGCCAAGATGGCCCGGAGCCGAGCCGCTGCCCCCTCGCCGCCACCAGAGAACCAATCAACATCCATCCCAGTCACAACTTAACAGATGCTAATCACGAGCGCCCAACACTTTCCCACGATGCCGATGGAAAGTTTCAACGCGGGAAACTTTAGTTTAGGACGTCTCTCTCCCTCCGAGACGCCTGGATGAATATCTAACTGTATCTCGTCGTACTCAGGATTGAACATACTGTCGTGTAAATCTCCGCCATCCAGCAGATGGACAGCGTCTGCATGAATATATTAGTTCCCTTTTGCAGCCACGGGTTTGGGTTTACGTGCTTTTGGAAAAAGCCGTACGCATAATCACCCCAAAAAAAAAAAAAGACGGAATTAATCACAGGTGTGAAATGTTTTTAAATCATTTCATCGTACACGACGTACATATTTTGATTTCAATGCATCGCGCTGAAATGCAATTGAGCACACCATCTGTTGACGTTTGCTGCTGTGCTCTGCCAGAGTGTGTGTGTGTGTGTGTGTGTGTGTGCATCATGTACACGTAAATGCACACATCTCACATGTGCGCATCAAAGAACCCAATTACTTTGAGTGAGACCCAACAGCAGCAGACACCGCATGCTAATAGCGGAGTTAGCCAAAAGTAATTTGAAGAAGTGGAAATTGACAGACGGAAAAGGGGAAGAAGGATTGATTTCCGTTTCCCCTCCTTTCCACCTGACGGGGCAGCGGCTTCTCAATCAGGCCGGGACTCACATTCACATTCAGGTTCAGCTGCTGACGACGCGATGAGAGCCGAGACGCTCGCCGCCCGGCAGGCGGCCGGCGCGGCAGCAAACAGGAAGAGAGAGGCCAGTTCACGCTTAATGTTGTATTCAGACTTCTCATCTTACTGTCTCTGTTTAATCTCACACACAAACTCAGCATGTCTCCTGACAGCAGGGAGACTGAATCTGTAGGTTTCTGTCTGAAGGAACGAGCAGTTCCTTTGTCATCGTACGACCATTTCTCACAAACCGCTCTGTGGGACGAGGGGAAAGGTTCATGGTGAGGCCGAAGACGTCGTGAGGGTTTCTGTTCGTGGTCATGATGAGTATTTAGGAGCTGGTTCTTTGAGCAGTCTTGGATGTGCAGTTTGTCTCTCACCTTGTTCCTCTGACTCTGCTCCTTCCTTGCAACGAATAAATGTTCCTGTTTGAATGATTTGACTCCGAGGGGTCGAGTGAACTTTTCTAACAGAGGTTCGCGCTCACCTTGACAGGCTGGAACCGGCGCGTCCCAGGCGTAGAAGCCGAAGCCGGTCTTCCTGCACACGGCCGCGCCCTTCCCGATCAGCTTGTAGCCGCGGTCGCAGGCCCAGCGCACCACGCTGTTGAGGTGACCGCCGGTCTGGCTCACCACGAAGCCGTGCTGCGGGGAGTCCGGAGTGCTGCAGTACATCGCTGACGCCATGAAGGAACAACACAGCAGAGAGAGAGGGAGGGATGGAATAACAAAGGAGGGAGAGGAGGGAGAGGATGAAGGCAAAGGAGGGAGAGGAGGTGAGGATGAAGACAAAGGAGGGAGAGAGGAGGTGAGGATGAAGACAAAGGAGGGAGAGGAGGTGAGGATGAAGTCAAAGGAGGGAGAGAGGAGGTGAGGATGAAGACAAAGGAGGTGAGGATGAAGACAAAGGAGGTGAGGATGAAGACAAAGGGAGGAGAGAGGAGGTGAGGATGAAGACAAAGGGAGGAGAGGAGGTGAGGATGAAGTCAAAGGGAGGAGGTGAGGATGAAGACAAAGGAGGGAGAGGAGGTGAGGATGAAGACAAAGGAGGTGAGGATGAAGACAAAGGAGGGAGATGAGGAGGTGAGGATGAAGACAAAGGGAGGAGAGGAGGTGAGGATGAAGTCAAAAGGAGGAGGTGAGCAGATGTTTACAGGGGGAAGCAGAGAGCAGGACGAGAGGCGTTAACAAGAAGCTCCTGCAGAGAAAAGTCTCAGGTGAACGTTGGAGATGCAGAAATGTAACGTGGGGAAGATGTTCCCCCGAGGAGTGTCGCATCTATTTAGCAAAAAGGAAGTCCTCAAAAATCACATTATTACTATTCCTGTCCTCGACTGCGGGCGGCAGACACATTCGATTCATTGAACAGATGCGATGCCGGAGCATCCTGCAGTTATTTGTTCCTCGCTCGCCCAACACACACTAAACAAAGTGCGTTGGAGCAGCCGGTGGGAGGCCGCGCCTCAGACGCGTCAAACGCTCCCTCAAATCAGCGTGACTGGGAGATAGCATGCGATAGCACGCGCTAGCATGCGTTAGCGCCCGCTGGGTCTGAGCAGCTCCTGTTGGAGTCGATCAAGTCAAGGAGGAGTCACGTCTACAAAATTCATCACGCCGACTTTTCAGAGTAACACACTAGTGTATTAAACATAATGGAGAGACGCGACGTGAAACATTAATGTCTTTTGTGCTTCTTTTTTCCTTCCTCGCCATCATTATTGATGCGTTTCAAACTGAACTGTTGCTCGGCACCGCTTGCTTTATTAAAGAGACGATTAAGAATTTAACACCTTTTGTTTTGTTTTTTTAAATGGAGGCGTGCAACACAGCAGGAAGTCCTTCAGTGTGTTTATTCCTCTCCTGTTGGGATAAGTAGGTTTTTGGGGTAAATTAACTTACATTAAAAAAGCTCAATAAATAAAACCGCAGGATCACGTCGTATTAGAGTTCAACGAACATCTCAAAGTGTCACCACTCGTTCCCATGAACTTCTACCCTTACTTCTTGTAGTTTTAGAGACACAAAACATATTAAAATAGCACTATTATATAAAAATAGAGTATGATTATAAGCTGGATACATACTTTGGTACTCACCCACATATCTGATGTGGAAGCCGCGGCGGTTGGTGCCGTGGTCAGACGACCAGCGCAGCAGCAGCTGGTGGCCCGAGGTGGTCAAGCTGAAGGGCGTCTCAATGTCACCGCTGAGGGACGCCAGGCTCTGGCTGTAGATGTTGGGACCTGCACACACAGACACACACAGACACACACACACACACACACAGACACACACACACACACACCAGTGTCAAAAACATGCTTCACTGTCGACAGACATGAAGGTGCATCTATAATTTATTGGATGGATGTCTAACAGACGTCACAGCATCAACTGTGAACACTTTAACACTTTTTGGTGCAATACTTTTACACTTTGTACACATTTTTTACTATTCATTTTATTCCATTTATATATTTCATATTTTTGTGTTTATTGTTTAATTTTCTACTGTTTATTTATATTACTGATCTGTGAATAAGGACAGCTGTAATACTGTAATTTCCCCACAGAGGGACTAATAAAGGACTTTCTTAACTTAACTTATCTTATCAACCACAGAGGAACACATACTTTTACTTTGTGGATTTATTCTCTTTTTTATGCTATTTTTTCATATAATTTTTCTTTTCAAAGCCTCCTGAGTGGACATGTGTTATCATTTAGCTTTCCCTGTACACACTGAACACAGTGCATGTGTGTGTGTGTGTGTGTGTTATGAACTCTAACAACACTGACGTCCACATCACACAGATGAAGTGAGCTCCAGGATGAATCCAGCAGCGCATAGAGAAGTACAATGAGAACATAAGTATGGATTACCCAGAAGCCCTCACAACAGGAGCAGGTCCATACCTCCAGCAGCAGCGTTGTTCTGCATCTCGCTCACCTCATTTTTGAACCTTCAGACCACAACAGCAGAGCTCACCATCGAATATTTCCAGGATGTCGAACTCCTTCTCGGTCTGGAAGAGCTCAAAGTGCAGCGTCATGTTGTAGCCCTTCTCCACGTTGATGAGCCACGAGCACATCTGCAGGTTGGGGTAGCTGTCGGGGAAACCCGGACTCAGGATGACGCCCGCCGAGTCGAAGCGCACCTCGTGGGCCGGACACTGGACTGCAGGGAGAGAGAGGACCGAGGTCAGAGAGAGGGGGATGAGAAGGAGGAGAAGGAGGAGAAGGATGAGAAGGAGGAGAAGACACACAAACACAGAAAGCTAGAACGAAGGCTGAGACAATTACACCTCAGCCAGACTGATACTGCTGCTAAAGCCTGAGATATTAATCTATCCAACAATAATACTCAGTAGGTGAGACAGCTAAGTGTGTGTGTGTGTGTGTGTGTGTGTGTGTGTGTGTGTGTGTGTGTGTGTGTGTGTGTGTGTGTGTGTCCCTTCATTTCCTGCAGGCTGGCTTGTGTCTGGAATAATGACAGTTGTGTTTCTCTCCTCTCCTGCAGGTAACAGAAGTCTCTTCTGGGCCACTAGTGAAGAAACATGACGCGTCTGAAAGGTTAATGCGAACAGCTGTTCCAGATAAAAAGGTCACGAGGACGACCGGACATATTTCAAAGAGGAGGGAAGTTATGAGGATGGAACACAAAGCAGTGTGAGGCTTCAGCGGGAGGAGAGGAGATAACGTCGGCTTTCCATCTCCAGAGAAAGACAAAGTCAGCGGTTTTTCATGAACAACAATGCATTTGTTGAATGACACAATATTTTGTGGGGACCCTGTGGAAGCAGAGGTCAACACAACACACATCAACACAATCATCTCCAACAAAGAAAACCATGGAATAGGAATAAAAAAAGAAGCTTAACAAGTTGTGTGTGTGGCAGAAGAAACATGAAACACACAGAGGAAGAAGAGGGAAGAAGGCCTGAACACTGACGTCACAAAGGACCGGGGTCAGAGGTCACGGCGACATTTTGAGCTGGGTTTCAGACACCTGAACGCTGCGTCACAGGAAGCTCCTCTCACAGCAGAGAGAAGCTCACAGAGCGTTCACATGGTGATCTAATATATAATATACTAATGTACATTACTGTCACAGACATGAGTTATTATACTGGCTCAAGTGCTGCAATATGAGAAGCGTCTCAGCTCAACTATTAGGCAGATGACCTCAATAAATCACACAAAAAATAACGGTTTCAAGTGTTTTTCTGATCTCGTGATCACAATCAGTGAGCCTCGGTTCTCTGCAGTGGAGCGCAGAACGATCTTTGTGGGATTTAACAAACGACAACGACCGCTTACAGGGAATCAAAGAATGAAGCTCACATACATAGAGAAGAAGAAATTACAGCAGAGATTGTTTTCGTATCAGATTTGAAAATCAATGAGAAGGCGAAGACGACGACATTAAACGGGTTCGACTCGGCATCGACGTGGAAGAGGAACGCGACCAAATAACCTTCATCACAGGGCGACGGAGCCTGGGGAAATATCTAGAAGACCAGGGGTATTTATATGAAAAGATATTTATCTAGAAGACTAGGGGTATTTATATGAAAAGGTATTTATATGGAAGACCAGGGGTATTTATATGAAAAGATATTTATCTAGAAGACTAGGGGTATTTATATGAAGTTATTTATCTGGAGGACCAGGGGTATTTATTTGAAAAGATATTTATGTAGAAGACTAGGGGTATTTATATGAAAATGTATTTATCTGGAAGACTAGGGGTATTTATATGAAAAGATATTTATCTAGAAGACTAGGGGTATTTATATGAAAAGGTATTTATCTAGAAGACTAGGGGTATTTATATGAAAAGGTATTTATCTAGAAGACTAGGGGTATTTATATGAAAAGGTATTTATCTAGAAGACTAGGGGTATTTATATGAAAAGGTATTTATCTAGAAGACCAGGGGTATTTATATGAAAAGATATTTATCTAGAAGACCAGGGGTATTTATATGAAAAGGTATTTATCTAGAAGACTAGGGGTATTTATATGAAAAGGTATTTTTATGGAAGACCAGGGGTATTTATATGAAAAGGTATTTTCGGGGGGGTGAACTTGCATGCATTGCAAGGACATTTTTAGCATTAAGTTATATGCACGATATGACAATTAACAGAAGGGGTTGACAGAAAACAAAAGCGGAATGGAGGGAACACAGGAGGATTATTTTTTCCTCCTGCTTGGCCGACAGGAAGCGGCTCCTTTCCTTCACCAGCCGACTGCAGCAGTCTCTCTCGGATGTGAAGAGCGGGTCAACTCACATTAAGTTCAGTTTTACATGTCCCAAGGAGAGCAATTAGTTTGGTGCTAGAGGTGGCACAAGGACGCAACACATCCAACGCAGGGAAAGGAATGAATTCCTGACGACAATAATGAGCTGATCCATGAAAATGTCAAACAATGCTTCACTAACCCAGACGTCCTGCAAGAGAAGCACGACGCGTCATGCTGGAGGCAAGGAGCAGATTGATGAAGACACACACACACACACACACACACACACACACACACACACACACACACACACACACACACACACACACACACACACACACACACATACATACATATATATATATATATATATATACATACATACATACATACATACATACATACATACATACATACATACATATATATATATATATATATATATATATATATATATATATATATACATATATATCAGAATATGACATTATTCTATTATATGTATTATATTATACATATATATAATTACATTAATTTATTATATTATATATATATATATATATATATATATATATATATAAATATTCAAATTGATTTTAATAATATATATATATAAAATACTCCTCATCTTGTACTTCATTGACTGTAACTTTCCTGTTTTCTGCTCATTTTGGTCCTAATAAGTAAAACAAGCTCTTCAGTGGATTCTTTGTCTTTCTTTTTCTTCCATAAGCCAACATTTCATTTCCTTTGTTGCATCATGACGACACTAACAGCTGATCGACTCGTCGTGGTAACGTCCTGACTGTGCAGCTTCGTTTACTCTCTGGAACATCAGCGCCAGTGAAATGACTTCCAGCACAGCGTAAAGTTCCCTCGACAGGAGCCGGCGTTGGCAGAGCTCTGCAGGTGCTCTGGCTGCCGGCGCCGCCGACCAGAGGACTTTGGATATTTGGAGCCGGCGCTCTCGAGTGAGCGGCTGCCCTCACTTGGCAGGCGACGAGCAGATCAAATTATTTCAGACTGTTTTCTTATTGTAATTCCTCGCTCGACAACAACAACAAAAAGCAATAAAACAAAGCTTTTAAAACATGTCACGGCAATTCCACTGCCGGGCTGAACGTGATCGCACATCCGCCTGATGCTGGCATGCAATGAAGCTGCAGTGAAGCTGCAGTGAAGCTGCTGTGAAGCTGCAGTGAAGCTGCTATGAAGCTGCTATGAAGCTGCTATGAAGCTGCAATGTAGCTGCAATGTAGCTGCAATGTAGCTGCAGTGAAGCTGCAGTGAAGCTGCAGTGAAGCTGCTGTGAAGCTGCTATGAAGCTGCTATGAAGCTGCTATGAAGCTGCTATGAAGCTGCTATGAAGCTGCAATGTAGCTGCAATGTAGCTGCAGTGTAGCTGCAGTGAAGCTGCAGTGAAGCTGCAGTGAAGCTGCAGTGAAGCTGCAATGAAGCTGCTATGAAGCTGCTATGAAGCTGCTATGAAGCTGCAATGAAGCTGCAATGAAGCTGCAATGAAACTGCTATGAAGCTGCTATGAAGCTGCTATGAAGCTGCTATGAAGCTGCTATGAAGCTGCAATGTTCATCACAGCCAATGCAAAGCTGCAGAACTTCATTCTCTTTGTGCTTTTTAATAAAATATGATTTTTTTGCAGCACACGTCAAAAGCAAGGCCCTGTTGTTTACAGGATTCTATGAAAATTTGATGAAATTACCAGAGTTTTGTTCTCCTTGGCCTTTGTGCAAACACTAATTGCATCATTGACAGCGCTGTAGCCTTTATGAATAAAGCATAAGAATATCTTCTAGACAACTTAAGCTTTGCATTTACTATCTCTGGGTCCCCACTCTCTTTCCTAGAGGTTATTTTCCAGGCGCTGATCGAGCCCACACGCTATATTCTGTGCTAGAATCACGTCATACATGTTTAGAAATGAAGCATATTGGTAGTAGAATAATAAACTCCTGCACAACACTTCAACTAACAAAGTGACGCCATGAGTTACGGCCATTTTCCCTTCGTAAGAGCGCTATGTTTGATCTCACCAGACGTCTAGAACTGTAAAGCTCTTCGTACTCAAACACCGCTAACGTTAGCGCCTCGTCGGAGGCCATTTTCTTTTGAATTCCTCCGCTGTTCACACCACACGAACACAGGAAGGAAGTGGTAAAGGAATAAAGCCCCGCCTCTCGCTTGATCCCGCCTTGCGCTTAAAATGAGAATATTTTAACTTCTAAGCGCTCCGAGAAACCGCTAGAAAAACGCGACGCGCTGCATTTAAAGGGTTTTGCTGGCGACGTGT
>NW_027176109.1:851515-906487 GCF_023055335.1 Clinocottus analis
TACATAGAAAACCCAGAAAGACAAGAAGCCGGGTCGTAAAGTAGTGAAATAGTTGTTGGCGCGCTGCCGGCGGGGACGAGAGGCAGCAGACTGCCGTCAGCGGACGCATCTCTTGGACAGCGTCCACCTCCGGCAGCTGAAGAGAAGAATCCATCGTCCCAAACGAGGAGACGATGTAGCGCCAGATCGACAAGCGGCGACGTGAAAACATCGTGTTGGAAGTGGAAGAGAAGCCGAAACCAACACACGGATCTATTAATGTCTGCAGCCACGAGGCTGTTTAATAATGTTGTTACCATAAAGGAACACATGTGAGATGTTGTTCAGATGTGTAAATATCAGTCTACATGTTTCTGGTTCAGAGGAAATGAAGATGACAGAAAGAAATGAAAAGGTTTCAGGTCCAACTGTAAAGTCCAACTCTAACAAACCAGAACACAACATGTGAACATTAACATGTGAACATTAACATGTGAACATTCAACACGTAAAGGTTGACTTTGATGAAGTGAAGCAGAACAAAGTTACAGAGGGTTTAGAACAGAGAACATTCAGGCGAGGACTCATTGGCGTCCATTGGGGCTATTTGAATTTTCTTCATCTACCAAACCACATAGTTCACTTGTATATTACTGATGTGATCAATGCATCAAAAACAGCAGTTTTGTTTTTTTTTTCTCCATAAAACAAGCGATGATTTACGCTTTTATACAACAAACGCTCAGTAGTTTGTTAAAGAAGTTCTCAATTTGCGGACACAAAGAGCTGAAAACGACGTTGGCATCCCAGAAGCAGAGGACGGGTCTGTGGGAGGAGCTCGCGCTGCACCTGCTGCTCCACCTGCTGCTCCACCTGCTGCTCCTCCGGTTGAGGCCTGAGCGGGTTGCGTTCATGCGTCCTGGCTGGAGCTGGATCCCCTCAGGTGAGGCCAGAGGAGGGAGCAGGTAGACGCCAGGAGGGCGGCAGACGTTTGGCCACCTCTCCATGCTTCACAGCCCGTTCCCACCCAGGTGGACGACACGTTATCATCTCCGGCTCCGTCGCGTGATTGAAAGCGATGCTGCGTGAGCAAGACTAATTTATGGCAGTATTGGATTCCCGACAGCTTGTGTGTGATGACGCACCTTTTATTTCATTATTATCAGACTTGTTTATCACATGGCTGTCATTTGGTAAACTGTTAAGGACGCGTGGCTCTACATTCACCAGGAGCCTCTCCTCTGAGCAGAGAGCTGGGTGATGTCTGCAGGGCGAAGACAGAACTTGTCATTTGCAATGAAGCCATTTATGAAGCAGAATCAGCCGCTGACAGCGCAGAACACAGAAGCAGCTCCTGCTAATGAGAGCGAGGGGAGATCTTTAAAAACCTTCATGAAAACACTGCCGAGTTCTGTATCCTGAAACAAGCTGAAACAAGCTGCCTCCATAGCGTGATGCTTCTTTTCTCTGAGAGTAAAAAGACTCAATATATATATATATATATATATATATATGTATATATATATATATATATATATATATATATATATGCCATTCCTTTTGTACAAGAGAAAACAGTATTTCATTACCGGCATTTTTTCGGGCGGCTCCAGGCTTATTCGCGGGAATGATGTACATTAAATGCTTATTTTTTTGTGTGTATGTGTGTGTGTGTACCTTTAATATATTGTGTATTAAAAAAAAACACGTCTTAGTGCAATTTCATTTCAGAGTGATCAGCAGAACGGAGACGGCAGCCAGGCAGGGAAATGAAATGTTGCCGTCAGGGAGAAGATTGTTTATGTGCTTTTTTATATTTAAAAAAACAAAACAGAAGCTCCGCCTCTTTCTGTTAGCTAGAGGACATCTCACTGCTGGAGCACCCTGAGGTGCACAGCCCCGAGGGGGGGGGGGGGGGGGGGGGAGAGAGAGAGGAAGAGAGAGAGAGAGAGAGAGAGAGAAAGAGAGAGAGAGAGGAAGAGAGACAGAGAGAGAGAGGAAGAGGAGAGAGAGAGAGAGAGGAAGAGAGAGAGAGAGAGAGAGAGAGAGAGAGAGAGAGAGAGAGAGGAAGAGAGAGAGAGAGAGAGGAAGAGAGAGAGAGAGAGAAAGAGAGAGAGAGAGAGAGCGAGAGAGAGAGAGAGAGAGAGAGAGGAAGAGAGAGAGAGAGAGAGAGAGAGAGAGAGAGAGAGAGAGGAAGAGAGAGAGAGAGAGAGAGGAAGAGAGAGAGAGAGAGAGAGAGAGAGAGAGAGAGAGAGGAAGAGAGAGAGAGAGAGAGAAAGAGAGAGAGAGAGAGAGACAGAGAGAGAGAGAGAGAGAGAGAGAGAGAGAGAGAGAGAGAGAGAGAGGTAACAGTTTATTGCTGTTCTATCTGACGAGAGTCAGAGTTTCTATCTGAGATAACTCTGATGTTTCCAGGCTCGCACACATTTCTGTCATTTTTACGTAACACTCACTGAGGACACACACACACACACACACACACACACACACACACACACACACACACACACACACACACACACACACACACACACACACACACACACACGCGGTGACTCAGACTTCAGTTCCTCTGGTTTCATCACCAACTAGAATCTATTTAGGTTTCTGTGGTTATGATCTCAACGTATCTGGATGCTGCTGCTCATCTCATGAATCATGAAGGGCTGTGAGCAAAACGCGTCCCAACTGGCCTTAAAAAAGGGGCGAATCCCCCCCCCCCCCCCTTCCTGTGTCCATGTTGAGAGCCATGTGGAGGCAATCCCTCCATCATGGAGGGATTGCCTCCACACGGCTCTCAACATGGCGTCTGCTGGCGCCGCCACCGTCTGGTGTTGTGTCTGCGTGTTCTCTGTGTGAAGTCTGTAAATAATACATGTAATTATCCTCTACAGGGAACAATAAAGGAATCCGAATCAATACAGAATCTTATATTTTACTTTGGTTGTAATCTGCGGCCCGGCTGCTTTTTGTAGCATCGTTTGTGTAAAATATTTGTCTACGTTTCTAAATCTTCAACAAACATCCCTGTTTATTGAGACAGACGGCCTCTCACGGCGCTCTGCAGGCTGACGGCCTCGCGGTTGATGGAGAGAGAGAGAGAGAGAGAGAGAGAGAGAGAGAGAGAGAGAGAGAGAGAGAGAGAGAGAGAGGACTCACCACACGGTGATGTAGTCGTAGATCGGCTCCGTGTTGATGACGGAGAAGTTGACGTGCACGCCGTAGCCGGGAGGCACCCGCACCGTCCACATGCAGTCCAGGAAGTGCGGGTACTCGGCCGGGTGTCCGGGGGAGTAGACGGTGCCGTTCATGGACGTCACGTTGCCGCCGCAGAGCGCTGCAGCGAAAGAAGGAAAAGACTCAGAGAGGCAGGACTCGCTTCTCCGTTGGAGTCGTGTTTCATCTGCGATTGTAAAGCTCTTTGTAATTAAACACCGCTAACATTAGCGCCTCGTCGGAGGTTTGCATTTTCTTTTGAATTCCCCGCTGTTCATACCACACAAAACCAGGAAGGAATAAATCCCGCCTCCAGCGTGATCCGATTGGCTGCCTGGGCCGAGTGTGACAGTGATGAGCTGCGACTCCGCGCAGATCATCCGCGATATAATTTAACGAATATTTTAACTTTTAAACGCTAGAAAAACGCGCCGCGCAGCGTTTAAAAAGCGCGCCGTGCATTAGCGAATCAATGGTTTTGCTAGCGATGCGTTTTTTAGAGTCGCGTCTGTGTGATCGGCCCCTAACCGATGCTAAAACACACCGCGGCTGCAGCGCAGCTCACTGCCGGCTGTGAACCCGAAGCCCTCGGAGCGGTTCAGACACTAAAACTCGCTCGTCTTTTCCCTTCAGAGGGAATGTGTTAAGATTTGACTTTGAACTAGAAGTCAAAGCCAAAGCGCTGCCCAAAGGATCCCAAAGAAATATATATATATATAAATATATATTTATACAAACCTGACAGGCGGGACAGGGCTGCAGCTGTGGTGAAAAACACTGAACTTATTTACCACTTCCTCGGACAAAAAGCCGAACTCTGAGCACGGCTCCACTCAGCCGTCGAGGGGGAAGCCGAGATGCTTCTCACCTGAGCTTCTCACCTGAGCGCCGTCCTTGAGAGGCCGGCGTAATGAGCGCCGTAATGACTCGCAAACGCTCCGTACCTCATCGTGTCGGGGTTTAGAGTTCAGGTAAAAGTGGTGGGTGAAAATAAATAAATAAAGGAGCGGTTCGGGCGCTTTCATGTGCGGGAATGAAAAAGGACGAGACTGCAAGCGAGACTGGAGAAACCTACATTCTTCTTTCCAAAATAACTTCAAAGACTTTATTTTTAGAAGGTAACGGCGATGGGGAAGCATTTCCGTCTCCACCAGACGAGCATTACGTTCTCTAAAAGATGTGTTTGCAGACTTTTAACATTTCTTCACTAAGTTTTGGGAAAACTGCTGCGAATGGAGGAAAGATGTAGGGCGAGGTAGTCTCTTTGTTCTGGTCCCACGGACATGATCGTCTCCTCACGCACAGCCCCGATCTGACTCAGATGAAGAGCTGAAGTACTGGGACTCCTGTGAGGAGATATGTGTCTTATTAACATTTAAAAATATGCGTATTGGAGGTTTTCTTTTAGATTTTTGGGGCGTTTCGAGGTCCTCAGACTCATCTGAAAGCTCGTGAGATGACGGTCAGTGACACATCAAGCTTCTATGGAATGAGCAAGATTCAGGTCAAAGTGGGTAAATTTTTCAATTTCTGAACCGAAAAACACAATTTTTGGGACTGAAAATGCTTCAAAACATGTCAATACTTGAGATTATTATTGCAGATTTGGATGCGTCAGGTCTTAATCTTCCTAAAGATGTGCAGTATCACTCTGGGGGACGATGGGAAGGCACCGGACAATACAATTAAAATCGAGGAGTCATTTTTTGCTCAGGCGTTGCGGCTTCGCTAGCGATCGAGCACGCTAGTGTCTGGTCTTCATATGAAGGTCACATGAGCTGTAAAACAGTGAGAGCGGTTCAGAAACCCCCCCGCTGCGTTCACAAGCGGCCGCTCACCTTCGCAGCGAGGAATCGGGTGATTCCAGTTCCTGCTGACGCCGTGCAGACACGTGAGCGACGGCTCGCCCAGCAGAGTGTAACCTTGAAGGCACTCGAAGGAAATGGTCATCCCCACGCTGTAGTCCTGGCCGATCACGATGCCGCTGCGGAAAGGCCGAGGGTCCGGACACCTCTGGAGCTCGTACGCTGAGGGAGGAGGAACAAAACCAAGAGCAGCGTTAACAACCTCAGACTGCAGGGAGCAAGAATGAAGCGCTCCCACTGCAGGACGACATCATGAAGAAAGACAACCAGAGGAAGCTCGGCTCCTTTTGCGTCGCTGGTGAACGCTCCTCAACAGATTGCTCACGTCATAATCCTGCTTTTGCATGAAAAACATCCCTCTGTGCTTCATCATCAGCGTGGTATCATTTTAATATGAATATACTGTTACTGTTCTGTCTATTATGTTTACTTTCGTCATCACACAACCTCTCTAACTTATTTATGTATGTTTGTTTTGTGTGTTTGTACACACATGCATGTAGTGTTGTGTACTCGTCTCGGCGCCCTAATGTCTGTGTGATTTAACACCGGCCAAGTGTGCTCCGTCTTTTTGGAAGCAAAACAAACAAACAACAAAAAAACAGAAACCCTCCTTCTGGCGCCCGAGGCCCCGAAATGTAGGTCAGGACATTTTTCTTTCCGAAAAAAAAAAATCCAAAGTTTGTCCAAAAGACTTAAACTCACCAGTATCGTATGTTAGCCGATTAATAATTCTTCTCCTCCACATAAAACACCCCGTTAGCAGCGCCAGCACCATTATCATTCAGGCATGTGAGCTATTGAACGTCTCGGCGGAGGTCAGCATTGATTTATTTTGCTTTATTCTTCAGCCTTTTGTAATCCTACAACCTCAGCGAAGGCTCCGGCCTCGCAGTCCGCCGCCCTGCATCCGGCCTGACTGATGGGCTTTTAAGTGCTCTATTAGCAAACTATGAGACGCCCCTCCTCTTCCTTTGTTCCTCACCCTGGTACACAATGTGGAAGCCGGGCTTGTTCTGGGAGTAGTCGCTGTGGAAGAAGAGCGTGGTCTCGTGGGTGGTGCTGAAGAGCGAGCCGGGCACGGCGGCGCCGCTGAAGCGGTCGATCACCGTGCCCGTCTCCAGGTTGCCGCTGCGCACCTCCAGGTAGTCGTGCACCGGCTCCGTGGAGAAGTTCAGAAACTGCAGATGGATCCCTGAAAAAACACACTTGATGAATTAATGCATGTGTTCTTTTCAGGGTGAAGAAGTTCAAATTCATTGTTTGGGGGCATTAAAGAAGGAGCCAGTTCTTTTTTTTCTTCCATAATAAGATGTTTGAGAGGAGTTTGCAGAGAGGACATGATACAGCGAGCAGAACAAAGAAAGGAGGAAAAGGAAAGACAGAAGGAGGAGGAGGATGACAGACCGAAGCCAATAGGGAGTTGGACTCTCCAGCTGCAGTCCAGGCTGCTCTGGTAATTCCCCGCGAAGCCGGGGCTGAGGATGACGCCGCTGAAGTCTGTCATGGAGCCGCCGCACTGAGCTGCAGGGGAGACCGACCGAGAGAAAGAACATGTCACTTCCCCACAGAGCGGCTCCACGGGAAAACAAAGGACAACAACAACGACCGAGCGGCGCCGTGGCGGAGGCCGAGGAGGGAACTCGTAGGAATCGTTGTGCACGTGTGGAGATAGAGGAGGGAAGGTTAGCGCTGTCTGAACCCGCGCATGTGTGTTACATGCAAAAGAGGGGGAGAGAGAGTAATGAAGGGCTGCGAGTGTTCATGAGCTTAGCATTGGGGGGATGTGTGTGTGTGTGTGTGTGTGTGTGGGTGCATGTACATCCCGGCTTGAGTGTGTGGATTACGCTCCATGAGGGCGTCCGTGAAGAAAGATAACGGACTCGGGCACATTGCTGGTTTGGTGGAGCTTTAAATTAAAATAAAGGAGGAGTGAGTTCAGTATCACAGTGTTTGTTCAGCGGTGATTACTTCCTCCTCCCTCTGCATGTATGTAGCGTTAGCGTTAGCGCACCGTGAAGGTTACGCTCACCCCGCTCTCCTGAGGCTCATATCTCGTCTTACATAAACACCCAAGGGCGACGCAATCGGAGCATCAATGTAAACGTGTCGCCCCCCCCCCCCCCCCCTTGAAACCTTTACAGGCCTTTTGATGAGGCAAATGGTTGGCGGTATTGCTGCCATGGAGACTGTCAACCAAGGCCGGCATGAGGCAAACACTACCTCGGGATTTGTGTGTATGCGTTTGAAAAGAAAGAGAAGAGGAGTGGGAGCCTCTTATGAGGACGCTGTATGGTTTGTGTAGGGGCCCTGCAACCGCTTTGATGCGAGTCTGTCAGCAACTTAAAGGAGGAAAGGGATCGGGGGGCTGGGGGAGGAGGGAGGGCTGTAAACGAGCGAGGAGTCGAGCTAACGAGCTAACGAGCGAACGCCGGCGTCCGAGAAACAGGCTGTCAACAGCAAAGCCGGGATTTATGTCTGCAGCGAACTGTGAAAACCTCAGAGACGCAACATCTACATGAAGAGAGCAGCGGGTGTGCACGTGCAGAGAGAGTGCATGTGCAGAGAGAGTGCATGTGCAGAGAGAGTGCATGTGCAGAGAGAGTGCATGTGCAGAGAGAGTGCATGTGCAGAGAGAGTGTGCATGTGGAAAGAGTGTGCATATAGAAAGAGTGTGTATGTGCAGAGAGTGTGCGCTTTCTCACACATGCTAATGTGTGTTTGTGTACACGTGTATAATTGGGAGCAACAGAACGGCGAGAGGTGTTTGTAGATGTGTCTTATTGAAGGTGTCTTATTAAAGGTAGGCGTGTCTTAGTGAAGGTGGGCGTGTCTTATTAAATGTTTTCAATCGTCTGCGTGCGCGTTCGAATGCACGGCGAGGCGTGTTGGCGAGGCGTGTGCGTTTGTGTGTAATTTGGGGCAAACGGGCCGGCGAGGGCGTTGAAAGAGAAGCCGCTTCACTTCCCTCAATAAGCTCTGGAATGAACAGAGTAGAGACTCATGAGGGACATCAGAACAACACGCTGAAGATGGTGCAAAGCCTTATTGATTTTCAACTGACGGGGGGGAACAGAAAAGTCATAATCCCCACTCCTCAAGCCTCCACCCATCGTGCCCTCCCCTGGTTTGGATTTTTACGATGAAATTGTCGCTTTCCCTAATACAATAACAAGTCCTCTGTGGGAGCATTGATGTGTGGCGGCGTATGAGTAAAGTATTGCTCTGGAAGACATAAAACGATATTAACAAGGGGAAAAAGTCAATGATAAAAGGAGAAGGGCAAAGGAAAAAGAGACTGAATCTACGTTTCGCGTAACAAATATGGATTTGTCTTGGCAATATCAAACTCATTGAAAAGCCCCGGCTATGTCAAGACTGTATGAAATAATACATTACCTAAACATAGAGGCACGGGGTAATTCCACCTTCTGACGGGGCCAGGCATGCAGGTAATATATGCATTACCCTGTTCGGGGGACAAACAAACAAAAACAATATCTTTACCTGCTCCAACATTCAGAACAATAAAAGGTTTTTTTAAAGGAAACAGCAGGACGAGTCCTCTGCAGGCAGGTTGCGTCATCGCCCTGTGGATCTGTGGAATTGGTTAACGGTCAGATTTTGGGATTTTTTTCCCCAAACCCTCAAGTTCACGATGGCGTCAAAGAGAGAGCTGCTTGTTGGTAGCGCCCCCTGGAGTCTGACCGCGCTGCTGGAGTCAGAAGATAATGGCATCAACGTGACGATATTACAGGTCATCATCAGCAGAAGATTCACAGCGCTGACGACTTTAAATCCTGGAGTTCAACCCCGAAGATTCCTGCAGACAAAACGCTTGAAAAGTGCATTTCTATGGGACTCCAGCCAACACACACACACACACACACACACACACACAGTGGTGGCAATTTATGATCCAATCAAGAGGAAAGACGGAAAAGTAAAGAATGTAATGCAGATACAACAAACAACTCTCTCCCTCTTTCTCTCTCCCCCCATCTTTCTCGTTCTCTCTCCCTCCTTCGCTCCCTTTCTCTCCACCCCTCTCTTTTCCTCCATCTTTATCCTCCCTCGCTCCGTCTCTCTCTCTCTCTCTCTCTCTCTCTCTCTCTCTCTCTCTCTCTCTCTCTCTCTCTCTCTCTCTCTCTCTCTCTCTCTCTCTCTCTCTCTCTCTCTCTCTCTCTCTCTCTCACACACACACACACACACACACACACACACCACCTGGGTTCAGGCGCCTCAGCAGCCCTGCATGTGTTTTTTTTCCCACAATGCCCCTGGTGTGTTCCCGGTGCTCGGCCTCTCAGAGCCGTGTGCGAGAACGTGAAGAGATGTGAACGCTGAAGCCGAGAAAAGGAGAAGTCGGTGTGGGATTAGTGAGGCGAGTGTTAACACAACTCACGGCCCGTGGCACTGGAGGAAGCTAAAGCTGCTCTGTGACAGACACACACTCTGTGACAGACACACACACTCTGTGACAGACACACACACTCTGTGACAGACACACACACACTCTGTGACAGACACACACTCACAATAACATCCAAGGAGAGAAGCTCGCAGAGGCAAAGTACACACAATAAAGACGCCAGCTCCAATGCACACGGACAGTTACCCCGCTCTCACACACACACACACACACACACACACACACACACACACACACACACACACCACATGTCATCGTAAAAAGTATTTAGCAACGGCGCCTTGACAGATTCGTCCTTTGGGGCCTTCTGTTGAAAAGTGTCGCTCCAGGCGGCTCAGATATGATTCACTTATCATAACCCAGAGGGGGCGGGGCATCCTGCTCTCACCTGTAAGGAGAAGCCCTGGTCGCACTGGAAGGACACCATGTCGCCCACAGTGAAGCGGTCGCCCACTCGCTGGCCGTTACTGGGAGGCAGCGGCTCTGGGCACGAATCCAAACCTATTGCTTGGGACAGAGTCACAACACACAAGTGTGGACAGCAATCATTCTTCTGCACAGCAAATACGATGGACGATATATCTATATATCTATATATAGATATATCTATAGATATATATCTATATATCTATATATAGATATATCTATAGATATATATCTATATATCTATAGATATATATCTATATATATATATCTATATATCTATAGATATATATCTATATATATATAGATATATATCTATATATATATAGATATATCTATATATATATATATATATATATATATATTCTTTTGACGGTTGAACGTTGCATGACAAGCGGCCATGTTTACATTGAATCATCTGATATCTATAAAAGCAAAGGAAAACGTTCATGATTGCGATTTTGATGTTTTCATTGTGTTGCCTTTGTCTGAGTTGTGTTGGTCTTTGTGTAGCTTCATGCTGCTCGCTGACGTTACTGAAGGTGGGCGTGTCTTATTGAAGGTAGTCTTATAGAAGGTAGGCGTGTCTTATTGAAGGTAGGCGTGTCTTATTGCTGGTGGGCGTGTCTCATAGAAAGTGGGTGTGTCTCATTAAAGGTAGTCTCATTAAAGGTGGGCGTGTCTTATTCTAGGTGGGCGTGTCTTATTGAAGGTGCCGGATGTTATGGTGCGTGTAATCACGTAATAATTGAGCGAGTTTCTTTCTGTCATTTCATCATAACATTTGGAAACACAGATGCTTTTCTTTTCCTTTCTGATTGTTATCTGAAGCAATCACTGTGAAATTACAAAGCAAAGTATTTACTTGACATAAAAAGATGGCAAAGTGATGACACAGAGCCACTCGCTGGTGACCGCGAGGCCCTTTAGTGGCTTAAACGCAGGGTTGATCCGGTTATGGGCCACAATGTGAATGGAAGCAGCTTTCCATTGACAGAGAGCGACTAAACAAATGCAGGAAAACAGATATCTGCAGGCATAAGAGCAAACACCTCCTTTTATTATTGATATTACAAGTAAAAAGTAGCATTAAAAAAATAAAATGCTTGGTGATCCTATCCAGGTAAACCTACACTTAATGACTTGAGCTCTACTTGAACCATTTGGAGTAAATTCAAGGTCTTGGTTGAAAATACTAAAGTATAAGGTTTTTATTTCCCCCTGAACATTGATTTGCAAATAGATGCCTGCAGATGAATATTAATAGGACATCTAAACAACACAATGGGACCACAGTCTGAAGCCTCGAGTCTGAGTAAAAAAGTAGATTCATATAAAATTCATATTTTACATGTTTTTCTAATGAAATAGAGGCGTTTTTCCATTTTGAGTCTGAAAATATTCATGATATATACACAATATCTTAATATCTTATCCGTCAATATAGATTGTTTGAATTCCAGAGACTTCCAATTACAATTTAGAGTAACTATAATTGACAGAGCAATGTTTTACCCTCCGTACAGAAAAGCTAAAAATACTGTAAATGTGACCAGACTGTGAGACGGACAGGTTGAACATCTGCCTGTGAGATCAGCTGAAAAGCAGCCGCGATCCATCGATCGGTCTCCATCGACTTCAGAGGAAAAACTGTCTGCAGCAGCGATACATACGAAAATGCAAGAAAAGAGAACTTCCTAATAACTTTGAAGGGCATGTGTAGATATTCATGCAGAAGTTTCCTCCTAGACGGATGATTAGTAAGCAGGCCGAAGGCTAAGAGGTAGTGGGTAGCAGAATATTTAAAACACTGCAACCAACAAAAAAAACAACGAAATGCATCACAACTTCTATATGTGTAGGCACAGATAACACATGCAGAGAGCCCTCGAAAAAGAAACACACACATTAACACACACTTACGCACACACACAAGCCCACTCAAAGCTAACAGGTCAAAGCGAGGAGGTGGGTGGATGAACGTAAAACACTAAATGTGTCCACAAAAGATTCAACACAACTTAGAGGAAAACTTTTGAGAGCAGCTCGTGTCTTATTGAAGGTAGGCATGTGTAATTAAAAGTGGGCGTGTCTCTGCTCCAATCCCCTGTTTCTCAACAGGTAAGTGTTCAGGTGATTCACCAGACGTCAGTGATAGAAGGTGACTTTATATCAGATGGGTTTCAACATTTAAAAACAGCAACCAACAACAAAAAACAACTAAATGCATCACAAGGTAAATATGTGTAGGCACAGATAACACATGCAGAGAGCCCTCGAAAAAGAAACACATTGACACACACACACACACACACACACACACACACACACACACACTCACAAGCCCACTCACAAAGCTAACAGGCCAAAGCCAGCAGGTGGGTGGATGAACATAAAAAACTAAATGTGTCTAAAAAAGATTCACGACAACTCGTGAGAGCGGCTGGTGAAGGCTGGAGAGGATATTTTGTGGCGGGAGGAGGAGGTTTAACCTCCGAGGCGTCAGGACGCAGACGCAGCGACTGAAGAGCTGCTGCGTGGACGTCACGATGCTCTGACTTCTCCCTCACACGTGGGTTCAAATGACAGCATTAACTTTGACACATTCAAGTGACTTTGAAACAGATTCAAGGAGATTTGCTGACGGAATTCATTAAAACAGTGTTTGCTTTGCGATAGCGAGCTCTGCCATGAGGCAGCTTTCGACATCAAAGCGCAACACAGCTTTAAAAAAATAAATAAAACTGTTGCATGATATTACACTTCTGCCCCACCAGCATTCCCCCTCTTGCTCGGTTTATTTGGAACGGGTTTCCTGAAGCCAGCGCGTTCCTACTTGAACAGTGACTTAAAAAGAAAGAAAGATAATATAGGATTGGGGACATATTGTAATGCAGGAGCCTCTTGACAACTACAGTGTAAACGCGTCAGAGCAATAAACACCTTCACGCATCCTCAGACGGCTTCCTGCAAACGCTGCAAACGGTGCATTGAAGCCTGCGTTCACCCGTCATATCAAACACTCTCGTCAGCGCCAGATCCGACCTCAACCGGACACAAAGGGGCCGAGACGCGCCGGTCGGGTTCAGAGCGGCCGGAGCCCAGTAACAGACCGGTCTCCCGGTCAAATTATCACAACACACATTTTGGCAGGAGCCGCCGTGGCCCTGCTGCGAGAAGGTCGACGCCGCCGCTCTGCAGCACGCGGCGGCGTCTGCAGGGAGGCCGACCTCGTCACGCGCAGATTTTGACAGGATGGCCTGCCGATCGCACCGAGCCAAAGCGACCTTAATAATTCATACCTCCCGGTTGCAGCCACGCTCACCCAGTACCTAAAAAGGTAGCTGAGTGCATGGAGCCTGGTTTTTAATGAGATATGAATGAAGTCGTTATTGTGCATTGGACATTGTGGCAATGCATAGGGCACTTTTATTCTTATGAAATCTTTACCTTAAGTTTATTGTAATTCTGTGCTAGGACCCAGTGAAATAAGCTTTTCACTGTACCGACTGTCTGCTAGCGGTGCACATGACAGTAGAAACATCTTGAATACTCTGAGATAACAGCAGCCACGAGGAAGCCACTCGATGGAGGATAGTTTACCGAGTGAAAAGACGTCGCTTTTCTTTAGGTTGCTGAGCGACTTAAGCACAGTACTGCGGTTTAAGATAAGGAAGAGATGCTTTAGGTGGAGAGCAGAGGATTTAAAGTACAAAATACATGCTTCTGCTGGAGCAATTCAACCCGTTTAAGTGAGGCGTGGACACGGTGACTCGCTGTCAGTCGATCTTCAGCATCTGAGCCGTCGTTCCTTTACTGTGACATGCATTGCTCTTTCTTTGTACAGTATTCACAGACAGAGTTGACCCTTGACCCCACGTCAGGAAGGTTAACGACATGAGCTGCGGTCACGCTGCAGACGAGGTCCATGCTCTTCCTCCTTGACCTTATGACCTTTCTAACCTTGAACTGACCCTCTTGCTCATCTCCACACTGTGCAATGGGTCAGAATGGAGAAGCTAAATACTGAAAAACGTGACCATGAAGGTTTATTACAACATGGTAGCATGTTTATTGTTCCTCAGGTATATTTATATATGAAATAAAAGATTAACCTTTCATGTGAAAATATCTTATTCTGAAAAAGAAAGAGCAATACATCATGTGTTTATAATTATTCCTCATGTTTGAAGGTCATGAGATCTTGAGAGGCTGATAAATGGAGGTAGTGGATGACATTTAGAATGCCATTACATAATCTCTATTAATTATCAAAATATGAAAAGTGATGCTTATCGGCACAAATATCACATTATTATTATGTTTACTGATCCTCCTCTTCCTTCTCTTCCTCCTCTTCATCATCATCAACCAGCAAAATAATCACTCTTTTGCTAAAATCAGGATCATATTAAGGTTCAATATTCTTGATTTTGACATTCATACATCAAGAGGCTTCACATTTCATGAACGAGACGAATGCAGTTTGAAGGAAAGATGAAGACACTGAAGGTCTGAAGCTGAGATTCAATAACCAGAAATCACATCAGCTTCAAGTCGTGAATCCCAGCAGCTTCTTCCCTCCTTTAAAAACAGAGGAGGAGGAAGAGGAAGAGGAGGAAGATGCTGCCTGCTGGGCGCTTCATCTTGGGCGTGTCTCACTGAAGGTGGGCGTGTCTCTCTGAAGGTGGGCGTGTCTCATTGAAGGTGGGCGTGTCTCTCTGAAGGTGGGCGTGTCTCATTGAAGGTGGGCGTGTCTCTCTGAAGGTGGGCGTGTCTCTCTGAAGGTGGGCGTGTCTAATTGAAGGTGAGTGTGTCTCATTGAAGGTGGGCGTGTCTCACTGAAGGCGGGCGTGTCTAATTGAAGGTGGGCGTGTCTCACTGAAGGTGGGCGTGTCTAATTGGAGGTGGGCGTGTCTCTCTGAAGGTGGGCGTGTCTAACTGAAGGTGGGCGTGTCTCTCTGCTCCAACAGGCAAGTGTTCTGGTGATTTTCACCCGACGTGATCGAGGGTGACAACATTCCTGATGGGTTTTAACATTGAAGAGAGACTTTTCCTTCACAGTAAAAGAACACTTTCACTTATAACGAGTAGCTGACCTCAAAGTCCGTCTGCATTTGAACTCAACACACATCCGTCCAAGAAACACGTTTCCAAACGACTCAAGAAAACCCGCGTTAATGAAGAACTCTGCTCCCGCAGGGAGCGGAGAGATTACAGCCGCCGGCGCAAATGCAAAGACTGGCAACCGGATCAAAGGGCCACACATCTGGTGGCTTTGAACCAGCATGAAACGAGCGGCCAAAGAGTCGCCTGCTACCCGGAGACTCATCACGGAGGGAAACAGTCATTTTAAATCAAACTACAGCGGACGCTCCTGCAGTTTACAGCTCGGCGTCGCTGCTGGAGAGAAGCAGGTGGCGGCGATAACATGAGGAACTTCATATTGAAAGACCAGGATGTTCAGGCCAGCAGGTTACTTCTGCTCCTGGTCATTTATTAGCGAGGTTCAGCCATGATGAGCCGAAAAACTTTGAATAACTTGAAAATATGCCGGTTATCAAGAAGTGCTTTGCTTAGGCATTACACAAAGAAGTCGAGGGTGGTGGAGATGACGCACGCCTCTGCAGACGGCAGCGATTCAAGCCCAAGTTCGTGACTTTACTCAGGATGCGTGCTGCCATATTGTGCAGTTTTGTTTCCAAATGCAGCGTAACTGTCTGCCCGAGGAGAGCTGGTGGAAAGCTCGGCTTCTTAAGAAGTTGCAGTGATGGGTGGTATGTACAAGACTTTGGATAACTAGTCTCAATGGACTGCAACAATCACCCAAAAAGAAAAAAAAAGTTAAAAAACAGATGGTTGCTGGCTGGGTGTGTGCCAACCGCGCTCGCCTTGTTTCTTTCCCTGGACTGAGCATCCAGAGCTGAACGTGTAAGTGAAAAATAAACGGGTGGTTCAAACCCAAACCAAAAGGCTGGGAACGAGAGAAGTGCACCAAGTCGAGTGCAAATCTTCGCCAGATGAGTCTGAAGCGAACGCCGCCGTAAACGTCTGATTGGATGAACACAAAACCGCATTTGTAGAACCTGCTGTTGAGTCCCGCAGGACACGGCAACTCAATCTACGAGTTTGGAGCTCGTGGCCAGTTCTGATTATCCGTCAAAGCAACGCGAGCCCACAAGGCTGTGATTGGTCCGCTAACCACGTCCTTTCTGAGTCTCTCATGTCCGGTTTCACAGCATCATACCTCTGTTTTTAAAAGCCACAGCAGAAACAGGAACAATGGATCCTGTTAAAGAACGTTTGGCTGAAGAGGTCCACAAATATGAGCATTTATAAAAACCCGTCTGACCCGTCTAAACGCTCGTTGCGCCACCTGCTGGTCTGGAGTATGAAAAACACAGGAACTATAAACCAACACAAGTCCGTCAATCCGACTGCGTGGCCAGTTGTAGTTGAGAGTATAATTCACCCTTTACTGCTTGCATGGCTGTTGGGGAGGCGGAGGGGGAGGAAGGGGAGACGGGGGGAGGAGGAGGAGGAGGGGGAGGGAGGAGGAGGAGGAGGGGGAGGGAGGCGTTGGCCCCGAGATTGTTGAGAAGCGCTCGCTGCTCGTCGACTCTCTGGAAGAAGAGTTCTGGCTGTGACGTTGTATTTCCAGCAGTGGACTTGCAGTCAATGAGCTGCAGTCTGCACATGCTCCACTGTCAACCAGAGACCCCCCCTCTACCCCCCCCCCCCCCCTCCCTCCCTGCAGAGCGCAGTTCGCTTGTTTATTCAAACTTTATTAATATTGAAAGTGTCAGAAATCCGACGCGAGGCGCTCCCTTCGGTCGCCGGCTCTGCGCGGCGCTGTGGGTGTGAAGCAGATCGCATGAGCGCTTCTGGAGATGTGAGAAATACAAACCCGCAAAACAGACAGACAAAGATTACTCGCTTCGTGGTGCTGCCGCCGCCGCCTGCACGGGGATCACCACGCCGCCATGTCGCCGGGACAGGAAGTGTGTATTTATTTATGCCTCAAGATGTTGTGGAGTTTTTGGTTGACACCTAATAAATCTATCCACGTTTTGCACCCGAGACGGAGCGCAGGGTGCAGAGGGTGCAGAGGGTGCAGGGGGTGCAGGGGGTGCAGAGGGTGCAGAGGGTGCAGAGGGTGCAGGGGGTGCAGAGGGTGCAGGGGGTGCAGGGGGTGCAGAGGGTGCAGAGGGTGCAGACACCCCTCTTTCCACTCCGGCCCAGCAGCACCAGCAGAGAGACAGGAACTTCCTGCAGGATTGAGGCGTGTCCTTTGCAGGCGGGAATGTTTGCTCACGGTGAAACTGTAAACTACGCTGAACATTTACTGCCACCAGACAACTTCACTGGTAACCTTTCCCTCTGCTGCCCGACCCGACACCTGCCTGCTGCGAGCTGCCAAGCGTCTCCATCTCCATCGCTCAGCCACACACACACACACACACACACACACACACAGCCCCACTGAGCCATGATCATGTGCATGTGTTGATGGGAAATTAGATCAGGAACACCACTGGGCCGGCGTTGGCAGCTAAACTAGGAATGCAAATCTGACTGAAGCAGCTGTTGATCACTTTGCAGCACCTACCAGCCAGTTAAAGAGTCACACACACACACACACACACACACACACACACACACACACACACACACACACACACACACACGGATACATACATGCAACCAACTAGAGGACCAATTAGAAGAACGCTGCCGTTTCACCAAATAAATCAGTATCTGAACTCCGCCGTCAGGAGGAGATTATCGCACAACACAAACCAGGAAATGAATACTTGATGAGCGGCGCCACGGAGAAGCAACATGCATCACGCGCACAAAACACGCACGTTTGCCAGTAATCACGCAGCGGAACCATATGCTCGGCGACGACGAGCAAACAAATGCGAACAACCAGAGGACGAAAGTAGAAAGGAGTTGGACAGAGATCCCAAAGCATCGGGGGAACGCAGAGATGGAGCAGACGAGGAGAGAGACGACCGAGAGGCACTGAAGTGACTCTCTGCAGCCAGGGAGGAGGAGGAGGAGGACGAGGAGGAGGAGGAGGAGGAGGAGGACGAGGAGGAGGGGGTGGAGGAGGACGAGGAGGAGGAAGAGGACGAGGGTGTCATGGAAAACCAAGCGTCCGACTGCGAGCGAAGTTGTTTCTTCTCGGCGGCGGCTCGGCGCTCGCAGACTGATGCGACCGACAGCCCGAGACAGACTCGTGACAGACGTGTTTTTTCTTTTTTCATGCTTCTTTTTTTGTTTTTGCAACTCACTCGTGAGGTCTGAGCGGCGACTGACTCCACTCAAACCCGTGTCATGTCTTCGGTTGAGATCTTAGACGTGCGTTACGGCAGCGGTTGGGATCTCGTCGCGGCCTTCATTGGTTCACGCCGTGGTGTCACCGTCTCATCTCTACGTAATGGAGTTCTCGTCTTCTTCTTCTTCCACAGACCCTCCCTGCACTTTACTGAAGACGAGGTCTCCCAAAGAGCGCCGCTTTTACGTGTCGCTAGACAAATGTGAGGAAGTAGAGACTTAAAAATGGATCTAATCTCAAAGAGACAAATAACAAAAGAGGAAAATTATCCCCCGACGTTAAAAGAGACAACTGTAAAAAAGGCTGGAGATGTAAATAACAGCCGGGGAAATTGTTCACAAAGGACTGCACTATCAGATGTTTGCAGACAGCTCCGTGGATCACCTGCAGATCAGCGCTCCCTATTTCCATTTACACATTTTTGTGCAAATGGGGAGGACTCACTGCTCTCCTTTCACTTATAGTGCACGGTACGTTTTCAGCATGCTTGTTTTGCAAATAGGCCGGCTGAGAGAAAAGTAAATCTAATCCCTAAATGGAAAAAGGATGAAGGTCCAGCGGCTCGGCGCAGCGGGAGGGGAAAACAATGCCACGGTACGAAGCGAAGAGGAAAGAAGGAAGCTAACTTTCTGTGCCCGCTCGCTCGGTTCCCTCTTCACACTTTCTCTGTCCGGCTGTGCCGCCCGGCCCGCCGTCGCTCTCGGTTTGGCTGCAGCTCGGTGACACAAACTGACGACAGACGAAGTGACAAGCGGCCGCGCCGTCTCTCCTCATACCTGTGTACTCCAGGTGGAAGCCGGCGGCGGAGACGCTGATGTCCGACTGGAAGGTCAAGTACAGGTTGTTGGATGTGCTGTTCAGCAGCTGAGGAATGGTTGTACCTGCAGGATAGAGCATGAATAAATAGACAGTTAAGGACCATGTCCTGGCCATATTCCAGATGAAGGATCACCAAAGAAGATATTTATTGTACTTTATTATAACGCAACATCCAAAACCTGGCAAAGTGTCATGAAACGGAGAAAGTGCCTCAAATAACACACTTACTCAGAGACAATGACATATAAATAGCAGAGTCCCTTTTAGACAAATGAACATGTCAGTCAGAAAGTTTACAGCATCTTTGTATAATCTGCTGTTTGTGTAAAAGCTTTTCGGCTCCTCCAGCAAACAAGACCCTCAACGATGTGCAGTTATTTAAGGAACAATGGTTGTTAATCTCCACGAGCTGCGACACATGAACGCGAGCTTGATCTATAATTATAACTCCAGATGAATTTGCAAAGGGGGATATTGTCTGCAACGAGGTCGTCCTCTTCCGGGCGTCGGGTCCATATTCTCTATTTCCTGGCCGGCAAAATTTGCATGGAGACTTTTAAACATGTATTCATAACCACTTCCGTCAGTTCAGCCTCAGATAAAATTGATTGCTCGCCATTTAAAAACCCTTTAGCCTTTCTCACGCCGCACGCCGCTCGGTGCAGTCGTTACGACGCGAAAAGAGTTTTCCTCCAAAATGAGATACCCGCCACTTGAGCTATTTGACACCGAGCCCCATAAAACTGAAATAAGACGCCGAAGTCATTACGCTCCACCGGCCCTGTGATGCTGCGACGCAGCGGCGAACACGATGGGATGGCCTGTTCCTCTCAGGTTAAAGTGTGGAAACTCGTTTCATTAGTGAGACTTTAAAAGACTCGTTTACTTGATGGCATTAACTTGAATCTCGTTTAGTCGGACTGCTGTTGTCCTCATACACATGGCAGTGAATGAATCCAATCATTGGCTGAAAGCATGTCATATCCGATACGATAGGTGGCGCTGTTTTCATTACATGTAGTGGTGATACAGCATCTCCGCTTGACCTCTTCACTCTTCATAATGGAGAGAACCCCGCTAGCTTCGGTGGTTGTCGGGGAGCTAGCGGAGAGCAAACAGGGAGCTAGCAGCAGCGCTAGCTGGCTACAGCAGGGAGCTAGCAGCAACGCTAGCTGGCTACAGCAGGGAGCTAGCAGCAGCGCTAGCTGGCTACAGCAGGGAGCTAGCAGCAGCGCTAGCTGGCTACAGCAGGGAGCTAGCAGCAGCGCTAGCTGGCTACAGCAGGGAGCTAGCAGCAGCGCTAGCTGGCTACAGCAGGGAGCTAGCAGCAGCGCTAGCTGGCTACAGCAGGGAGCTAGCAGGGACAACCACCGAAGGTACTATCGGCTCGTAACCCGACTTTTACGTTTGTTTGTTTCTGCCGGCCGTGACATCTTATCGTCTCTTTCGACTTCTGGGTCTCGACCTGGGAGGGAGGGAAGGAGTGAGGGAGGGAGAGAGTAGAGAAGGAGGGAGGAAGAAGGGAGGGCGGGAGGGACGAGGGAGGAGGCAGCGAGGAGTGAGGGAGGAGGAAGGGAGGAAGAAGGGAGGAGGGATCTCAAGCTTGCGCAAAGGCGCATCGTCCAGTTCTGATCCGATTAGGCGTTTACATGCCGCGATGTCCAAATTATCAACCGAGTCGGATCGGGTTATCCAGGGGTGTTAATCGGATCGCAGTCGGACCGCAGTTATTCAAACAAAGGTGTTTACGTGAACGGGATAACTCGATTTTAGTCCGACTAAGCCAGTAATTTGACTGCATGTCACCGCACTGACAGCGTCTGTAAAGCTCCAGATGGAAGCGAGAGCGTGAAGATCTCACATGGCGGGACGGGAATGGAGGCCGAGGAGGAGGGACAGTTACTCATCCTCGACTTCTTTAAACCGGTTTGAGACAGAATTCTCCAAAAGGACATGCCAAATGTCATCATCTCCATCACGGCGGCTGTCTGCCTGCCGCCGGGCGCCCCGAGCGACGCGCCGATTGAAACTCAAGAGAACGATAAATCCGCTCGTGTCAGCGTTACCCGAGTAGCTGCCGAGCCTGCGGGCGTTGCCGTCCACCCCGTCGAAGAAATCCAGCGAGTCCCAGTTGTGCTCCGTGGCGAAGGTCACGACTTGAATCTGAAAGACAAAAAAAAGGTAGACCTTTTTAAAAATGGAATCGCCTCGCGGTGAAGTCGCGGCTTTACGTCGACGTCTGTCCCAAAATGTCAGCACTTTGAATTCTCCAGGGCGAAAAAAAACAAACTTGTTTTGGTGAGTTTCTGGGAGGACGCCGCGACCTTTGACCGTGACCTTTGACCGGCTGATTGTAATCAGTTCAAGTCCAGGTGGATGTTTTTTTTTGTTCCAAATCTAAAGAACATCCCCCTCAAGTCAGTGCAGAGATATTGAGCTCACATAAAAGCCTCTCTCTCCGCCGGCAGCAGCGGGGGCACATAAAATAAATCCTCACAAAATATCTTTTAATCTGCCACCCACCAAAACGTTATACCCGTTATTATCTACATGTCCTCTCACCTGGATGCCGGCTCCCTCGGGGACAGAGATCTTCCAGGCGCAGTTCAGGTAGTTGGTGTACAGCTCTGGGTATCCGGGAGAGAGGATGGTGCCCTTACGCTCAGTTAACACCCCGCCGCAGGGAACTGCAGGAAGGATAACAGAGGAAGAGAGAAAGAACAACAGAGTTCAGGCTGGAGTCTGCACACACCTGCAGAGGCATGTTGCCAAAGGGTTAAAACACACCTGTTAAAGGTTTTCCTCTAAAATGTCTTCCCCAAACTATAAAGTGTGAGTCTCTGCAGCCACAAGGCTGTTTAATAATGTTGTGTTATAATAAAGCAACACATGTGAGATGTTGTTCACATGTGTAAATATCAGTCTACATGTTTCTGGTTCAGAGGAAATGAAGATGACAGAAAGAAATGAAAAGGTTTCAGGTCCAACTCTAAGAAAATGACTTTCAGGACATTCAACACGTGAAGATTCAACATGTGAACATTAACATGTGAACATTCAACATGTAAAGGTTGACTTTGATGAAGTGAAGCAGAACAAAGTCACAGAGGGTTTCGAACAGAGAACATTCAGGCGAGGACTCCAACATCTGCATTTGTGACATTTTAATTTTCTAATGTGACCATATAGTTCACTTGTACTTTACTTATGGTGATCAATACAGCCAGAAACAGCAGTTTTGTGGCTTTTTTTTCATAAAACAAGCTATGACTTACAGTTTTATATAACAATGGCTCAGCCTTTCCCCCTTAGGGGGACAGATTTTAAAAGGTTAATCGTAAAAACATCATTTCACTTCATACATGGACTTAAATGAGCCTCTATAAAATCACGTGATGTAATTCTCTGCACGCCGGCGAGAGCCCGGCCATGATAATGACAGGCTCTACTTGGTGTGTCATGTAAAAGAGCTTTATTTTTACGAGCAGACAATGATATTGTCATTTAATGCCTCGGTTGAAGGTTTCTTTGTGGCAGCGCTTCGCCTCTCGCTCCATTCAGACATAAACAGCCCTGATGTTATTTTATCCCTCGCTGGCCACACAAATCACATCTATCAATTGCACACACAAAAAAAGCTATTCCTCTCCAAAGCGCACCTTGTTCCCTCGCAGTGCCACGAGTAAACGTATTTATCAAGCCTCTCAGGTGAATGCTGAATTGGAGTCGCTGGCCAGGTTGTCGCTGACAATATTCCGGCACTTTAAAATATTTGAGCATGGGTAGAAAAAAAAATGAAAGAAGGGCCGTAGCAGTTACAATTTCTTTATTGCTTCTCAGACTCTGCCAAGTGGCCTCGTATATATCCGGCCGGCAACCTTCCACGCAGTGTTTGGCTCCACTTTTTGTCCATTAAGGATTGTGGTGGCCCGACCTTGCAGAGACCAGCATCCTTTTGCATTATAAGACACAACAAAAACACACCACTAAACGCACGTCCTTGCTTTTCAAGCTAGTGCTGCTCGGCTAAAGCCTGATTCATACTCAGGTTTTACGCAGAGACGCAGGACAGCATGGCCGACCTCGCGTGGTCAAATCGGCCATCTTGCGTGCGTCACCCCAAATGTCTGACTATCCGTCAAAGCAACGCGAGCCCACAAGGCTGTGATTGGTCCGCTGACCACGTCCTGAGTCTCTCATGTCCGGTTTCACAGCATCAGACCTCTGTTTTTAAAAGCCGCAGCAGAAACAGGAACAATGGATCCTGTTGAAGAACGTTTGGCTGAAGAGGTCCACAAATATGAGCATTTATAAAACCTGACGAGTATCAGGACACAAAGGTGGAGGTGAACTCCTGGAGGGAGATATCGTGAACGTCGGTGTGCAGGTCGACTCTAAACGCTCGTAGCGCCACCTGCTGGTCTGGAGTATGAAAAACACAGGAACTATAAACCAACACAAGTCCGTCAATCCGACTGCGTGGCAGCAGCAGCTGTAGTTGTAGTTGCAGGAGTATAATTCGCCCTTAATACGGAAACAGGTGAGCGACAGTATGAGGCGGATGCAACTTTTTGATCGGCAAAACTGTTCACAAGAAGAAGAAAAGTCGCTTTTCATTGTTGCTTTTTCTCCGTGAGATCTGTTGTTTTGCCGTCACCAGCTGGATTATACCTGTCAAGCCGTCGCATGTACTTCAACAATAATAACGTTTTTTTGTATACAACAACAACGGCTCCTGTGTTCCTTTTCTCCTCCTGGTGCAGAAACAGGTGTTCCTCAGGGTTGAGTTCTAGCATTTGTTCGTGACAAGGTCTCTGTAGGATCAGGTCCTTCCAGACGCTCAGAGGAGAACCATGTGTTCTCACCACGAAGAACCAGCTGTTATTTGTCAAGTAGAGGACTTTCAGCCTGCACGGGTCACCGATAATCAACAATTTCCATATCCACCAACCACTGGAGGGGTTGGATGTCAAAGACAAGTCAGACACGGAAAGTAAGAGAAGAAGAAAATGTGCTACTTACCACAAAAAGAGAAGCTATCAACATGCCACGATCTCAAACTCATGAATATTATACAGGCGACTTTCTACCTGATGGAATCGCTGCCGTGAGTGACACGTGAGAGAGAAAAGAGCTTCTCTACTGTAACTCACGGCAATCACACTTTGGGATAATCACCGTCGGGAAATCTTTAGCTATCGCATGTTTCACAGAGAGGGTTCACTGAAAAGATCAGTGCGGAGAACTGTAGCTCACACTGTGGGTTAACAACGCTCTTCTAGTCGATCGTTTCCTGCTGCTTGTCAAAATCTTTCTGCTGAATTAAAATGCAAAATATGGAAGGACACAAACGGATGTTTTAGGGCCAACACTTAACGAAGAATCCAAAAAAAGGTCTGAAAAAACAATATATATATATATATACCTTTAGCTAAATCTTTAGCTAACGCATGTTTCACGAAAAGAGGTCATAATCACTGTTGTTAAACGTTTAGCTAACGCATGTTTCATATACATAGGTCATAATCACTGTATACTGATGTATATATGTTGTGTATGCTGCATACATATATTTTGCACTTTTTGCACATTGCACTCAGTTTACATTTAATTTAAATCAAACCTCTGAATACACTGAATACACTTAATACACTGAATACACTAATTTATCCTCCGAATACACTGCTGTGTTTTGCTTGTTGTGTATGTTTTGCACATGTGTATGTGTATGTGTACATGTATGTATGTATGTATGTATGCATGCATATGTATGTATGTATGTGTATGTATGTATATGTGTATGCGTGTGTATGTATATGTATGTGTGTGTATATATATAGATATGTATATGTGTGTGTGTACATATGTGTACATGTATGTGCGTGGGCCACGGGTGGTGTGTATGTGTAGGTATGTGTATGTGTATGTATGTATATGGGTATATGTGTATATGTATGTGTTTGTATATATGTATGTGTATATGTATGTATGTGTGTATATATGCATATGTAGATATGTATGTATGTGTGTATGTATATGTGTGCGGATGTGTGTATATATATATGTATGTATCCATTCCGCTTGCTTGCATGTATGTGTATATATATGTTTATACTTATTTCTTACTTATGTATACATCTGTTACCCGCTGTTCCTGTTATTATTTATTTTATTTTATTTTATCATCTGTGTGTTTAACTTAGTTTATGGCATTGGGATGCTGCTAGTACGACAAAGAATTTCTCCTTGGAGATTAATAAAGTACTTTTCATTCATTCATTTCATTTCATTCATTCATTAAACGTTTAGCTAACGCATGTTTCATATACATAGGTCATAATCACTGTTGTTAAACGTTTAGCTAACGCATGTTTCACGTAGAGAGGTCAGTGCAGGGAACACTCTCACTGTCGGTTAACAACGCTCTTCTAGTCGATCATTTCCTGCTGCTTGTCCAAAATCTCCTTTCTCCTGAATTAAGATGCAAAATATGGAAGGACACAGACGGATGTTTTAGGGCCAACACTCAAACGGAGAAAAAATCCATTAATCCTCTTTTAAGAACTATAAACTATGCGCCTGCTCCGCTTTAGCTGGAGTTTATGGGACTTAAACTCTCCTACCATGAAGCCACATTCTTGACAACAAGCAACAGTCTCTTTCCAGAGACCGACCCGGTATTTCAGTATAATTTAACAGCTCCTTCGAGTCCCCTGAGCTGTCAGTTAATGTAATTGGTTGAGCGAGATTAGAAATCATGACGCTCATAAAAGCAGGAACGCGCCGCACACCCATCTCAATCTGCGGCGGCTCATATGTCAGAGTTACTGCGGGTAGACAAGCGTGGGGACGACGCGCATCGCGAGCCGCCGTCCCATATGCAGGGGATCCATCGCAATGTTTAATTAGAAGTCTTTTAATCAAGATATCAAAGAGCTATCTGCACATTGTGTGTGTATCACAATGCTGGGTCACATCACACGCACAGCCTGAATAGAAGAATATATTCCTTTCTGTCATAATACATGTGTTATGTTCATACTACAATACATCCATGTGTAAATTAACCTTGGTGGGGGTTGTTTTTACGACTGTACCTCTTGTTCCCCGTTTTCAAGTAGTCGTATGAACCCCAAATGAGTTATAATACTTGTGTTATTTGCTGTGATTTTTTTCAGAATTTTCAAAATAATTACTTTATACCATATGTTGATCATTACTATGAACATCCAGCATAAAACGAGCAAGATTCACCAAAAAATGCCTCCTCAGGCGGCCCCTTTTTCAAGGACCTTTCAATGTCCTTAGAAATAACCAGATACATTGGTCTGAATCAATAGAAAAAATGTATATATATATATATATATATATATATATATATATATATATATATATATATATATATACTAAAAACTAAAATAAATTCACAAATTGACCTCAAGACCGGCTCCTCCTGTCCCCGGAGAGGCTCAGACTGAGACTATAATTGGTCTTTAAAACGAGCATCCAGTGTTTTAAAACGAGCTCAGTGCAACACTGTTTACTTGTTGACACCTCTGGGTTGAAGTCAACAGTGAGTTCCACATGTGGGCACAGTGAGTATGAATCATCCAATCTGAGCGCTTACGTAACGTCGGACAGTGATTTAGATTCTGCCGCCTCGCTCTCAGCCGTGTGCAAAGGGAACGAAATTTATATTATTCCAACATTTTTTATTGTGATAATCTAAATGGTGATACTAGCAGATGATTAAAAAAGAAAGAAAAACACGCCTGACACTGAAAGTCGAGCTCCACCAGGAAGGAAAACCAAAGTAAAGTCGTCTCCATAAAATGCAACAGAGGCCTCTCCGAACATCATGCACTCACTCAGGCGAGGCTAATTAAATCACGACGGAGCGTTTGTGCGACAAAAGCGTTGCCCGACGACGAGCCGGGTCAATCGGAGCGGGGACGAGGAAGCCGGGAAGGAGTCTTCTGAAACACGAGCTGTGCGTCACAGGAGAGTCTGACGCCGCCATCGCCCATAAAGAGGGCTTGAGTAATTGAGCATAGTGTTTTTTGTCGAAGCCTTCATGAAACTGTACCCATTATTCTGGACGACTTCACCGCCGCCGGGGGAGAGAGACGCCGCAGCCAGATTCAATCTTCGGATAAGAATCGCTGCGTTTAAAATGGAACCGCGCGTGCCGCCCGGCTATTCCCCCGCCGCTCGGCAGTAAACTCGGATGAACCATTTGGCTCGAAAATCTCGCGCGCTCACCCGCCGGCACGGACTGTTTTTCGCTGGCTGAAGGCCTAAACTTCAATGGATTTCTCCCCGTCTGCATCTGCACTTCCTTTTCTTCCCACGGTGGAAGACGGTCGTCGTGAGATCGAGTGCATGGACGCATGTTTTGGGTAACGGCGCGTGAGGAGGAGAGCATGTCAATCTGTTCATGCGTATGGATCTGTGTGTGTTGAAGCAGGTATACGTTTAATGCGCCGCATGTGCGCCGCACGGCGCCGTGTGGACGAGCCAGAGCGTCGTGTTAGAGCGAGAGCGGCCGGTCCCTTCAGTCGATGATCCACAACATGCGTCGACCAGCGAGTGCTGCTGCAGCTACAGGGCTGCTGGATCAGCACCAACTCCCTGTGCTTTTTAGTCTGAGATAAAAATAAACCAGATTACTGGTTGCTGCTGTTATAACTGTTACTGTTTGACAGATACTTAACCTTCCAAGCACCAGAGACTCTTATTAAAATGGTCATTTGAACCCCAAATGAGTTCTAATACATTTTTTTATGATTTCTTTCAGAATTTTGATGCGAATTGTTTATTTTTTCTCTAAAAAAAATACTTTTAGACAATATTGTGATCATAACTATGAACATCCAGCATGATTTTGAGCAAGAATCACCAAAAATCTCCCCTGGAGCGGTCACTGAGTTTTTCAAACTGTCTGTTTCAGGGTCTTAACGACAGCCCACATGCTAATAAGACCTCTTTTCGGAAAGATTAGGACCTAAAGAAGGGGAATTTGCAACAAACAAATCACAATAAAACAAAGCATCGGCCTGTTGGGAAGGAGTTTTAGTCAAAAAACAGTCGTTCGGTTAAAAAAAAATGGAAAAATACTTATTTTATGGCAAATTGGCCGATTTCAGCATGCTGGGTATCGAAATGTTCAAAAGATTAAATCCTGAATTTACTGACTTTGTTGTGTGATACATATGGCATGGCAGTGTATTCGAAACACTTTTGCAGGAACAGCATTAGATGATAAACTGTTATCTGGATGCATGGAGGCTTTTGGACATATTCACATAACTTTGTTTATTTTCCCGTTAGTCTGAAGGCTCAGGAGCAGAATTGTCTGGCATCAACGTTGATGTGACGCTTTGTTGCATTGTTTGTCCTCGCTTCTTTCTTCTCGTCTGAGCGATCAAGACCAGAGGCAGGTGGATGCTTCACAGCGGGCGACAGACATTAGGAGAAGAAACGACGAGGGGGAAGGAAAAAAAAAAAGAGGACACCAACCGTTTGTGTGTGCACCTGCTCCATCTTTTGGATGTGTGTGTCTGTCTGTGTGTGTGTGTGTGTGTGTGTGTGTGCACGGGGGTTTGGAAGACGACGGCGCTTACCGACACACGTGGGCACGGTGCCGTTCCACTGGGCCAGCGCGCCGGGCACGGCCTCGCACCTGATGGCGTTGGAGCCGTGCAGCGTGTAGCCTGGATTGCACTCAAACAGAACCACCATGCCGGTGCCAAAGTCGTTCCCGATCCGCTTCCCGAACCGGGGCTCGGGCACCGAGCTGCACTGGGCGGCGCTCGTCCGGGGGACGGCTGAAGGAGGGATGAAGGAGGGGAGAAGGGAGCGTGAGAGGAAAGAGGAGGCAGAGGGGAACAGCGAAGCCCTTGTGAATCTCCTCGCTCGCCATTAGTCTCTCTCTCCTGCGCCAGCAGAGGCTGTTTGACTCCACATCATCCTGCTGTGCTCAGCCATGCCCATCCAGCCAGCAGCACTCTGCTGAACAGCCCTTTATGTGATGATCTCTATTGTTTTTTAGGGAGGGGGAGGGCTGTTTGTTTGTTTGTTTCAATGCACCAAATGAGTTCCCACACCAACACTCTGCAGAAGCTTCAGACAGAAGCCGCCTCACCTTGGTAGACGAAGTGGAATCCTTTGGCGGTTTCGGTTCCATTCGTGCTGAACTTGAGCGTTATCTTGTTTCCTGAACTCAGAGGCAGCGTCTCGCCTGGAGGAACCAAACCAGAGGACGCAGGTTATTCGTCTGCTGCTCAGGGTGCTGCTCACTTAATGTGAAGTGGGGTTACGAGCCGCTACGAGCTTCAGTGGGTGTTCCCACCGCTGTAGCATGCTAGCGCTGCTGCTAGCTCCCGACGCCGGTCCCGCTACCTTCGTTGGTTGTTGGCGAGCTAGCGGAGAGTTAGCAGCAGCGCTAGCTGGCTACAGCGGGGAAACCCATTGAAGGTAGTAGCGGCTTACAACCCGACTTTCCACAGATAACAAAGTCACAAACAGCCTGCAAAACCTGGAGGCTAATCTGCGTGAGGAAGGCAGAGCATTAACTCGTCAATGTGATCCAAACGAACGCTCTAATCTCATCTACAGCTCAATGCAACTTTGCGGAAATGGAAGATATCTGATTAATTTGTATGACAATTCACAACAGCTGGTTTTCGCTTTTGTTCTACTAATTTGATCTCAGGAGTTTATGCAGTTTTAATCAGGTTGTATTATGTATCATCATTGTGTTTCATTATATCATCATAACACAAATGACGGGAAGGGGAAAGCAATCTTTATCCTTTGGCAGAATTTAAGCTGCTGTTTTTTTATTTGTTTGATTTGAACTTAAAGTGCTTTCCAGCCTGCAGAGCCGAACGGGCGTCTGACTTAAACAGACTCCTATACCTGTAAGCTGGAGGCTGGCGTCAGTTACCTGAGTGAGATCCGTATATGGAGGAGAGAAGAGGCGACTCTGAGGACGAGCCGTCGAAGATCTCGACCACGTCGCTGGTTAAAGTCTGGAACACCACGAACTGCCCGAACAGCACTGCAAGAGACGGGAGGAGTAAACGTCAACGCTGGCCCGTTAACTGGAGCGATTTTTATTGTCCTGGAAGGAAATTATCAGGCGAGCTGCTGAGAGTAGAAATAATCATCTTTTTGAATCTTTTTTCTTAAGGACTCGGCGCTGCTGACACCTTGAACCATAAACCCAGAGGGTAATGTTGTTTTGGCGGCGGCGCTCCCCGGGGGGTCGTGCAGCCGCTCCATCTGCATGCGCCGCCTCCGGAGACGACGGCTCAAACACTCAAACTTTAAAAGGAATAAGATTGCTGCAAATTATAGACGATCTACCGATATCTACCGGATTAAAAATGACGCGTGGAGGAACTTTTAAAACACCCCAAGTGCAGGAGGTCAGAAGGTTTTTAAGGCACATTTATTACCAGAAGCACGACAGAGAAAACCAGGGTTCAGACACGTTCTGACCAAAGAGTTTACATGACTTTAAACCAAGTTTACATGACTTTAAACCAAATGTTCAGGACTTTAAACCAAGTTTACATGACTTTAAACCAAATGTTCAGGACTTTAAACCAAGTTTACATGACTTTAAACCAAATGTTTATGACTTTAAACCAAATGTTCATGACTTTAAACCAAGTGTTCATGACTTTAAACCAAGTGTTCATGACTTTAAACCAAGTGTTCATGACTTTAAACCTATTGTCCATGATTTTAAACCACATTTAATGACTTCAAACCAAATTTCTACTACTTTCAACCATATTTTAATGACTTTAAACCAAATGTTCGTGACTTTAAACTAAATGTTCATGACTTTAAACTAAATGTTCATGACTTTAAACTAAATGTTCATGATCAAACATTGTGTGAAATGTGTGTGTAAACAGTAAAAGTGATAAAATGTAGTATTTAAACTAACAATGAGGATTCAAAGCATACAGTAAACCTTAAATGACTCAAATGAATGAGAGACAATAGTTTGATTAAAAGAATAAACATTTATATAGATGCCTGTATGTATGCTGCTGATGTTTTGAGCCTCTTTCTTTTAAAAGCAGATTCATTATTCATAACTCAGCGTGAATGAACACATGAATAAAACACATTTACAGAACTTTTACACACTTACATTTTTGTTCAAGGACTTTTCCAGGCAACAAATGAAAAGCTAATGAAATGTAAATGTCATCCAAGAACATCATTGTTTATCACAAAAGCAATAATTCAATCTCATCTCCACCCCCAAAAAAATAAAAATGCCCATCAGTGAAATTAAGATAACGAACAGGGAATTGTTTAAATAAAGTCCCGCGTGGATATTTGCGACTAAGAATCACCTGATGCTCTGGATGTGTAAACCGGCTCTGAGAAATAATAATCAGGTCTTTCTGCAACCAAGTGAGCAGATAGCGGTCGCCTGCATCACTGCTGCAGTGCGTGTGTGTGTGTGTGTGTGTGCGTACTGAGCTAAGCTCATTAGCATGCTCGCTATGCTCGCTGTGCTCCCCCAAACGCCGGCTTACATCCGTCACCAGACAGGCAACAACAGCCACAGTGTTGGTGGTTAATTGAGGCGACGTGCACGACAGGCTGTTACTACGGTTTTCGCAGTAAACCCCATCGCGGCGCCGCGGTTTAAGCGCCGCGCCGCGAGCTAAAGTTCCCGTCACGTGCCAGAAACTCCGTGTTCAGCCACGATATCACAACCATCAGGGCGTTTGATTTGTGGGAAAACTTCCTGATATTTAACCTTTTTTTTCTCCAAGAAACACAATGTCGTGACCGTCTCACTGAGTAAAAATAATAGTTGGCAATTAGCGACGTCAAAGAGAATATTAGCATGAAAAAATAGCATCCTCTTCCTGACAAGTGGGTTTTTTAATCTGGGAGGAAACGCTGCTCCTAAACAGCGAGATCTCGTCTCTCGCGCTCCATCGAGCGTAATCACTTTGTAAAGAGACAGAACAAATACACAGTCTGCTAATTCAATTTTTCCATGATAATAAAGTGCGTCTCAGGCGAGTGGAAGGAAACTAGCGCACCGACACACATGCATGTTAACTATAATTGGGTCACGCTGTGGAACTGAAAAGACCGGGTTTTGTTTTTTTGTGTTGCTCAGTCTCAGCTTGTGTGTGTAAAGCTGCGTCGACATGCCTCCAGGCAAATTACACACACACACACACACACACACACACACACACACACACACACACACACACAAGACCCACTTGAAAAGATGCAGGAAATAAACACACACTGGTAACAGAAGTAAAACAGCTAAAGGTAAAAAGAATAAAAATGCCAGCGTATGTTTGTGCTCCTGGCTTTACGGAGCAGCTTTCCCGTCACCTTCGCTCTGCCCAGTTTGTCTCTTCAGCCAGACCGATATACTCGATGTACTTTATGTACTTTATGTACTCGATGTATTCGATGTACTCGACGTATCGGTGGGAAAAGAACATGAGAGGCAGAAGAAGAAGAAGCCGAGGGACCGAGCGGCTCCCTCGCAGCCGCTCGGAGGCGGAGGTTTGGACCGACCACAAAGAGGCCGACCGAGTGGTCGGCGCCGAAGACGTGAAGAAGAGGAAGAGGAAGAAGAGGAGGAGGAGGAACCAACGCGTGGAGCCGTTTGTGTCTACTGTACTTTGTTCTCATGATACCAGACGCCTCACTTCTGACTCTTGACGTGAAACAGATCGAACACACACACAGCAGCCAAAGACAAACGACAGCCAAAAACCCTCTGACAAAGCAACTATGCACACGCACACACACACACACACACACACACACACACACACACACACACACTGCATCGGCCACACACAAAGAAAGGTGTACTCACACGGTGAGCCTGTTTCTTTATCTGTTGAGGAGCGAAGGCCCAGGGCTGAACCAGAGCCTGAATAAGAGATGATTCCCCCCGTAGGGACAGCTCACTGCTGTGCTATTAGCATACCAAAACCACGCTGTGTTGAAGACGCTGCTCACACACACACACACACACACACACACACACACACACACACACACACACACACACACACACTCGGCACAGTGTCTCTCATTTCTGCCTCTAATCCACAGCCAGCCATGCGTGACTCCAATCTGCTCCTTTTGCTGTAATCACGTCCAGATATTAAGTCAATAAATCATTGTAAACTTGTTACCTAATTTATGCAGCCGTGTGATGAATCTCTTTGTCCTCTGGGCCTCGTCATGCTGCTGAAGCTTAATGCACTTCAACAATAGACGGCACTGCCATGCCTGCATCTTCACCTTGAATTATCCTAAAGCAGTTAAGTCGCTTTAATCAGATACCTCTTTGGGTATTAGATCAACACTTTAGTGCATTCCCACATCTCACACCGCCATGCCTGCTGGCTGCAAATAATGGGGAAAAAGAACAATTACAGGTTGATCTGACTCCCATGCGACGGGAATCTAATCCTCCTTTCTGAACGCAGTCGTTTTGAGGGAATCTGACAAGAAGGCTGTGATGGTTTCTGACAGATATTAATGGATTTGAATAAAACCCTCGCGTACAGTAAGAGTAATGTGCGGGACACAAACGTCCCGCGAGGACTCGCGCTGCCGCGAGCGGTTAGCACTTCAGGAGATAGACCGAGCCGAGAGTTTCATCAGAGACTTCTGCGTCAAAACAAGACTAAATTATTTGAGGCAATGTTATCAAAAAAAATATATATAGTGGTTCCCACGTCACGACACTATGGAAGCCCATTCCCGCCACAAAAAAAAAAAAAAAAATTTGAAGAATAACATTTTTTTTTTGTTCAATTAGGACGAGAAAAAAAAAAAAGGTTGTTTTTTTTTGTCCCTAATTTTTTTTTAAATTATTATTTATTTATTTATTTTTTTGGTCCTAATTTTATTTTTATTATTTTTTCACCCTATTATTTTTTTGGTCCTAATTTTATTTTTTTTGTGGCGGGAATGGGCTTCCATACCACACAGAGGTCCTGCAGACATTCGGCTAAAAATCCCCTCTGCCTCCACATCTCAAAAAAAGGTGATTTATTAGAAGAAAGCGAGGGGAACCTTTGGGATGACGAGTGCTTTGTGATCCCTTGTTTCTCTTTGGGAAAAGAATGGATGCACCTGGTCAGAAACCGTGGCAAAAGTATCTCGTGGCCCTAAAAACACAGACAGTAAAAAGGGTTATTTTTCAACCGCAGCCTATTTTCTCATGTTCGTGTCAACCATTTTGTGCTAAATGGCTCCAGCGTTGAGGGAGAGCGCCGCAGATGACAGCCGCTAAACGGCTTGGCGGTGTAATCGCTCGGGGGGCAATTCCTTCACGTCAACGTGCGTCCAGCCGAGCGCTCGTCTTCGTCACCGACGGCCTCGAACCGTTATTAGAAGTGTCTGACGGCATTGTGGGAAAAATGATCCAACAGAGATACATGAAGCCTTTTTTATTCCTTAACCCTCGTCTTCCTCTTGGTTATCGTGTCAAGTCGACAGTGAGTCGGCTTAGCGTCGTCGAAGCGCTTCTTTTCGACGGCTTGTGTGTTTAGCTGATTTCCACGAAGAGGACGCGGCGACAGGTTCCACGACGGGACTTCTAGCGAGCGAAAAGGTAAGAGGAGAGTTTGTTTGTCTGTTGGGTTCTTTCCCATTATGGCTTCGGGCACTTATAATAACAATCGGAGCCCGGCGGCGGCGGCAGAAACGAGCACTTTTTAGTGGTCGTAAAATGACAGCGAGGAGCGATTACATTACGCCCGTTTAGCAGCTGCCGTCTGCGGCGCTCGTTCCACCGGACCGACCAAACGAGCTGTCGGCCATTAGTCACTTAGACGCAGGAACATGAGAAAAATAAATATGGACGTTACCACTTTAAGGGGATTAATGTCTGCCAAGAAAACCTCTCCACGCAATTACACAAGCAGCAACCTGTCCCGAGCAGAGCAACAATTCTTTAAAATACAAAATAAATGAAAAAAGGTCGCCGTACGGCGTCTTAATAACATGTGTTACCACAGCGGATATTTACTAAACCATTACATGTGTTTAATTCATGCTAAATGATCAGAACGCACACCAAGGACGAAGCTGCTCGCTCTCGTGAGACCAGATTTACATAAGCGCTTCGTTTCATATGCAAACCTTTGATGAGATGCATCCTTCTGGTGCAATACATCATGAACAACCATCGGGTGAAAGCGTTTTTAAACGCTTCTTTTTGAATACGTATGTTGGTAAATGCACAACCAATTTGGTTTTGGAACGTCTTCTTTGAATATTTACTTTAATCTCACCGACACGTTAAGCCAAAACTCGAAAAAAAGATGGCCGATGGTCATGCATGTACTACGCTGCGATGCATCTGAATCTGTGCTGCGGACCATCCGGTGGGTCCAGTTGCATGTAAGACACTTACAGAGGGACGGACCGCCTCCTGCAATGCAGCTCCTGCACGAGCTAAAGCTACGAGCCAAAGCTACGAGTTAAAGCTACAGCACGAGCTAAAGCTACGAGACAAAGCTACGAGTTAAAGCTACAGCACGAGCTAAAGCTACGAGCCAAAGCTACGAGGTAAAGCCACGGCACGAGCTAAAGCTACAAGCTAAAGCTACAAGCTAAAAGCTACGGCACAAGCTAAAGCTTGAACGTCTTATTTCCATTGAAAAGAGGAGTTTTTCCTTATTTTCCTGCATAAATAAACGGGTATCTAGTTAATGAACGACTTGCATATTGTTTCCTATCGTGTTAAATATTGAAGGCCGTCAATGAGAAACCAAACCTGCCCCCCCCCCCTTGCAAAGACATAAGCAGCGTCTCCTATTGGCCGAGGCGGCTGCCCCTCTGCTCTAAACTTTGGCTGCACTTTCCTGCTTTCATCTTCTTTATCGTCCCAACTTTTGGCAAAAGAGTCTTTCGCTGTCACAACAAGGGCACGAGCTGCAGACACGACCATTACGATACCGCAGGAAGAGAAATGTCATCATCTTAGAAAGGTTCTCTCTCTCTCTCCACCTTACACTCTGCTATTTGATCTTCCCTCTTCAAAATGAATGAGTATGACTCGCTGGATCACTCGTGTGTGTTGTGTCGTTGATGGATTATCAGAAAACTGCGAGTACGCCGGCCTGCGAAATAATCCAACACCATGCTCGAGGTCCCCTTGTGTGTATTATGTGTGTATTATGTGTGCATTATGTGTGTTTATGTGTGTTTATGTGTGTATTATCTTGTTTATAGCAACGCTGGTAAAGCAAGAGAGAGAAATGAGACATTTTCACATTAGCTGTTTGTTGACATAGCCGGTAAACACAGGTGGAGCCAAACAAATGAGCGATGGCGGCGTTGCATTTGGCTCAAAAGGGCATGAAGGACACACCTTTAATGGAACAGGACCATGATTAATAAGACGTGACATTTCAACATGTCCAACGCTGTTAAATTTATATCAACACAAAAGTTTGCATATAAATGCATTTCAGCTTTTATGAATGAAAGCGCAGGAGACGCTTTGAGGCAGGTGGGGTAGTTAGGGTCCTTTTTAACCTTGTAAACCCTAATTAGTAGATATCCTACAGCTCGTATGACCTTGACATGAACACCAGGCCCCATCGTCCTTTTACTTTTACCTATTTTCTGCAGAAATATGATCAAAAGTCAAGAGTCTGAGCTAAATATGACTCTAATTGACTTTAATTGTTTTGTGTGGTGCCTTCCCATCATGCCACAGAGTAAGACTGCACATCTTTAGAGTCCAAATCTGCAATACTAATCACAATAAACACAAGTATTGATGTTTTGAGCTGAATCGTCGCAGGACCGACTTCTCACCGCTTAAGTGAAATGTTAGAATCGCTTCGTCGTGTTGAGGAGCTACCAGAATTATTAAAATGTAAAGATCTTTTTTTTTTTTAAATATAAACTGTCAACTATCTTCTCACAAGCTTTACAGTACTTTATCATTTCAAATGAATTACATCGGACCTGTGGATGATGATAGTTTTAGTTTTATTTGTGGTTTCTGTATCTCCTCCACCAACAGAAGGACTTCAGACTGAAATGAGTTCCTGTAGAGAGAGAAATGTCTATCCCACTGTCCACGGCTTTAAAAACTAATCTGCTAACATACCGCATATTTGCTGCAGATGTAAATATGAATTATTAACTTCCTCCCCAAGTGGCACACCACTCACCCAACGCTGGATGACTGCCGTGTGACTGATACGGGATTAAAAAAACACTTTTCTGCTCAGTCACACGTGGAATAAGATTTGAATATTTACTTTAATCTCACCAAAACTTTTAAAAAAAAAGATGGCCGACGGTCACACATGTGCTGCGATGCCTCTGAAAGTAAAGACTCGTGCTGCGGAGCATCCGGTGAGTCAGAGCATCCAAGTCCATCTCATACACTTAGAGGGACGGACCGCCTCCTGCACGAGCTAACTGCTACGCACGAGCTTAAAGCTACGGCTGAGCTAAAGCTACAGCCGAGCTAAAGCATGAGCTAAAGCTACAGCCGAGCTAAAGCATGAGCTAAAGCTACAGCCGAGCTAAAGCATGAGCTAAAACTATGAACTAAAGCTATGAGCTAAAGCTACAGCCGAGCTAAAGCATGAGCTAAAGGCTACGCACAAGCTAAAAGCTACGGCCAAACTAAAAGCTACAGCACGAGCATGAGCTAAAGCTATGAGCTAAAGCTATGAGCTAAAGCTACGGTTAGCAAACTGGGTTAAGATGAACCGTCTGAGCGCAGAAGCGTTGAACTGAAAACATTTTCACGCGACAAAATTCAGCGCATCATGAGTGGAAGGTGTTTGGTGGATCAATAGTCACGGCGGCGTTAGCGGTGACACGCGATAGGAACTAGAAGCCACTCCATGGTACTCAGCTCCGGCTCACTCTCAACCAAACCTTGCCAGCACATTTAATTCTCAGTGGTGAGCAGGTTTGCTGGAGTATTTATCTAAAATGGAGTATAAAAAGTGAGATAAGAGGCTCTGGTTCTAAGGTGTCATAAGGAAGGTAATCAGTGAACCTTGACTGCCTCTGCAAAGCCTCTCTCTCTCTCTTAATACAGACTCTCTCTCTCTCTCTCTCTCTGCACAGTTATTAAAAGGGATTTTGTCTAACAGTCGAGCAGAAACAGGCTCTCCAACTTCAGTTATCCGTAAAAAAAAAATAGATAAAAAAAAACAACTACCGAGATAAGACTTTAGTGCGTCTTTATCTTTTCATCTACCAAATGTTCATGACTTTAAACTAAATGTCCACAAGCAAACATTGTGTGAAATGTGTGTGTAAACAGTAAAAGTGATACAATGTAGTATTTAAACTAACAATGAGGATTCAAAGCATACAGTAAACCTTAAATGACTCAAATGAGAGACAATAGTTTGATATAAAGAACCGTCTTGTTGTAGATGAAAGCAAACTGTCATATAATAATAATGTTTACGTCCTGAGACACACGGGTACGTATCTGACCGCATGACAGAGAGGAAGGAGGCCGACACGTCTTCCTCTGGAGGTATTCAGCTCACAGCGCTGGTGTCCATCATTACTCCTGTGATCAGCTGCCTGCCTGCACATTTGTTCCAGCGTCGACTCCTTAAAGCAGCCGTCTACCTTGATGAGTTCATCTCCTTGTCATCATTTTACGTTGGAGACGTCTGAGGTTCGTGTTGCACCAAACACTGAAGCACTTCTTGAAAACTTCCACTCAGATTCTCCCACCGCAGACTCAAAGTTCACCGAGAGCTTCGAGCTCTGTGATAAATGACCCTCGTGGTCGACTGCAGCCACATTTTAAAAACTGACGTCCTGGTTTCCATTTGCTTAATCGCATTATTACATTTAGCTTTTATCCAAAGTGACTCATAAGAAGTGCATTCAGCCGTGAGAACAAACGCAGAACAACGTCTTCAATAAAGTTAAACTACAAAGTGCTATCAGGAGTATTTCACTGCTACTTTCCTGATTTAAGGTGAAAGATGTGTTTTTAGTTTGATGTAGGGACATATTAAACCTCGCAATGCATGCTGGTTAGATTTGTGTCCCGACTCGCTCTGACCTCGCTCTCACAAGGTCAACGATAATCTCACGAGAGCGAGGCGCCGCGGTAGCTCTCCGCTGCCTGCCTGGCCCAGTGCATGATGGGAACACATCAGTGCATCAATAACCATTTCCTCTGATGCGTTAGCGATTGGATCGCCACTTTTAGCGAATGTTTTCACATTCAGTCAGTCAAACTGCACCGATGGCGGTAAATGAAATGGACGGGAAGCAGAAGTTCCCGCTCAGGTGAACCGTCGCAACCGCTCAGGGTCCCAATAAAGTAACTGCAATGTAATGCGACCCCGATTGTTTTGCCCGTAGCCGCTGCATTAACGACATGCGCCCAGAGGCACGACGTGCAGGAAGCTCACCAAGGTGTTGAAGACACCAGCCGCAGCAAAAAGGTAAGGAAAGCCCGAGCATATGTTTTGCCCTTCTGGCTATGAATTATGGAGGAGCTACCTGTCGTCTCTGCTCGCTGGCGGCGTGAGCCTCCTGAGATCCACGAGCTGCGACAGAAGACACGAGCCTCATTTACAGAAACCAGAGGGATTGCACGACAGCGCAGAGCGCATATATTTTTAATGACCCATTATGACGGGCGGACGCCGGCTCGAGCCGCATCCAGTCCATTAGCCGACTTCCTCTGACAGAAGGAAAAAATGAAATAAAAAAACTCCCCTTGTGGGGATGGAAAGCTGTGGGTAGCGGGTCGCAGGCTGCGTCTCCGCTGCACTCTTGTTGTCGCTTTTATTTGCTTGGGTCTTTGTCCAGCTCACACTTCTCTTCAGGGGCGGACAAACCAGCACAAACCAGAACAAACCAGTGCACTCGCACAACGAGTCCACCGCAAAGAAATCTCATCTACTGTAAAAAAACACAGGCTGTCACATCCAGTCAATGCAGTCATTCAAGTACGTGCTCGACAGGAGTGTTTCCATGTTCCCCGGGATCCAATGTTCCACATTTTTAATACCCTCTTAAGATCACACACGCACTCCAAGACCTTTTTTTCCTGGAGGGTTTCATGTTTGTCGCACTACGTTTGTGTTTCTCCAGGTCAAATGGTGAAATCACCCACCTGCAGCCTGAACCAACAGCCTGCAAATTGGTGGCCATAGATATATATAGATATATATTTCTTTACACAGTGATGTATCCGCAGTGGCCGGACAGATGTTTACCAATCAAATTGCATTTAAAAAACGTCCAATGTCCCTCCGATCTACTGCAACGATGGTCTGAAGGCGAAGAAGAAAAAGGACCTGGGGAACATAGTGATGACCCAGGCAGACGTCCACAGACATACCGGCTGCCAACCAGATAGAAACCTTTGTAAACCAAGGTGAGGCAGAGGTCACGGCCCACACTGGGTGACTCACACTGAGGCTGGAGTGTCCACACTGAACGGGTGCAGACATGCTAATGGTTTTGGTGTGGGATGGAGCTGGTCATGCTGGTCGTGCTCGTCTAGTCGTGCTCGTCGTGCTCTTCATGATCTTCATGCTCGTCATGATCTTCATGCTTATCATGATCTTCATGCTCTTCGTGCTCTTCATGCTCGTCGTGCTCGTCGTGCTCGTCGTGCTCTTCGTGCTCGTCGTGCTCGTCGTGCTCTTCATGCCCGTCGTGCTCTTCGTGCTCGTCATGATCTTCATGCTCGTCGTGCTCGTCGTGCTCTTCATGCTCGTCGTGCCCGTTGTGCTCGTCATGATCTTCATGCCCGTCATGATCTTCGTGCTCGTCGTGCTCTTCATGCTCGTCGTGCTCGTCGTGCCCGTTGTGCTCGTCGTGCCCGTTGTGCTCGTCATGATCTTCATGCCCGTCATGATCTTCGTGCTCGTCGTGCTCTTCATGCTCTTCATGCCCGTCGTGCTCGTCGTGCTCGTCGTGCGGCCTCGGGCATGAGCCGACTCTCCAGCGGCCGTCGCTGACGAGTCAACAGTCTGCCCCGGGGCCGACGTTTCCCACAATCCCTCACTTCTCGTTGCCTGTGTCGCTCGTTATAACTCTCTCTCTCGTTATCACTCTGCGTTCGACTTGTTCTCTCTGAGCTTTTTCACATTCGACCGAGATCTATGTGCCTCTTTCCCCCGTATAGTTACTCTCTCCTTCCTTCTCTTTCTCTCTCACTCATTTTCTGTCCATCTTGTTTGAGCCCAGATTCATCACCACAATCTGTCAGCGCTCTGCAGCCTCCAGCCTCCTGACACATTCTGTGGCACACCAATATGCATATGCTGTTGTTGGTATTATTATATAGACAAATACGCTGGCGCTGTAGAAAAAGCCTCCAGCACATAAACAGAGGTGAGGGAACGTCGTGTCCATGAAATGACTCACCGGCCTCCTTCCAGTGGAGAGACTCAGGACGCGGCGGCTCAAAGCGCTTCATCATTCAGGTGGGAGGAGCTACGATACCGATCGGGAACAACTGACAACAGATTCGCTCCAGATGGCGTGCAATGCATGCTGGTTAGACGTGTGCACAACTCGCTCTGACCTCGAGCTCACGTGGGCAGCGATAATCTCACGAGAGCGAGGCGGCCGCGGAGTTTAGAGCCAGGCGCCACGGGAGCTCTCCGCCCATTGCCTGGCCCAATGCATGATGGGAAACGCCCGGTGGAAGAGCTGAGTGGCTCTTGAATCTGACAGCAAACGCCACGTGTTGCAGAAAATCCTTATTTTATGTGTCGTAATATCTAACGCTGGATTGTTGACTGTTAGCTTCATGTTTAATCTAAAAACATATTTTGTGTGGTCGATGATAATAAAGCTTATTTATACAACACAACTCCAGTAGGAATGTCTTTCACAGCATATTTTACATCAATATTCATAAACACATATGAATGAGTACAAACGTGATCTGTAAACCACACGCAGCCTAAAGATTGAACTAACAGGAAGTGTTTTCTGTGACTTCCTGTCTTTGAAGGCAGCTGAACCAGAACCAGCGTGTCCGGCTAATTGGAAGGATTTGTTTCACCACTAAAGCCGTGAAGCATCACAAACAACAAACACAAACAACACAAACTTAGGCCGGGAAAAAATAATCAATTTACCAATTTCCTTTTCTTTTCTTTTTTTTTTTAAATCAATTTGGCATTTTTGCCAAAGATAAATGTTCCTCCTCAGGTTTTTTAATTCTGTTTGGTTCCCCTGGTGTTCAGGATGCGGGTTTATCTTGTCAAAAAATATTGAAACTGTCAGCCTCCTTGTTTTTTACGTAAGGAAAATGCCAAAATGTCATGTACCCGAAGACGTTTAGGAGGAATACAATTAGAAACTAGCCGGTGAATGTACTGTAAGCGAGAGGGAACTCCTGTGGAGAGCGAGCGTCTGTATGTTTACAAGCAGCGCCCGAGGCAAAGGTTGAGCACCATGAATAATTCATCTCTTTGCAGAAGAAGCAGAGTTATTGTTTGAAATATGACTGCAACCATTATTTCTGACAGAATAATTAAAGAATAAACGACAAGACAGAGGCACGTTGTACCTTAATGACATCCCGATGACGCAAAGTAAAATGAGATATGCGGAGCTCATGAGCTCCAGTGTTTGGCGACCAAGAGGAGATGGCTCGCAAATGACTGGTGAGCGCTTTTTTATTGACTCACAGCCGACTGCCAGCTCTTTGTTAATTATCATTTTTATGATCATCAACTGGAAAAAGAGTGCATAAATGCAGACGTGAACATTTTTTTGAAGGTTTGAAATGCACGCGATAAGAGCAGCAACCAGGCAAGTAAACAGTGAGAACACAGCGCCGCGTGGGACCGACGCAGCAACAGAAATCTATTCTTATGATTGAGGTGATGCTTCGGGCAGAATTGAACTAGATTACAGTCTGGCGCATTACGATGGGGATGGATGTTTATTATGTGCATATGTAATATGTTGTTATATCAGGTGCAAAACACGGTGCACAGAAAAACAGACACAAACAGAGGCGTGCTCCTATCTGCACAGTTAGTCCAATCAGTCAGACAGACAGCGTGACAGCTTGGTGAGAATACAGTAAATCCATACAAACTGCACTATGATACCGCTCAACTAAATATCTGCCAACATCTAACACATGTACGTGCACGCGCCAGAACTTTTTACACAGTTGTCAAACTTCTTTTTTTGCACTAAATCCTCCTGAATCCTAAAACACACAAATAACTTTTTGTTTTTATGAAAGCTCCAGCAGATGACTGAACAACTTAAGACAGAACATAGCTGGAAAACGTACAAGTCTGCATGCAAAAAAAAAAACATGCCGGGCTCAGAAACATTGGATTTGATCCGGTTGCTCGTTGTCAGCAAATCAGTTTTCTTTCAGTCCAACACAGAAAATAAACGAGCCCAATGTGAGCCGTGTTTGTCCTGTCCTCAAATGTAAAGAGCATTTTAACAGCCACGTCCGGTCCAGCGGCTCGTTGCTCTCCTTCTGCAGTGTTGGAGACAGCTAACCGTAAAAATGTGGGCTGTAAGACGCTGCGACGCTCGGTGTCCCCGCTAGCTGCTGCTGCTGCTGCCGAGTCTGACGTGAAGCCGGCGCTGGTCCCGCTACCTTCGGTGGCTGTTGAGTAGCTAGTGGGGAGCTAGCAGTAGCGCTAGCTGGCTACAGCAGGGCGCTAGCAGCAGCGTTAGCTGGCTACAGCGAGGAGCTAGCAGCAGCGCTAGCTGGCCACAACAGGGAGCTAGCAGCAGCTTTAGCTGGCCACAACAGGGAGCTAGCAGCAGCGCTAGCTGGCCACAACAGGGAGCTAGCAGCAGCGCTAGCTGGCCACAACAGGGAGCTAGCAGCAGCGCTAGCTGGCCACAACAGGGAGCTAGCAGCAGCGCTAGCTGGCCACAACAGGGAGCTAGCAGCAGCGCTAGCTGGCCACAACAGGGAGCTAGCAGCAGCGCTAGCTGGCCACAACAGGGAGCTAGCAGCAGCGCTAGCTGGCCACAACAGGGAGCTAGCAGCAGCGCTAGCTGGCCACAACAGGGACAACCACCAAAGGTAGCAGCGGCTTATGGCTTTTACGGGAACAGCTTGTTACTGAAATACTTGTTTGGATGCTCAACACTTCAAACGTATTTCTTTCATTCCGACACGATTGATGTCTTCCCTTTTTGTTTTTACCTTGTAGATACACATGTATTAATATCGTGACAGCGAGAGATGTGCGTCCATGCGGCGGCGCCGCCTCGCTGGACCCGTTACAGCCCTCGGGTCACCGGGCCAGCGGCAGACGTGATGTTTCCCTCTGACCTTCTCCCTGCCGGTTCAACCAGGGAGACATAATGCCCTCAAAGGCTTACGGCGCGCTATCGGTCACATGAGGGACAGACTTGGACACGCGATTGATATCTTCCCAGGGCGCTTACAAATTTCAATTACCTGTATACGAGACACTGAAATGTTGCTTCTGCCGTCACGCTGCCTAGCGGCTACTCGCTGCTGCCGAGGAAACTGAATTTATCTTTTACTGTTTTATCTGGAGGTTTAAAACACTAAAATGCTGCACTCTACATACACATATACACACATATACTCACACAGCTAACATGTCAAAGGCTAGTTTTGTATCTGATCGGCTCCTTTTTGTCATCACAAACACAACACAGCTTGTTCTTCACTCCTCACAATATGACGTCGTGGCATTATCCGTCCTGGCTTAAGCTTTTATATCAAAGATTTATACGTTAAGAGTGAAACGAGGCGCGCACTTTGGATAATTTATGACGTCTTGTTACATCATAGCTGGAGTTATTATCCCGACATTTTCAGTTTGCTGTGAACACCTGTTGCTCTGTTAGACAACTACTCAAAACACAGACTTCAGTAATAATCAGCAGGACTTTCCAATAAGCCTGCGTGCCTGCAGAATGGAATAAATGTGCAGGGGTAGACACACACACACACACACACACACACACACACACACACACACACACACACACACACACACACACACAGACACACACTCCATTAAGCAACGGCTGCATTCATATGCAATATCTATTAAAAACATATATATATATTTTAAACCACTAAAGACCTGCGGGTTTTCTGAACTCTAAGAGGGAGTGGGAGATGTCAACAGAAGATGTAAGCTGTCGGGTCCGGATCACCACGCAGGGGATTAATCTGCTCCATAAGCACGGGGGCTTTACCGAATATAATAAAAAAAAAACCTCTGCCTACGATTTCTGCCGCTGCTCGCGACGAACATGGACTATTGAGCCGAGGCGCATCAAGGTCTTCTGGAGATCTTTGCTGAATTATGTGTACAGAACAGAGACACTTGGGTAAAGCGGCGCTGCATCCATTCTCCCTCCGCTTGACCTTCCTCTCCATTACTGAGCTTCTTTCTTTCGCTTCAACACAATCAATTGTCGCTCGCTCCGAGCCGGTTCCGCCTCAGCGCCGCTATCTTTCAGGCGCTGTGGTGTCATGTGTGGGGGCGGTGAACAGCTCCGAGCGGGTTGTTGGGTATGGAATCCTAACATGTACGTATTGATGGGAGTGTGACTTCATTAGACACGCACCACTGTGAGGAATAGCGCTGACCTTTGTCTTCTCTCCGTACTGTAACTGCTGGCTTTGACTCGGTCGATCCGGTTGTCAGATACGAAGCGCGTACAGCGAGACTGAAGGATAATCAAGCGGCAGACGGGCGTTTATCCCGAGCGTCGATGGCTGTAAAGCATCAAACGTACCGATCCAAACTCACACAACACCGTAGAGAGGCGTGCAAGACGGATGAAGCGCTGCAGGGGGAAATGAATTATAACGAGTCTGAACATTTTTTGTTTGCTGGTACTCCATCAGCCATGACCGGCTTTGAGAGTAAGCCTCCGTTTCTTGGTAACCCATCCCTCCATCCTCCATCCTCATCATTAACAGAAAAGCTCACAGAGAACACAGATAATTATCTTCCTTTGCCTCCTCGTCGCACTTCACATTTTTTGAAACGAATACATTCCTGGAGACGCGACTCGGCTTATGAGCAAGCAGTCGAAGGAGATTAGATGAAACTGTGTTTTTTTCTTCCCGCAACTGTGTGAAATATATATATATAACGCTTGAAATGCTTACCGAAGTCCCCGGGGACGAAGATGTCATAGACGCAGCTCTGGCCGCGGGTGTAATTATGTGGGTAGTTTGGTGAGAGCACGGTTCCCTCTGAACCTGTGAAGTGACCTCCGCAGGGAGCTGTGGGGACAGGAAGGGAAGCGACACAGAAACACAGAAACACGGTGAACAAATGTGAAACAACACAGCTTACGCACCTGCGGGAAATGAGGCAATAAAATGCAATCGGCAAATCCATCTTAACTGGCACGAGAGTGCACAGGTAAGCAGTTTATATCACAAATTGAGATGAAAAGTCACCTTTAAAAACTTTCGGCTGCTGACAAGTATAATTTCGGCCGGCATACCAGAATATGTTTGACACTTGAGAGGCACTTAGGGGACGGGAGAGGTTGTGTTCGCGGGGTTAAAACCCCTAAAAGGGAAACAACCAGCGAGGAAATGTACTTTTTTATTATTTTTTTCGGCCTTCAAAATATCTAAAAAACACCATCGATCATCGAAACGCACAATCACAAAAAAAGTTCCACGCGCCGTGACTTTAATCAGCCGATATCGCCCGGCAGCGTGTTCCCAGAAACTTGGAATCAACTCTTCAGGCTGTGCAGTCAGCAAACTACACACACACACACACACACACACACACACACACACACACACACACACACACACACACACACACACACACACACACACACACAGAGTCCAATTGGTGTGTGTATTGTAGTCCTGATTGATTTAAGCATTAGAGCAAAAGCCAGAGCGCCGCTATCTTTCAGGCGCTGTGGTGTCATGTGTGGGGGCGGTGAGCAGCTCCCAGCAGGTTGTTGGTTATATAATCCTAACATGTACGTATTGATGGAAGTGTGACTTCACTAGACACGCACCACTGTGAGGAATAGCTGACCTTTGTCTCTCTGTTCTGTCGCAGTTTTAACACATGGGAACGGCAGCATGAACTCACATGTAGAAGAACATGTGACATGTAGAAGAAGAACAAGTCTCCAGCTACACTATCCTGTCACGATAGCATGCAGTTTGTGCTACTAACCGCGCACGCTTTTAACATCGTAGCCTATATGCAAATATCATAATCAATAAAAACCGTGGTTTGTCTCAAGCCGGCACATCTTAAGCCTGAATTTTTTTCTAAAGTAGTTGCCTCAAACCTCCCGGACCGAGCCGTCAGGTGGGAGGAGCCCCGGTCGCCAACAAACACGCACACATTTGTTGTTGGGGGTCGCCAGCTGCTCCGAACCCGCCCTGCGGGACGCCCGTTCACGTGTCGCTGCAGCTCTCCATCGAGCGGGCGGGAGGAGAAACAGAGCCGCTAATGTGGAAAGATGGATCAGCAATTTATCCGCGTTTGCTTTCTGCGAGCAGCGAGAGGCGAGTAATCAAAAATACAGTATGTGATTATGGCGAGTGGGTCTCAGAGTCAAACTGATTAGTCAGGCGGAGTGGGAGCCTCGGTGTCGTGGCGGGTGAGGAATGGGAGAATGCTGCCGGTGGGAAGAGGAGGAAGAGGAGGAAGAGGAGGGTCCACTGCACTGTGCTGCCGACAGCAGGTGAGAGCGGCCCGGCGGCGGTTCTCTAGACGAGGCTCTAATGGTTCTGACAGGTGAGAGCAGTGCTGAGGAGAGGACGGGCACGCTGTGGACCCGGCAAAGTCCTCCCGTGTTCTGGAAGAGACGGATGGGTGGAGCAACCGGGACCAGACAGGAAGTCCACCGTCTGACATGCGATGATGTGGAGGTGTTTTTTAAAAGATGTTCATGTGTACGGTTTCATTTCAAGAGAGCTCTGATTGACACACAAACGTCAGTTTAGGTTAGCTAGTGAGGCTATGTGCTGCTAGCTACAGGAACGTGACCGGGTCAGTTTAGGTTAGCTAGTGAGGCTACGTGCTGCTAGCTACAGGAACGTGACCGGGTCAGTTTAGGTTAGCTAGTGAGGCTATGTGCTGCTAGCTACAGGAACGTGACCAGGTCAGTTTAGGTTAGCTAGTGAGGCTATGTGCTGCTAGCTACAGGAACGTGACCGGGTCAGTTTAGGTTAGCTAGTGAGGCTATGTGCTGCTAGCTACAGGAACGTGACCGGGTCAGTTTAGGTTAGCTAGTGAGGCTATGTGCTGCTAGCTACAGGAACGTGACCGGGTCAGTTTAGGTTAGCTAGTGAGGCTATGTGCTGGTAGCTACAGGAATGTGACCGGGCCAGTTTGCGTTAGCTAGTGAGGCTATGTGCCGGTAACTTGGGCTAACGTAGCTCAAGCTCATGGTTGCGAAAAAGCGAATCAACCACATAAGGTCGTAGCGAGTAAAATCAGGCGAAAAAGCGTTGCAAATATTCACAACGCTTTGCTGCGAACGCACCGTTAGTCATCGGGTCACATTTGGATGTGAAAGTGAAATCGCTAAACGGAGAGATGCTGACGGAGCCTTTGGTGAAGCGCATCACCGCCGGGTGTTACTGTAGGTGCCGACTGTACGAGTAATGAACAGCTCCCCGGCGTGAGACCCTGTTCTCGCTGCTGGAAATGAGAACTGAATTGTAATTCAGCCTCGAAAAGATCAGATACTTTGAGGAGTATTAAACTACTGGAGGGAGGAGCGCCGAGCTTTCTTTAAACTCTGCACATCTTTTCTCGCTTCCCTCCTTGACACCGTGATGCTGAATGAGCTCTAGGAAATGGACACTGTAGGTTTGGCTGTGAATATATTCCAGAAATGTCTATTGTTCAGCGCTTTATGAGGTTTGAACTAATTCTGCAGACCTGGTAGCAGACAACTCTCTTCACCAATCAAACATTACAGCTTTTATATTTGCCAATAAAAAACCGAAGCCTTTTATTTGACTATTCCGGGGAAGGATTTGTGATGTCTGCTCCTCGCATATCATCAAAGTATTGAGATGGTTTCAACCCTGGATTCCTGTTTCTGCACACGTCAATGCAGTTTGTATGTGGAATATTACATGAAGGTTTTTGGATCGTCATCTTGGTGCGAGCTACAAAGACTCCTGAAACAATTACAGACCTAAACAAGACAATTACAGAACATTTAAGACAATAAAAAATTGTTTTACGTAGCATTTCAGCACTGAATGTACCACAAAATGCAAATTTATTAATTTAGTTCAAGTTTCTGCTTTAAGACTGTGTTCTTTTTAATGTTAAAAGTTGTTTTGAACTTTTTGGTGCTTTGTTTATTAGGTCCATTATCTGTGTTTGTATGTGTGATGACACTATTAGGCAGCCATCTTGACCGGCCACACACCCCCAAGAACCCAATTACCTTGTGGGGGTGTCATTAAAAAACTAAATGCACGCATACAAGCTGGGAACTGACTTAGACAAGTGTGTTATAGTTTTGAGACACTGAGGTTGTGTTAATTATAGTTTAATCTACACATTTGGACTCTTTTTGGTTCATTCTTCAAGACCTCAAAAGAATAGAGCGCCGACAAATAGTTGCATCACATGGCAGTGACGTCTCTGATGTAGAGCGAGTGTGTCCTTCACACCTTTTTTTGTGATCTTATTTCACACATGACAATGAACTATGTGATTTAAGTGCACTACAGAGCTGCAAAATGCATTCTGGGAGTGAACCCAAGACCTTTTGGTAAACCAATTTCCATCACCAAAACAGTTCCTCCACATGAGTAAACGTATGTTTTTATCAGGGATGTGAAGGATTCTCTTTACACCTGTGTCTTGGGACAATGGTGCCTCATTATACAGAGAGCTGCTCTGCCATTTTGTGTGTAACACATGGGTATGGATCTCATATGCAAGTGCCTTTTAAAGGTGAATTTAATAAATTATGTAAAATTGAAAAACTGCCCCCTTGACTCCAGAGGGTTAACACCTCACATGTACTCATTTTTACACCAGCCCTGGTCACATGGTATCACCCACAGACCCAGAGGATGGCGTGCAGTTCTCTGCCGCTCAGTGTTCTGTTAATGCAGAAGTGTCGCCGCTCACCTTGACAGCTCGGCTTGGATCTGTCCCACTCGGGCCTCTTGCTGTTGCCCATGACGCATGTCAGGGTGGAGTAGCCCTGCAGCAGGTACCCGGCCTCGCAGTGAAACGTCACCATGGAGCCCAGCTTGTAGTCGGTGCCCATCCTGGAGCCGTTCATCACGTTCCCTGGATCGAAACACGCCTCTCGCAGTTTTGCTGCCGGTCAAAAGAAACAAAGCTCTGAGAAACGATGACGTGCATCTAAAACCAAGATGGTGTTCAAACTAAAAGGCTGCAAGTCATAAAAAATAATGGAAAAGTCGGGTTAGAAGACGCCTTCGGTGGGTGTCCCTGCTAGCTCCCCGCTGTAGCCAGCTCTCCGCTAGCTCCCTGCTAGCTCCCCGACAACCACTGAAGGTAGTGGGACCGGCCCCGGTTCGACGCCCAACGAGGGCAGCGGGGACGCGGGCAGTAGCAGCTAGTGGGGAGCTAGCAGCAGCGCTAGCTTGCTCTAGGGGGGAACTAGTAGCAGCACTAGCTTGCTACAGGTAATAAAGGCTGTAGCGGCTTGTAACCCAACATTTGAGGTAAACATTGTGGAAATGGAGTCAGGCAAATTAAATACAGGCTATTCTCACAGCTTGCAACACTATAAAAAAGTAGTTGTGTGTCGTGAGGCAACTTCAAAGACTTTAACTGCAGATTCATTTCTATATGCATCCAACTGAAAATGCATAAAAGTCCCGCTTGCACAGCCCGTCAGGATACCTTTGTATTCCAAATGAAAGCCGGTGTAGCTCACAGAGCCGTCGCTGCGAAATGCCAAGTACATGAAGTTGGAGGTGCTCTCGATCTTCTCAGGAAGTTTGCTGTCCTGGAAACTGCCGATCAGATGAGCGCTGCTGTCGGACCCGTCGTAGATGTACAGGAAGTCGTAGTTGGGCTCGATGCTGAAGCTGCGGCGAGTGAAAGAAACACAGAAATTAGATAAAAGTAGTAGATGTTTTGTGCCGAGTCTCAAACCAGCAGATTGTGTGAGAGAATTATAATGTATTAGGATTGCACCGCCACAGTGCGAGAAGTGAGTCATGCCAAGCGATTTGTTTTTGCATCTCCAGACAAAGAGATAAAAAAAGATATCTCCCCCAAGAGGTGAGAAGAGATTAAATTGTTGTGACACTGCACTGGCACAAAATCTTCCCAGACGGCAACGGCAATGCAGTGTGAAAAAGATCGTTTCATATCGTAGCGCTGTATATCAAATCACAAGCCGCAGAGAGAGAGAGGAGAGAGGGAGAGGAGCATTTGTTTTCAAAATAATGAGCATGGTTTATGACAAAAAATGTAAATAGCTCGGAGATAATTGCATTTGAGTTGGATCAAGGCAACTCCAATTTGAAATCATAACTCCATCCTTTCATTGGGCGCTCCCAGAGGGAAACGCCGCATTGTGCTCGGGCGCTATTCGATGTTTGTTTTTGAAGGACGGCGTTGAGAAAAGAAACACGGCGACTTTTCCTCTCCTTCACCTCGAGGAGTCGGGGGTGGGAGTGCGGCAGAGGCGCTCATACGCTCCACACGCATCCTCCTCCACCCCCCAAAAAAATAATACCGAGTCAAAAAGCAAGCGGTTGAAAGGTGCCCTCGGGCCCATCTGTGAGTTTGCTCCGCCAGTATTGCTGCTACATATTTAGATTGCAATTAATAATGCAACGTTTACGGTCTGGAGTATCACTCGGCCTTGGAAAATGAGTGGCACTCTCTGTACCGCGGCTCCGCCAGCGATATACACACAGTATTTATCCAGGAAATGTCAGGGAAGAGGCAGGAACGCTATCTCCCAACACACCTGGACTCAGACTCAGACTCCTCTGCTTTAACACACATGGCCGGCTTTGCTCAATACTACCATGTTATAGCTGGTTCCACTGCAGAAAACAAGCAATCGCAGAGCACAAACCTGAGCCGCTGTGCAGCTGCACTGAAGGAGGGACTCCTTTCTGTTTCAGCTCGGTGACAAACACACCACAGGTTTCAGGGGAAAGCTTCATCTCGTGAGCTACTGGACCAAAAAGAGCTGCTGTCCAAACGCTGGAGAAGCTCTGTGTTTGTGACTCGTGATCAGAATCATCAGTGATGTCAGACGAGTGTCTAACTATGAGCTTTACTACGTAAAAGACTCTGGAACCTGTTTATGTACAGCCTCTCTTGAATGTAATGATGTGGTTTGAAAAGGCTGCAGATGGATGGAGGGATGGATAGATGTATAAATATATAGATGATAGAAGTATGGATGGATCGATAAATGGATAGATATATAAATATATATACATGGATAGAAGTATGGATGGATGGATGGATATATGGATAGATATATAGTTATCTAGATCGATAAAAGGATGGATAGATATATGGATGGATGGATGGATAGATGGAAGGAAGGATAGATAGATGGAAAGATGGATAGATAGATGGATAAACGGATAGATGATAGAAAGATATATAGATATGTAGATAGATGGATGGATAGATAGATAGATAGATAGATAGATAGACAGATAGATAGATAGATAGATAGATAGATAGATAGATAGATAGATAGAGATGAAAGGATGGACAGAAGGATGTGATCTAAACACGTGTCGCCCCCTCTCTGCTTTACAATGTAAGACACTTGTGTGATGATTTGTGTTTTCTTCTCTTTCCTCTGAGCCATGAAGATCCTGTTTCATCACAACTCCGTTTACTTTTTACGTCTCGACTGAAACCACAGGAAGAGGAAACGCTCGTCTCACCTGATGAAAGCCAAGGAAATGACGTAGTCTGAGTGCACGGCGATGAGCCAGTCGCAGTCCTTGCTGTGCGGGTAGGGGTGAGGGTAGTTAGGAGAGAGGATGAATCCTGACGACCCCGTCACATTCCCTCCACAAGGAGCTGCAGAGATAAAGGAAAATAACAACAAGAGATGGATCACAGACGGCCTTTAAATGAGCCGGACCCCAACAGGTGAGGGGTTGAACCCCTGCAGGTCATTTAAATATGATTAACTCAGACTACATGACCTTTGTTGACCTTTATTAGCAACAGTCATGAACTGTGACGGCATCGGGTCAAAAGCATCAGTTATTAAGACGATGACATCATTTACCATCATGGTTACAGCCTGACCATCAGCACTAGAGGGTTTTTGGGACATTTTCCAATAAATTTCTTGTTTTATTCAGCGTTCAACAGGTCGACAGTGTGTACTCGCACATATGAAGGAAACATAAACTGGGATAAATATAAATTATTGAAGCACAAAATGGACCTCAGTGCTGTTTTCTTTATTATTTAGACCTGTGCAGCTCTTTCAATAATCCAAACCTCTACTTCAAGTGACTTACAGTGCGACGCTGGTCAAGTGATTATCTTGATAAGGTTGTATACAGCGTTCATGTGTGGAGTCAGACATGTAACTCCAAAGGTATTAAGACAAATTAATCAATTAATTAATCATTTAATCAATTAATCAGGACATCTTGTGAGGCCTCGGCGTGTCAGAGGACTCTCTCTCTGGGCCGACACCTGACGCAGCAACACAACAGACAGTTTTAAGAGTTTCCTTTCTCGCAGACATGCAGCTTCTGACGCGATGACGTCGCTCCGGACGAAGAGATCTCGCGATGCCGAGCTCTATCGCGCCGGCCAGGACGGAGGAGATCCGGTCAGAGCTCCTGGCAGCGACACCGAGGCTTCTTCTGGACCTACTTAGCGTAATTAGCTCTAATTGCATTGTTAAGTAATTAGCCGTTAAGCTCCTATAAGACAACGTGTTGGGAGGCTGCAGTGCTCAGAAGCGGCGCTCTGGATTTGTCCACATAAGAAGTTGGCAGCGACTCAAACATGTCTGAAGAGTCTCGTTCATCCCGCACATACTCTTAAGACATCAGAGGGAGAATTAGAGTCTCGGCTGCAGCCGGTTAAGAGAAGAGCTCTTCTCCTCTGATCCCTGCACACCTCCCCTCCTTCCCTCCTTCCCTCGCCTCCTTCCCTCCCTCCCTCCCTCCTCACCGATGCAGCTGGGGGGGCTGGGCTGCCAGTAGTATCTGTTTTCCACCTGGATGCAGGTGATCCTGCTCTCGCCCTGCAGCTCGTATCCCGGGTCGCAGGAGAAGGTCACCACGTCTCCGGGCTCGCGGCCTTCCCCGTTGCGACTGCCGTTCATGGGAACGCCGGGATCTCTGCAGGCGGTCGCAAGCGAACCTGCAGGACACACACACACACACACACACACACACACACACACATTACTACCTGTGTAATCATGGGTCATATACTTTCTGATAAAGGTGCAATATCCCCACATCACTTTTTTCCACCTCTCAAAATGTGCAATATTCCCATAAAACTCTTCTCTTTTCCCTCGTTTCACAATCCAGGAACCGCACGAAGGAATATATATTTATATTTATACAGAAGCCCGGTTACAGCACAAGAAAGAAAGGAGTCATACTTATGAGATAACAAAGTCAAAACTTTATTATCTCATAATTATGACTCCTTAACTCATAATCATGTATTTTTACCTCATAATTATGTATTTTTACCTCATAATCATGTATTTTTACCTCATAATTATGACTTATTATCTCATAATTATGACTTCTTTGTGGCGTGAAGCGCTTCTATATATTACTGTTATTTAAAAACATGTAAAACTGTATCAATACCTTTCTTGTACATACACCACCGTATGTATCATGATTTCTATATTTCATA